>NC_086450.1:450592547-450892547 GCF_028390025.1 Pseudophryne corroboree | reverse complement strand
GAGTTTGGAAAACCCAGTTGTGACCATAATGGATGTTGCAGAATCCATTGAAGCAGAGAATAAGGGGTGCCCAGGAAACTCAGACGTCCTTTCTCATTTACCCTTTAAACATAACCACTTGGGAATAGCCTGTAACGTCAGAAGTACCTTGGAATCCAGACGGGACTCCAGCAGTGAGCCAGTCACTGGGTACAGGGGAGCGGTCACCTTGAAGTTGCATTCTCCTGGGGACACAAAAGGTCAGTGGTGTATGAAAACACTATTATTTTGCTTTTGGCATAAACACATCATTCCCCACCCCATAGTATTAATGGAACTATAAATCCCAGCATGCTCTGCCAACAAGTGACTAAACATGCTGTGAATTATTCTGTCACTTACCAAAACAATCAGAGGTCACCTGTTTCCCAGTTGATGTGGAGCTACAAGTCCCAGCACGCCCTACCATTCAGGAGTTTGAAGGGCATGCTGGAACTTGTAGTTCCACAATGGAAGGTTGCCCAGCTCTGATACAAGTATGAAGGACCGATGTGCCTGTACTAACATAATAATAAATAATAAAGGCGGCTCTGTAAAAGCGCCTCCGGGTCTTCCCATTACGCGGAGGCTGTAATACATGAATAGGCCCAGCTGCAGATTCTGAGTATTGCCAGTATTTACAGAGTGGGGATTACAGTGAGAAGACAGGAGAGGAAAGCCGCACTGTGTGTGCCCTATAAAGTTATCAGGCAGTATAATAAATCTCTCTCTCTACAGCGGCCGTGCAGCTGGTACCTCTCAGCTCAGAATGTAAAGTATCTGGAGTATGCACAGAGGTGGGAGAGGTTCGGTGGCTGGTCACAGGGATGGTGTCCAAATCTCCATCACCGCTCAATCACATTGTGTAACTGGACACATCCAATACTGAGTGTGTACTGCTGTGGAACATTCCCAGGAATTATGGGTGCTTAACATGCCAACACGCCAACAAGCCGTTCCGCTCTACAACAACCAGAGAAGGATCAGAGTTTGGCTGCACTTTCTTCTACAGCATTTATACAGAGCCAACATCTCCGAGCGCTATACTGCCAGGAACAGCTGAAATGCTACGTACGGTTAGAACATGTTTCAGGTGGGCCCATGATCTCTCTCTTGCTATGTTTATACAGGCCTGGATCATCCATTAAGCCAGAGGTTTCCAAACATTGTCCTCAAGGCACCCTTGTGGTCCAGGTTTTAAGGATATCCATGGCTGAGCACATATGGTTAAATTAAATTGATTGAGGTAATAATTAAGTCGGCATCTGTGCCCAAGCATGGTTATCCTTAAAACCTGGACCGTTAGGGTGCCTTAAGGACCACGTTTGGGAACCTCTGCATTAAGCAACCCAGGCTCCTACTGAAGTGTTTTCCAACCACAGTCCTCAAAGCAAACTAACTCTCCACGTTTTAAGGATAGTCAGAGGTGACTTAATAAGTACCTCAATTATTGTGATTTAACCATCTGTGCTTAAGCATGGACATCAATAAAACCTGGACCATTGGTGTGTCTTGAGGATCAAGGTTGGGGAACGCTGGTCTAGTGGATACTGAGAAGCCACAATTACGCTAACCTATCCTAATGTGGGATTTTTTATATGGCAAACAGATAGGGTAATTCGTCATAAAGTCACAGATTGAAGACCGCCAATACACACTATGCGCTCCCTTTCATGTGTGCCTCAGGCGCTTAGGGTGTATTTAATAATAAATTCAAAAGTGAGCAAGATGTGTGGCTCCTCTCACCTCGCAGTAAGGGGAGCAAATCCACCGTTGCTTGTCCCAGGACAACGGTCTTCTCCTCCTTCTGCTTCTTCTCCTTGGGTAAGATCTCAATGACAGTCACTGGAGGGAGAAGAAGAAAAGTCAGCCTACAAAGAGCACCCTCTACAGCAGAGGTTCTCAAACTCGGTCCTCGGGGGCACACACAGTGCATGTTTTGCAGGTAACCCAGCAGGTGCACAGGTGTATTAATTACTCACTGACACATTTTAAAAGGTCCACAGGTGGAGCTAATAATTTCACTTGCGATTCTGTGAGGAGACCTGCAAAACATGCACTGTGTGTGCCCCCGAGGACCGAGTTTGAGAACCTCTGCTCTACAGTCTTAGCGCTAACTGGATTTGGAATCAGAGCGATGAAGATGTCACATCCATTTATCCCGGACAATGCGCCCAAAAGAGGAGAATATGGGGGGTAATTCAGAGTTGATCGCAGCAGCAAATTTGTTAGCAGTTGGGCAAAACCATGTGCACTGCAGGGGAGGCAGATATAACATGTGCAGAGACATTATTTTGTTTCTGTGCAGGGTAAATACTGGCTGCTTTATTTTTACACTGCAATTTAGATTGCAGATTGAACACACCCCACCCAAATCTAACTCTCTCTGCACATGTTATATCTGCCCCCCCTGCAGTGCACATGGTTTTGCCCAACTGCTAACAAAGTTCCTGCTGTTACCCCCCATGTGCACTGCAGGGGGGGGGGGGGTATAACATTTGTAGAAAGTGTTAGATTGGGGTGGGTTATTTTGTTTCTGTGCAGGGTAAATACTGGCTGCTTTATTTTTACACTGCAATTTAGATTTCAGTTTGAACACACCCCACCCAAATCTAACTCTCTCTGCACATGTTTCATCTGCCCCCCTGCAGTGCACATGGTTTTGACCAACTGCTAACAAAATTGCTGCTGCGATCAACTCTGAATTAGGCTCATGTCGGAACCGGATTTGGCCGTGGGATACAACAAAATAAGTGGATACGCAGCTAATCGACCGATCCACGTGTTTTCCGAAAAGTCGGAATTCCCGACTTGCTGGATGAATGGAGGCAGCATTGAATAGGTCGGAACCCCTTCTGACCTAAAAAATAAGAATTTACTTACCGATAATTCTATTTCTCGTAGTCCGTAGTGGATGCTGGGGACTCAGTCAGGACCATGGGGAATAGCGGCTCCGCAGGAGACAGGGCACAAAAGTAAAAGCTTTAGGATCAGGTGGTGTGCACTGGCTCCTCCCCCTATGACCCTCCTCCAAGCCTCAGTTAGGATACTGTGCCCGGACGAGCGTACACAATAAGGAAGGATTTTGAATCCCGGGTAAGACTCATACCAGCCACACCAATCACACTGTACAACCTGTGATCTGAACCCAGTTAACAGCATGATAACAGCGGAGCCTCTGAAAAGATGGCTCACAACAATAATAACCCGATTTTTGTAACAATAACTATGTACAAGTATTGCAGACAATCCGCACTTGGGATGGGCGCCCAGCATCCACTACGGACTACGAGAAATAGAATTATCGGTAAGTAAATTCTTATTTTCTCTGACGTCCTAAGTGGATGCTGGGGACTCCGTCAGGACCATGGGGATTATACCAAAGCTCCCAAACGGGCGGGAGAGTGCGGATGACTCTGCAGCACCGAGTGAGAGAACTCCAGGTCCTCCTCAGCCAGGGTGTGCCCCTGACCAAGTAGCAGCTCGGCAAAGTTGTAAAGCCGAGACCCCTCGGGCAGCCGCCCAAGATGAGCCCCCTTCCTTGTGGAATGGGCATTTACATATTTTGGCTGTGGCAGGCCTGCCACAGAATGTGCAAGCTGAATTGTACTACACATCCAACTAGCAATCGTCTGCTTAGAAGCAAGAGCACCCAGTTTGTTGGGTGCATACAGGATAACAGCAAGTCAGTTTTCCTGACTCCAGCCGTCCTGGAAACCTATATTTTCAGGGCCCTGACAACATCTAGCAACTTGGAGTCCTCCAAGTCCCTAGTAGCCGCAGGTACCACAATAAGCTGGTTCAGGTGAAACGCTGACACCACCTTAGGGAGAAACTGGGGACGAGTCCGCAGCTCTGCCCTGTCCGAATGGACAATCAGATATGGGCTTTTGTGAGACAAAGCCGCCAATTCTGACACTCGCCTGGCCGAGGCCAGGGCCAACATCATGGTCACTTTCCATGTGAGATATTTCAAATCCACAGATTTGAGCGGTTTAAACCAATGTGATTTGAGGAATCCCAGAACTACGTTGAGATCCCACAGTGCCACTGGAGGCACAAAAGGGGGTTGTATATGCAGTACTCCCTTGACAAACTTCTGGACTTCAGGAACTGAAGCCAATTTTTTCTGGAAGAAAATCGACAGGGCCGAAATTTGAACCTTAATGGACCCCAATTTGAGGCCCATAGACACTCCTGTTTGCAGGAAATGCAGGAATCGACCGAGTTGAAATTTCTTCGTGGGGCCTTCCTGGCCTCACACCACGCAACATATTTTCGCCACATGTGGTGATAATGTTGTGCGGTCACCTCCTTCCTGGCTTTGACCAGGGTAGGAATGACCTCTTCCGGAATGCCTTTTTCCCTTAGGATCCGGCGTTCAACCGCCATGCCGTCAAACGCAGCCGCGGTAAGTCTTGGAACAGACATGGTACTTGCTGAAGCAAGTCCCTTCTTAGCGGCAGAGGCCATGAGTCCTCTGTGAGCATCTCTTGAAGTTCCGGGTACCAAGTCCTTCTTGGCCAATCCGGAGCCACGAGTATAGTTCTTACTCCTCTACGTCTTATAATTCTCAGTACCTTAGGTATGAGAAGCAGAGGAGGGAACACATACACCGACTGGTACACCCACGGTGTTACCAGAACGTCCACAGCTATTGCCTGAGGGTCTCTTGACCTGGCGCAATACCTGTCCAGTTTTTTGTTCAGGCGGGACGCCATCATGTCCACCTTTGGTCTTTCCCAACGGTTCACAATCATGTGGAAGACTTCCCGATGAAGTCCCCACTCTCCCGGGTGGAGGTCGTGCTGAGGAAGTCTGCTTCCCAGTTGTCCACTCCCGGAATGAACACTGCTGACAGTGCTATCACATGATTTTCCGCCCAGCGAAGAATCCTTGCAGTTTCTGCCATTGCCCTCCTGCTTCTTGTGCCGCCCTGTCTGTTTACGTGGGCGACTGCCGTGATGTTGTCCCACTGGATCAATACCGGCTGACCTTGAAGCAGAGGTCTTGCTAAGCTTAGAGCATTGTAAATTGCTCTTAGCTCCAGTATATTTATGTGGAGAGAAGTCTCCAGACTTGATCACACTCCCTGGAAATTTTTTCCTTGTGTGACTGCTCCCCAGCCTTTCAGGCTGGCATCCGTGGTCACCAGGACCCAGTCCTGAATGCCGAATCTGTGGCCCTTTAGTAGATGAGCACTCTGCAGCCACCACAGAAGAGACACTCTTGTCCTTGGAGACAGGGTTATCCGCTGATGCATCTGAAGATGCGATCCGGACCATTTTTCCAGCAGATCCCACTGAAAAGTTCTTGCGTGAAATCTGCCGAATGGAATCGTTTCGTAAGAAGCCACCATTTTTCCCAGGACCCTTGTGCAATGATGCACTGACACTTTTCCTGGTTTTAGGAGGTTCCTGACTAGCTCGGATAACTCCCTGGCTTTCTCCTCCGGGAGAAACACCTTTTTCTGGACTGTGTCCAGAATCATCACTAGGAACAGCAGACGTGTCGTCGGAGACAGCTGCGATTTTGGAATATTTAGAATCCACCCGTGCTGTCGTAGAACTACTTGAGATAGTGCTACTCCGACCTCCAACTGTTCTCTGGACCTTGCCCTTATCAGGAGATCGTCCAAGTAAGGGATAATTAAGACGCCTTTTCTTTGAAGAAGAATCATCATTTCGGCCATTACCTTGGTAAAGACCCGGGGTGCCGTGGACAATCCAAACGGCAGCGTCTGAAACTGATAGTGACAGTTTTGTACCACGAACCTGAGGTACCCTTGGTGAGAAGGGCAAATTGGGACATGGAGGTAAGCATCCTTGATGTCCAGGGACACCATATAGTCCCCTTCTTCCTGGTTCGCTATCACTGCTCTGAGTGACTCCATCTTGATTTGAACCTTTGTATGTAAGTGTTCAAATATTTCAGATTTAGAATAGGTCTCACCGAGCCGTCTGTCTTCAGTACCACAATATAGTGTGGAATAATACCCCTTTCCTTGTTGTAGGAGGGGTACTTTGATTATCACCTGCTGGGAATACAGCTTGTGAATTGTTTCCAATACTGCCTCCCTGTCGGAGGGAGACGTTGGTAAAGCAGACTTCAGGAACCTGCGAGGGGGAGACGTCTCGAATTTCCAATCTGTACCCCTGGGATACTACTTGTAGGATCCAGGGGTCCACTTGCGAGTGAGCCCACTGCGCGCTGAAACTCTTGAGACGACCCCCCACCGCACCTGAGTCCGCTTGTACGGCCCCAGCGTCATGCTGAGGACTTGGCAAAAGCGGTGGAGGGCTTCTGTTCCTGGGAATGGGCTGCCTGCTGCAGTCTTCTTCCCTTTCCTCTATCCCTGGGCAGATATGACTGGCCTTTTGCCTGCTTGCCCTTATGGGGACGAAAGGACTGAGGCTGAAAAGACGGTGTCTTTTTCTGCTGAGATGTGACTTGGGGTAAAAAAGGTGGATTTTCCAGCTGTTGCCGTGGCCACCAGGTCCGATGGACCGACCCCAAATAACTCCACCCCTTTATACGGCAATACTTCCATGTGCCGTTTGGAATCTGCACAGTGGCGGAACAAGCAAGCGGTGGGCCCAGGTGCGACAAAATGCTTTGGGCCCCCCCCCCATCCAAGTCCACCCCGGGGGCAGTGCGCGCCGTAGGCGCGCGCAAAAATACATAGTGGCGTGGCTTCGTGGGGAAGGGGTGTGGCCACAAAATAATACCAACACAGTAGTCTCCATTATTCAAATTACGCCGCACAGTAGCACCACTACACCAGGTAGAGACCCTTTTACACCTTACAGCGAACAGATTCCTCTTTTTACACATTACAGCAGACAGCGTGCCCTTTTTACACATAACGGCAGACAGCGTGCCCTTTTTACACATAACGGCAGACCGCGTGCCCTTGTTACACATTACGGCAGACAGCGTGCCCTTTTTACACATTACGGTAGACAGCGTGCCCTTGTTACACATTACGGCAGACAGCGTGCCCTTGTTACACATTACGGCAGACAGCGTCCCCATTTTTACACATTACGGCAGGCAGATTCCTCCTTTTTACACATAGCAGCAGGCAGATTCCCCATTTTTACACATAGCGTCAGGCAGCCCCCCTTTTTTACACATTACGGCAGGCAGATTCCCCATTTTTACACATAGCGTCGGGCAGATTACCCCTTTTTACACATAACGGCAGACCGCGTGCCCTTGTTACACATTACGGCAGACAGCGTGCCCTTTTTACACATTACGGCAGACAGCGTGCCCTTGTTACACATTACGGCAGACAGCGTCCCCATTTTTACACATTGCGGCAGGTAGTCCCCCCTTTTTACACATTGCGGCAGGCAGTCCCCCCTTTTTACACATTGCGGCAGGTAGTCCCCCCTTTTTACACATTGCGGCAGGCAGTCCCCCCTTTTTACACAGTGCGGCAGGTAGTCCCCCCTTTTTACACATTGCGGCAGGCAGGCACAAGAAAGAAAGAAGGAAAGAAAAAGAAAGAAAGAAAGAAAGAAAGAAAGAAAGAAAGAAAGAAAGAAAGAAAGAAAGAAAGAAAGAATTATACTTACCCTCAGGCTCCTCGGTGCAGCTGCGTCAGACGACGATTCCCGGGCAGTAGAGAATGAGGAGGAGGGAGCCGGAGGACGGAGCCGCAGCAGCGCTTTGTTACTGGTGGAGGCGCTGCTGCTGCTGCCCCTCTGCTTCCCTATAGGCTGTTCTCGGAAGACAGCCTATAGGGAAGCAGAGGAGCAGCAGCAGCAGCGCCTCCACCAGTAACAAAGCGCTGCTGCGGCTCCGTCCTCCGGCTCCCTCCTCCTTCCCCCGTCTGTACCGCTGCTCAGCTCCTATCTCCGGGCGGCTGTGCGCTGCGGGCAGCGGTTGCCTGCAGCGCACAGCGGCATGTAATGAGTCAGTTTGACTCATTACATGCTTGGGCCCATGGACAGAGGCGGGCCCCAGTGCAGTGCACTGCCTGCACTGCCGGTAGTTCCGCCTCTGAATCTGCATCACCTGACCACTGTCGTGTCCATAAACATCTTCTGGCAGATATGGACATCGCACTTACTCTTGATGCCAGAGTGCAAATATCCCTCTGTGCATCTCGCATATATAGAAATGCATCCTTTAAATGCTCTATAGTCAATAAAATACTGTCCCTGTCAAGGGTATCAATATTTTCAGTCAGGGAATCCGACCAAGCCACCCCAGCGCTGCACATCCAGGCTGAGGCGATCGCTGGTCGCAGTATAACACCAGTATGTGTGTATATACTTTTTAGGATATTTTCCAGCCTCCTATCAGCTGGCTCCTTGAGGGCGGCCGTATCTGGAGACGGTAACGCCACTTGTTTTGATAGGGTGGATAAGGCGCTCACACGCTTAAGGGGTGTTTCCCAACGCGCCCTAACTTCTGGCGGGAAAGGGTATAACGCCAATAATTTTCTATCGGGGGAAACCCACGCATCATCACACACTTCATTTAATTTATCTGATTCAGGAAAAACTACAGGTAGTTTTTTCACACCCCACATAATACCCTCTTTTGTGGTACTTGTAGTATCAGAAATATGTAACACCTCCTTCATTGCCCTTAACATGTAACGTGTGGCCCAAATGGAAAATACGTTTGTTTCTTCACCGTCGACACTGGAGTCAGTGTCCGTGTCTGTGTCGACCGACTGAGGTAAATGGGCGTTTTAAAGCCCCTGACGGTGTTTGAGACGCCTGGACAGGTACTAATTGGTTTGCCGGCCGTCTCATGTCGTCAACCGACCTTGCAGCGTGTTGACATTATCACGTAATTCCCTAAATAAGCCATCCATTCCGGTGTCGACTCCCTAGAGAGTGACATCACCATTACAGGCAATTGCTCCGCCTCCTCACCAACATCGTCCTCATACATGTCGACACACACGTACCGACACACAGCACACACACAGGGAATGCTCTGATAGAGGACAGGACCCCACTAGCCCTTTGGGGAGACAGAGGGAGAGTTTGCCAGCACACACCAAAACGCTATATTATACAGGGACAACCTTATATAAGTGTTTTCCCTTATAGCATCTTAATATATAATAATATCGCCAAATAAGTGCCCCCCCTCTCTGTTTTAACCCTGTTTCTGTAGTGCAGTGCAGGGGAGAGCCTGGGAGCCTTCCTAGCAGCGGAGCTGTGTAGGAAAATGGCGCTGTGTGCTGAGGAGAATAGGCCCCGCCCCCTTTTCGGCGGGCTTCTTCTCCCGTTTTTCTGACAACCTGGCAGGGGTTAAATACATCCATATAGCCCCAGGGGCTATATGTGATGTATTTTTAGCCAGCATAGGTACTTTCATTGCTGCCCAGGGCGCCCCCCCAAGCGCCCTGCACCCTCAGTGACCGTTGGTGTGAAGTGTGCTGAGAGCAATGGCGCACAGCTGCAGTGCTGTGCGCTACCTCATGAAGACTGAGAAGTCTTCAGCCGCCGATTTCTGGACCTCTTCTCTCTTCAGCATCTGCAAGGGGGTCGGCGGCGCGGCTCCGGTGACCCATCCAGGCTGTACCTGTGATCGTCCCTCTGGAGCTAGTGTCCAGTAGCCTAAGAAGCCAATCCATCCTGCACGCAGGTGAGTTCACTTCTTCTCCCCTAAGTCCCTCGTTGCAGTGAGCCTGTTGCCAGCAGGACTCACTGAAAATAAAAAACCTAACAAAACTTTTACTCTAAGCAGCTCTTTAGGAGAGCCACCTAGATTGCACCCTTCTCGGCCGGGCACAAAAACCTAACTGAGGCTTGGAGGAGGGTCATAGGGGGAGGAGCCAGTGCACACCACCTGATCCTAAAGCTTTTACTTTTGTGCCCTGTCTCCTGCGGAGCCGCTATTCCCCATGGTCCTGACGGAGTCCCCAGCATCCACTTAGGACGTCAGAGAAAAGTCGGTAACTCTGAATTACCCCCTATGTCATTCCAACTTTAAAAAAAGTCGGATTGGCATTGTTGTAAATGGCCAAATCCTGTCTGATTTGGACGCTCATTGAATACTCAGATGTCGGATCCTTTCCGTCAGAAAGGATCCGACATCTATTGAATACACCCCATACTCTCACTCTGCAATTTTCCACTACCTTTGTGATGAAGTCTTCCATGTAGTATTGTATGCCGGCATTCGGGATTTCGGCGCCGGTATACTGTGCGCCGGGATCCCGACAGCCGGCAACCTGAAGAACACCCGTGAAATTGACATTTGTTATCTTTGTGATTTGTTGGATTTGCTGCTGCCTTCGTTTTGAAAGTTTTAAAATATTGTACTGTTTTTATGGAAAATAAATGAAAAAAATTCTCTATATTTCTGACATTGTAATTGGATGATCTACTGGGTGGATATTGTCAAATTATTCGGTATATGATAAATTATTCGGTATATGTTAAATTGAAAGGGGAATTGGTTCATCTTCTTACCATCAGCGCCCTCTTTAAACACTGTTTTTATATATCTATTATCTTGCTCACAAGGAATCGTTTGGGGGGTTTGAGAAACGAAATAATTATAATATTTAATAAAGATATAATATGTGAATTTTTATTCTTTTGTATTTGTACATAGAGTTATGAATATTTGGGTGTTATAGGAATTCATTGAAGTTAAAGTCGATGTTAAAGCCAGGTGGTTGGAGGGTTTGTAAAAATAAAAAATAAATATCCATTTTGTTTCTCTTTTTGTTAATTCCTTGTATACATCGCCTCCTCTCCATTTGGGGGTTACATTTTGGATCCGCATAAACTTCACTTCTGTATTAGTTCTTCTCTGGCTAGCAGAGCTATTTTCTCTAATTCTTCTTCTTCTACTTCTTCATCTTTGTATCCTGTGAGAATTTACTTTTAATTGTGGTACTTTGCTGTAAGTGCGTCTCTTGTTCAGTGCAATTTCTTTTAATTCTTCTGAATTGTCCCCCAGGAATGTTCCGTATACAGGTGTCGTGATGATTGCTTGTTAAGGGGAGAGTATTGTTCCCACTGACTTCCTTCGTATGGGTTCTTGTTTGTATGATGCTGTTTGATACAAAAGTCTCCAGATGTAGATAGATAACCATTTCTTTGCCCGATGTTAATGTGAATTGTTAGCCATATAATGTTTAAAATAAATAAAATTACATATATATATATATATATATATATATATATATATATATATAGATTTATTTAAAAAGAAAAGAACATTTCTATGTCCCCACAGGTTTGTTCCCAGCACCACATTATGCACCACACAGTAATGCCCCGGTACCTAAGTACCTGCTCATTGGGGCACTGCTTGTTGTCAGGGGTTCTGCTCGTCCAACGGCTCCCCACCCCCCCATAGCCACTGCAGACTGTTTGGTAGCCTGCTTTAAGTAAAGCTACTGAAAATGTCCATTTCAAATTGGCCGCCGCCTCGAGGGAGACAGTTATTAAAGATACTAGAGCCTCATCTGAGGTAGCGGTCATCTTGAAAGGGACATTTTCAATAGCCTGCTGGAGATGGGCAAACAACGTCAGTGGCGGTGGCAGACAGACGGCGGCAGGAGGATGAATGTCGGCGGGCGGGCAGCGGCATGAGCAGCCCAGGCCCTCCCCTCTCTGTTAGGGAGGCCGGCCCGGGACAGCTGTGCCCTGATGACAGGCCTGGCCATATGAATAGTAGGTCATCTATGTACCATTTCCAGAAAATTACGTTCTGTGCGTAAGGGTTGTTCTGCCATATTTTTTCTTCTTCCCACCGTCACAAATACATTTGCATAATTTGGTGTGAAGGAACAGCCCTTTGATCTGATTATAGTAGTTTCCTTGATTCCAAAAGAAATTTCGATGCAGGCTAAATTTAATACAGCTCATAATCAATGTATCTGTGTGTTTGGTAGTGTGGTGGATGTAGAAAGCAGTGCCGTAACTAGACATTTTAGTGCTGTGTGCAAGAAATGGCATCAGCGCCCCCCCCTTATGCAAAATAGGGGCATCGCAAGCAAAAATATATAGGGGCGTGGCTTCATGACGAAGGGGTGTGGCCACAAAATAATACCAATTCATATTACGGTGCACAGTAGTCTCCATTATTCAAATTACGCAGCACAGTAGCGCCAATACGCCAGGTAGAGCCTTTTTTACACATGACGGGAGACAGCGTCCCCTTTTTACACATTATGGCAGAGTCCCCTTTTTTCACATTACGGCAGACAGCGTCCCCTTTTTACACATTACGGCAGACAGCGTCCCCTTTTTACACATTATGGCAGAGTCCCCTTTTTTGACATTACGGCAGACAGCATCCCCTTTTTACACATTACGGCAGACAGTGTCCCCTTTTTTACACATTACGGCAGACAGCATTCCCTTTTTTACACATTACGGCAGACAGTCCCCGTTTTTACACTTTTACGGCAGACAGTGTCCCCTTTTTTACACATTACGGCAGACAGAGTCCCCCTTTTTACACATTACGGCAGACAGCGTCCCCTTTTTACACATTACGGCAGACAGCGTCCCCTTTTTTACACATTACGGCAGACAGCGTCCCCTTTTTTACACATTACGGCAGACAGCGTCCCCTTTTTACACTTTTACGGCACACAGCGTCCCTTTTTTTACACATTACGGCAGACAGAGCCCCCTTTTTACACATTACGGCAGACAGCGTCCCCTTTTTACACATTACGGCAGACAGCATCCCCCTTTTTTACACCTTACAGTAGACAGCATCCCTTTTTTACACATTACAGCAGACAGCATCCCCTTTTTACACATTACGACAGACAGCGTCCCCTTTTTTACACATTACAGCAGACAGTGTCCCCTTTTTTACACATTATGGCAGACAGCGTCCCTTCTTACACATTACGGCAGACAGAGTCCCCTTTTTACACATTACGGCAGACAGCGTCCACTTTTTACACTTTTACGGCAGACAGCGTCCCCGTTTTTACACATTACGGCAGACAGAGCCCCCTTTTTACACATTACGGCAGACAGCGCCCCCTTTTTTACACATTACAGCAGACATCGTCCCTTTTTTACACATTACAGCAGACAGCGTCCCTTTTTTACAGATTACAGCAGACAGCATCCCCTTTTTACACATTACGACAGACAGCGTCCCCCTTTTTTACACATTACAGCAGACAGCGTCCCTTTTTTACACATTACAGCAGACAGCGTCACTTTTTTACACATTACGGCAGACAGCGTCCCCTTTTTACACTTTTACGGCAAACAGCGTCCCCGTTTTTACACATTACGGCAGACAGAGACCCCTTTTTACACATTACGGCAGACAGCGTCCCCTTTTTACACATTACGGCAGACAGCTTCCCCCTTTTTTACACATTACAGCAGACATCGTCCCTTTTTTACACATTACAGCAGACAGTGTCCCTTTTTTACACATTACAGCAGACAGCGTCCCCTTTTTACACATTACGACAGACAGCATCCCCCTTTTTTACACATTACGGCAGATAGTGTCCCCTTTTTTACACATTACGGCAGATAAAGCCCCCTTTTTACACATTACGGCAGACAGCGTCCCCCTTTTTTACACATTACAGCAGACAGCGTCCCTTTTTTACACATTACGGCAGACAGCGTCCCCCTTTTTTACACATTACGGCAGACAGCGTCCCTTTTTTACACATTACGGAAGACAGTGTCCCCTTTTTACACATTACGGCAGACAGGATAGATAGATAGATAAATAGATAGATAGATACAGCACATAATAAGAATTTACTTACCGATAATTCTATTTCTCGGAGTCCGTAGTGGATGCTGGGGTTCCTGAAAGGACCATGGGGAATAGCGGCTCCGCAGGAGACAGGGCACAAAAGTAAAGCTTTTACAGGTCAGGTGGTGTGTACTGGCTCCTCCCCCTATGACCCTCCTCCAGACTCCAGTTAGGTACTGTGCCCGGACGAGCGTACACAATAAGGGAGGATTTTGAATCCCGGGTAAGACTCATACCAGCCACACCAATCACACCGTACAACTTGTGATCTAAACCCAGTTAACAGTATGATAACAGAGGAGCCTCTGAAAGATGGCTTCCTAAACAATAACCCGAATTAGTTAACAATAACTATGTACAAGTATTGCAGATAATCCGCACTTGGGATGGGCGCCCAGCATCCACTACGGACTCCGAGAAATAGAATTATCGGTAAGTAAATTCTTATTTTCTCTATCGTCCTAAGTGGATGCTGGGGTTCCTGAAAGGACCATGGGGATTATACCAAAGCTCCCAAACGGGCGGGAGAGTGCGGATGACTCTGCAGCACCGAATGAGAGAACTCCAGGTCCTCCTTTGCCAGGGTATCAAATTTGTAAAAATTTACAAACGTGTTCTCCCCTGACCACGTAGCTGCTCGGCAGAGTTGTAATGCCGAGACCCCTCGGGCAGCCGCCCAAGATGAGCCCACCTTCCTTGCGGAATGGGCCTTAACAGATTTAGGCTGTGGCAGGCCTGCCACAGAATGTACAAGTTGAATTTTGTTACAAATCCAACGAGCAATCGACTGCTTAGAAGCAGGTGCACCCAACTTGTTGGGTGCATACAGTATAAACAGCGAGTCAGATTTTCTGACTCCAGCCGTCCTTTAAATGTATATTTTTAAGGCTCTGACAACGTCCAACAACTTGGAGTCCTTCAAGTCGTCTGTAGCCGCAGGCACTACAATAGGCTGGTTCAGGTGAAACGCTGATACCACCTTAGGGAGAAAATGCGGACGCGTCCGCAGCTCTGCCCTATGTCGAATGGAAAATTAAATAAGGGCTTTTATAAAACAAAGCCGCCAGTTCAGATACTCTCCCGGCCGAAGCCAGGGCCAGTAACATAGTCACTTTCCATGTGAGATATTTCAAATCCACATTCTTTAGTGGTTCAAACCAATTGGATTTGAGGAAATCTAAAACTACATTTAGATCCCACGGTGCCACCTTAGGCACCACAGGAGGCTGTATATGCAGTACTCCTTTGATAAAAATCTGGACCTCAGGGACTGAGGCCAATTCTTTTTGGAAGAATATTGATAGGGCCGAAATTTGAACCTTAATAGATCCCAATTTGAGACCCATAGACAATCCCGATTGCAGGAAATGTAGGAAAACGACCCAGTTGAAATTCCTCCATCGGAGCACTCCGCTGCTCGCATCACGCAACATATTTTCGCCAAATACGGCGATAATGCTTCGCGGTGACTTCCTTCCTTGCCTTTATCAAGGTAGGAATGACTTCTTCTGGAATGCCTTTTCCTTTTAGGATCTGGCATTCAAACGCCATGCCGTCAAACGCAGCCGCGGTAAGTCTTGAAAAAGACAAGGACCCTGCTGAAGCAGGTCCCTTCTCAGAAGTAGAGGCCACGGATCGTCCGTGACCATCTCTTGAAGTTCCGGGTACCAAGTCCTTCTTGGCCAATCCGGAGCCACTAGTCTTACTCCTCTTTGCCGTATAATCCTCAATACCTTTGGTATGAGAGGCAGAGGAGGAAACACATATACCGACTGGTACACCCAAGGTGTTACCAGCGCGTCCACAGCTATTGCCTGCGGATCTCTTGACCTGGCGCAATACCTGTCCAGTGTTTTGTTGAGGCGAGACGCCATCATGTCCACCATTGGTTTTACCCAACGGTTTAATAGCATGTGGAAAACTTCTGGATGAAGTCCCCACTCTCCCGGGTGAAGGTCGTGTCTGCTGAGGAAGTCTGCTTCCCAGTTGTCCACGCCCGGGATGAATACTGCTGACAGTGCTATCACGTGATTCTCCGCCCAGCGAAGGATCCTGGCAGCTTCTGCCATTGCCCTCCTGCTTCTTGTGCCGCCCTGTCTGTTTACATGGGCGACTGCCGTGATGTTGTCCGACTGGATCAACACCGGTCTTCCTTGAAGCAGAGGTTCCGCCTGGCTTAGAGCATTGTAGATTGCTCTTAGTTCCAGAATGCTTATGTGAAGAGACTTTTTCAGGCTCGACCACACTCCCTGGAAATTTCTTCCCTGTGTGACTGCTCCCCAGCCTCTCAGGCTGGCATCCGTGGTCACCAGGATCCAATCCTGCATGCCGAATCTGCAGCCCTCCAATAGATGAGCCTCCTGCAACCACCACAGAAGGGATACCCTTGTCCTCGGCGACAGGGTTATCCGCAGGTGCATCTGAAGATGCGACCCTGACCATTTGTCCAACAGATCCCTTTGCATGGAATCTGCCGAAAGGGATTGCTTCGTAAGAAGCTACCATTTTTTCCCAGGACTCTTGTGCATTGATGTACAGACACCTTTCCTGGTTTTAGGAGGTTCCTGACCAGGTCAGATAACTCCTTGGCTTTTTCTTCGGGAAGAAAAACCTTTTTCTGAACTGTGTCCAGAATCATCCCCAGGAACAGCAGACGAGTTGTCGGCATTAATTGGGATTTTGGAATATTCAGAATCCATCCGTGCTGCTTTAGCACCTCTTGAGATAGTGCTAAACCCATCTCTAGCTGTTCTCTGGACCTTGCCCTTATTAGGAGATCGTCCAAGTATGGGATAATTAATACGCCTTTTCTTCGAAGAAGAAATATTATCTCGGCCATTACCTTTGTAAAGACCCGAGGTGCCGTGGACAAACCAAACGGCAGCGTCTGAAACTGATAGTGACAGTTTTGTACAACGAACCTGAGGTACCCCTGGTGTGAGGGGTAATTGGAACGTGGAGATACGCATCCTTGATGTCCAAGGATACCATAAAGTCCCCTTCTTCCAGGTTCGCTATCACTGCTCTGAGTGACTCCATCTTGAACTTGAACTTCTTTATGTATAGGTTCAAGGACTTCAGATTTAGAATAGGCCTTACCGAGCCATCCGGCTTCGGTACCACAAAAAGAGTGGAATAATACCCCTTCCCTTGTTGTAGAAGAGGTACCTTGACTATCACCTGCTGAGAATACAGCTTGTGAATGGCTTCCAAAACCGTCTCCCTTTCTGAGGGGGACGTTGGTAAAGCAGACTTCAGGAAACGGCGAGGTGGCTCTGTCTCTAATTTCAACCTGTACCCCTGAGATATTATCTGCAGGATCCAGGGATTTACCTGCGAGTGAGCCCACTGCGCGCTGTAATTCTTGAGACGACCGCCTACCGCCCCCGAGTCCGCTTGCGAAGCCCCAGCGTCATGCTGAGGCTTTTGTAGAAGCCGGGGAGGGCTTCTGTTCCTGGGAAGGAGCTGCCTGTTGCTGTCTCTTCCCTCGTCCTCTGCCTCGTGGCAGATATGAATAGCCCTTTGCTCTCTTATTTTTAAAGGAACGAAAGGGCTGCAGTTGAAAGGTCGGTGCCTTTTTCTGTTGGGGAGTGACTTGAGGTAGAAAGGTGGATTTCCCGGCCGTAGCCGTGGCCACCAAATCCGATAGACCGACCCCAAATAACTCCTCTACGCATCGCCTGTCCACTGTCGTGTCCATAAAGCTCTTCTGGCCGAAATGGACATAGCACTTACCCGTGATGCCAGTGTGCAGATATCTCTCTGTGCATCACGCATATAAAGAAATGCATCCTTTATTTGTTCTAACGACAGTAAAATATTGTCCCTGTCCAGGGTATCAATATTTTCGATCAGGGACTCTGACCAAACTACCCCAGCACTGCACATCCAGGCAGTCGCAATAGCTGGTCGTAGTATAACACCTGCATGTGTGTATATACCTTTTTGGATATTTTCCATCCTCCTATCTGATGGATCTTTAAGTGCGGCCGTCTCAGGAGAGGGTAACGCCACTTGTTTTGATAAGCGTGTTAGCGCTTTGTCCACCCTAGGAGGTGTTTCCCAGCGCTCCCTAACCTCTGGCGGGAAAGGGTATAAAGCCAATAACTTCTTTGAAATTAGCAGTTTTTTATCGGGGCACCCCACGCTTCATCACACACGTCATTTAATTCTTCTGATTCGGTAAAAACTACTGGTAGTTTTTTCACACCCCACATAATACCCTGTTTAGTGGTACCTGTAGTATCAGCTAAATGTAACATCTCCTTTATTGCCAAAATCATATAACGTGTGGCCCTACTGGAAAATACGGTTGATTCGTCACCTTCACCACCGGAATCAGTGCCTGTGTCTGGGTCTGTGTCGACCGACTGAGGCAAGGGGCGTTTTACAGCCCCTGACGGTGTTTGAGGCGCCTGGACAGGCACTAATTGAGTGTCCGGCCGCCTCATGTCGGCAAACGACTGCTTAAGCGAGTTGACGCTATCCCGTAATTCCACAAATAAAGGCATCCATTCTGGTGTCGACCCCCTAGGAGGTGACATCCTCATATTTGGCAATTGCTCCGCCTCCACACCAATAACGTCCTCATACATGTCGACACACACGTACCGACACACAGCAGACACACAGGGAATGCTCTATACGAAGACAGGACCCACTAGCCCTTTGGGGAGACAGAGGGAGAGTCTGCCAGCACACACCAAAAAGCGCTATATATGACAGGGATAGCCTTATGATTAAGTGCTCCCTTATAGCTGCTTTTATATTAATATATTGCCATTTATTTTGCCCCCCCTCTCTGTTATACCCTGTTTCTGTAGTGCAGTGCAGGGGAGAGACCTGGGAGCCTTCCTGACCAGCGGAGCTGTGACAGAAAATGGCGCCGTGTGCTGAGGAGATAGGCCCCGCCCCTTTTTCGGCGGGCTCGTCTCCCGCTATTTAGTACATTTAGGCAGGGGTAAATATCTCCATATAGCCTCTGGGGCTATATGTGAGGTATTTTTAGCCTTTTTAAAGGTTTTCATTTGCCTCCCAGGGCGCCCCCCCCCCAGCGCCCTGCACCCTCAGTGACTGCCGTGTGAAGTGTGCTGAGAGGAAAATGGCGCACAGCTGCAGTGCTGTGCGCTACCTTAAGAAGACTGCAGGAGTCTTCAGCCGCCGATTCTGGACCTCTTCTTGCTTCAGCATCTGTGAGGGGGCCGGCGGCGTGGCTCCGGTGACCATCCAGGCTGTACCTGTGATCGTCCCTCTGGAGCTTCATGTCCAGTAGCCAAGAAGCCAATCCATCCTGCACGCAGGTGAGTTCACTTCTTCTCCCCTCTGTCCCTCGTTGCAGTGATCCTGTTGCCAGCAGGAATCACTGTAAAATAAAAAACCTAAGCTAAACTCTCTAAGCAGCTCTTTATGAGAGCCACCTAGAACTGCACCCTTCTCGGCCGGGCACAAAAATCTAACTGGAGTCTGGAGGAGGGTCATAGGGGGAGGAGCCAGTACACACCACCTGACCTGTAAAAGCTTTACTTTTGTGCCCTGTCTCCTGCGGAGCCGCTATTCCCCATGGTCCTTTCAGGAACCCCAGCATCCACTTAGGACGATAGAGAAATACAGTATATGCAAACTCACACTGACAGCACATATACAGTATATGCAAGCACCTCCCCCCCCCTCCTTCCTGACACTGACAACTCCTTCACACACACACACACACAACTCCCAACCCTGACAGGGCACTTACAGAAATCCTCTCCTCCACACTGCAGACAGCAAGCTCTGGCTCACAGCAGCTACCGGGTCCTCTCTATTGATAGGCTCAGTCCGGGTGGCCAGATGCAGTGCTCCGGTGTTTAAGGCTACTCCCAACACTGAGATGCGCTGCTGCAATGTGCTGCTGCTAGCTGTTCGATGCTCCGTCCTCTCCCGCGGCCATAATGCCATGTGCATTCCGGCCTGGGACACTGGGAGGGAATGGCAGCCCAGCACAGCACTGCTGGGCACTTCAGTTTGCATATATGCTGGAAGCGGACGGGTGTCGGTGCCTACAGGGTGACTGGAATCACCCTGCTTGCCCACCCCGAGTGTAAGCAGCCCCAAACTTATATAAATGTACAGGACTGGGAAGGGGACGCAGAAAGCACCCTGCCCACCTCGCCAGCACTGGGAGCAGCAGAGCCCAGGAGTCTCGCGCACACACTCACATAGTTCTGCTGTCACACATCAGAGGCGGCGTTCGCCGCGCTTACCCCTGCGTGTCTGCTGGTCGGTGTTGCGGCCTTTGCCTTCGGTGGGCCACGGGCTCCAACGTATGGCTGGCGCGGCTCCCGGCGGTTCTCCGGGGCATGGGCGCCGCCATGACACCCGGCATCACGTGGACGGGGGGCAGGTGACGTCAGACTGCTCCGCCAATCCAGCGCTGGCGGGAGATTCAAAGTCAGATGCCGGACAGAGCTTCAGTGCCTGAGTATCGTCTTTCCCTGACGTAGATGCCAGTGCTCTTGTTCCCGGCAAGGATCTCTGCAGTTGTAGTCCAGTGTCTCCGGCATTTCCAGCTGCCAGTTCGCTGTACCGGTTCCAGTGTATTCAGCGGCCGGTATATCTCTCTGCGTTCCAGTCACCAGTGCTCCTAGGAATCAGCGTGGCTGCGGGCCTAAACCATCGTTCACAAGTTCTGCGAATCAACAGCGTCTTAAACCCCTGCACTTCAGTTCCTCACATCACCAGCGTCTCAGTCTCCGTTCTCAAGTTCTACAAACCAACAGCGTCTAAAACCCCTGCACTTCAGTTCCTCACACCATCAGCGTCTCAGTCTCCGTTCACGAGTCCCACAAATCAAACAGCGTCTTGGACCCTTGCACTTCAGTTCTTCACATCATCAGCGTCTCTGTCACCGCTCACACGTTCTTCAACCATCTGTGCTATTAATCTTCATTTATAAGTTCCACAAGTTATCTGTGACTTTTAAACATCACCCACAGTTTCTTCAATTACCAGCATCTCTAATACTGCTCACAAAACCCTTCAGTGGGTCTGGACATTTCCCTCCTTTATTCCTTTTTGGCATTTGACTTTAAGTTGTTTTCCTCTGCAATAAATCTCTTTAATATTTCATCAAACTTCACTGTCAGCGTCCTGTATGAGGAAATCCTATATTAGGCCTCCCTTTTCCAGCTCAGTTGTGGTTCCTCTTCCCAACCATCGGAAGAATCCCTGAGTTCACAACACCCTCAGTCTAGGCCAGTGACATCTGCACAGAGCCAGCCGGCACCCGGCAGCTGTGCAAGCTGATAGCTGCCAAAAATAATAAACCAGGTTGCCGGGCACTCCAATATTTGTGCGGCTCGGCCACATGTGTGTGCTAGCGGATGCGCCCTCAGTGCAGGTGCGCTGTGTGCAACGCACCGCTGGCACACACCTAGATACGGCCCTGGTAGAAAGGAAGAATCTTGTAGCTTCACAGCCTAGGTCATGGGCTATGCACGTATACAAGGAACGTACATCACTTGTACATAGTACATGGGTGTTGAAATGGGGAGGGGGAAGCGTTCCCCACACGGGGGGGATTGGGTAATCATTGGGGGAGCGCCAATTTTTTTTGTCCATGCCCCTTCCCCCCAAACAATTAAAACTCAGGCGCCCCGGACATACAATTAAGTCCTCTTGCCATTGAATGGTTTCTAGGTTTTGAAGGATGTTTAAGATATCCTTTAGGTAGCTTTTTGTGATTGTACTAATTCTTATAGGTAATAGTCAACATATTTTGAGAGGCTTGCAGATAATGATCCTCTCCCTGGCACTATGGGACGGCCAGGTGGATTTTTTTGGTCCTTGTGGAGTTTAGGGAGTTGGTAAAATGTGGGTGTTTTCGGATATTCCGTGTACAGAAAGTCGTGTTCCTTTTTTGTTAGGATTCCTAGTTCAAATCCTTCATCCAATAATTCTTTCAGTTCCCTTTGGTATGATCTGGTGGGATCTCCTTCCAGTATTTTGTATGTCTGGTTGTCGGATAAAAGGTTGTTGATTTCTGCTTCATAATGATCTTTGTCCAAAATGACCAATCCTCCACCTTTATCTGCGGGTTGTAGTACGATTGGGTCTTCGTTTTTCAATTCTTTCAGAGCTTGTTTCTCTTCCATTGTTCAATTAAATTTCTTTTTTCCTTTTACCGTGATTTTCCTTATGTCGTTTTCAACCAGTTTCTGAAAGGTTTCTCTATGGGGACCTTTTATGTGTGCTGGGAAAAATGTTGAGGTGGTTCTGAATTTACTATGACTGTATGTGTCATGAGCTACGTTGATTGCTGTGTCTGTGTCTTCTTTTGAAAAAAGTTTTTAATGCAGAGTTTCCTAATGAATTTGTGGGTGTCAATGAATAATTCAAACTGGTTTGCGTTTGAGTGTGGTGAGAACTTGAGCCCCTTGTTGAGGAGTGAGATTTGATGTTCCGTCAGGTGTTTGCTACTTAAGTTGTATATTCCTTCATTTTCTTGTGTTGTAGGTGTAGTGATCATTCTCTTCTTGTTTTTTCCACCTCAAACACCCCTTCTCCTGGTGATTGTGTCATTCTTTTTATTTTATTTTGTGTTTGTGGGGTTCTGTCCCAATCTGGGGGTTTCTCTTCCTCTATAAGAGATCCTAAAAAATCTTCAAAGTCATCTTCATCATCTTCAATTGTTAGTGCACGTTTCTTCTGCCTTTTGCCATTTTTTTCTTTTCCTACTTCTTCCTCTTCAGCAAAGATTCTTGACCAGTGTTTGATATTGGAATTTTTCTTAATTTCTGTTTCTCTTCCCAATTTGTATACATTTTTATTACGTTCCCTGTTGTAATTTTTTCGCCATATTCGAAATTTCTGGAATTATATGGTAAACTTGTTTTCTTTGTGTCGCTGTTTGTGTTTCTCTCTTTATTAATGGTTGTTTGCAGCATTTTTGATACTTACTGTTTCAGTTTTCTCTTTTGTAGGGAATCTTTTTTTGTGTCTGTGTTCTGAGTTGATTGATTCTTCCAAGAGTTTTGTGTCGAATCCTTTTTCTGCATGTTGGTGAAAGTGATTTTGTTTTTCCATTGTTTTTTTTTTTGTATTTGTTGGTTTTCTGTAAGGTCTCTGTGGAATTTTCTCTGTTTTTGTTTTATAATGCCTTCCCCAAGTTTTTCCATTTTAGTGCTTGTTAGTTTCATCAAATTTCATGTGATTAATGTTAAAAAATCTTTGGAGCATTTGTCCAGAGGGAATCAGTATGATATGCTGGCGCAGGGAATCCCGGCGTTCGTAAAACCGACGCCGAGATACCACTGATGAGAAGACTGACGGGTTAGGGGTGTTCTCCTCTCTCCACCCCCTAACCCTAACCTACCCTTCCAGTAGCCTAACCCTAACCTCCTCCCTTAATGCCTATCCTCAAACCCCCTTGGAGAGGCCTAATCCTAACCCCTATTTCCGCTGCCTAAACCTAAGCCTCCCTTCCCCGCAAACCTAACCCTAACCTCTCCTGGGGGTGCCTAACCCTAACCCACCCTCCCTGCAGCCTAACCCGAACCTCGCCCCTGCCTGACGCCTAAACCTAAACCCCCCCCCCCCCCTCCCCCGGACCTAAACCTCAGTTCGCCGGGATACTTACGATTTATGGCGGCTGTCCGGATTCCTGCACCGGGTTCCTGCCCCATTCAGAGTTCCGATGTCAAGATTCTGATGGGTGCCAGCATCCCGGCGTCGGTATTTTGACTGCCGGTATCTTAACAGCCGGAATCTTGACCACATCCCGTACAGAGTTTGATTCCATTTTGTAAAGAAATCTTGTTGCATTGGCTGAAATGTGGTTCTGTTCTGTATTCTCAGACCACGCGGGATTAAACCCAGTTCCAGATACTTTGTGAGAGTGGCAATTTCCCACCAATGTCTGATTTCTTTCTAGCAATAAAAGTTGGCCCTAGAACCTCTCATCTTCTATTTCTGGATCAGGTGGTGGGTTGTGAATGGAAAAAAATATTTGCTATATCTTTTCTATGTGTGTGAGTGTAATGAATCCTTACCATTGTCAAGCAGCGGTTTATACAGTCATTTAATAGTAGGAACAAGGAGGTTTGCACTGCGCTAATGGTGATTTCATAGGCTGGGTCTGTGGACGGCCGGGGACACTTACATATGACGGGTTTGTGAGTAACATCATCCAGGCTGTGGGGGCTCTCTGCACCAATGTCAAAGCTGCTGGAGAAATTGTACTCAGTAGCCTTCTCCGGGGCGACTTCCAGTTTGGGGGAGTCTCCGAGGAGGACGTTGTTAAACTCTGATCTCAGATAAGTCACTGGGAAGTCGCCTTTAACTCCTTTCTATGGCAATCAGGGGGAAAAGCATAGAATGAATACAATCATCATGTATAATAGCTGACCTGATATGCAATAATACATAATATGAAGTCTGCTGAGACCTCTTAGGATCACGTTCAGCTTTCTTGAACCTGTTTTCCGAAACAACAATTTACAATTTATATTTCTCTAGCATCCATAAGGGATATTGGGGGAATCTAGTACAATGGGGTATAGACGGAGTATAGTCCGTGTGCCAGTGTTCTCCAACTCAGAGTGTCAGTGCGCCAGTGTTCCACAACTCTGAGTGTCAGTGTGCCAGTGGCCTTCAACTCTGAGTGTCCGTGTGCCAGTGTTCTCCAACTCTGAGTGTCAGTGTTCTAGTGTTCCCCAACTCTGAGTGTCAGTGTGCTAGTGTTCCCCAACTTTGAGTGTCAGTGTGCCAGTGTTCTCCAACTCTGGGTGTCAGTGTAACAGTGTTCCCCAACTTTGAGTGTCAGTGTGCCAGTGTTCCCCAACTCTGAGTGTCCATGTGCCAGTGTTCTCCAACTCTGAGTGTCAGTGTGCCAGTGTTCCCCAACTCTGAGTGTCAGGGTGCCAGTGTTCCCCAACTCTGAGTGTCCGTGTGCCAGTGTTCCCCAACTCTGAGTGTCAGGGTGCCAGTGTTCCCCAACTCCGAGTGTCCGTGTAACAGTGTTCCCCAACTCTGAGTGTCCGTGTGCCAGTGTTCCCCAACTCTGAGTGTCAGGGTGCCAGTGTTCCCCAACTCTGAGTGTCCGTGTGCCAGTATTATCCAACTCTGAGTGTCCGTGTGCCAGTGTTCCCCAACTCTGAGTGTCCGTGTGCCAGTGTTCCCCAACTCTGAGTGTCCGTGTGCCAGTGTTCCCCAACTCTGAGTGTCAGTGCGCCAGTGTTCCCCAACTCTGAGTGTCCGTGTGCCAGTGTTCTCCAACTCCGACTGTCCGTGTGCCAGTGTTCTCCAACTCCGACTGTCCGTGTGCCAGTGTTCTCCAACTCCGACTGTCCGTGTGCCAGTGTTCTCCAACTCCGAGTGTCAGTGCGCCAGTGTTCCACAACTCTGAGTGTCAGTGTGCCAGTGTTCCCCAACTCTGAGTGTCAGTGTGCCAGTATTATCCAACTCTGAGTGTCCGTGTGCCAGTGTTCCCCAACTCTGAGTGTCCGTGTGCCAGTGTTCTCCAACTCCGACTGTCCGTGTGCCATTGTTCTCCAACTCCGACTGTCCGTGCGCCAGTGTTCTCCAACTCCGAGTGTCAGTGTGCCAGTGTTCCACAACTCTGAGTGTAAGTGTGCCAGTGTTCTCCAACTCCGAGTGTCAGTGCGCCAGTGTTCCACAACTCTGAGTGTCAGTGTGCCAGTGTTCCCCAACTTTGAGTGTCAGTGTGCCAGTGTTCCCCAACTCTGAGTGTCAGTGTGCCAGTGTTCTCCAACTCCGACTGTCCGTGTGCCAGTGTTCTCCAACTCCGAGTGTCAGTGCGCCAGTGTTCCACAACTCTGAGTGTCAGTGTGCCAGTGGTCTCCAACTCTGAGTGTCCGTGTAACAGTGTTCTACAACTCTGAGTGTCAGTGTAACAGTGTTCTACAACTCTGAGTGTCAGTGTGCCAATGCTCTCCAACTCGAGTGTTAGTGTAACAATGTTCTCCAAGTCCGATTGTCAGTGTAACAGTGTTCTCCAACTCTGGGTGTCAGTGTAACAGTGTTCTCCAACTCTGGGTGTCAGTGTAACAGTGTTCTCCAACTCTGGGTGTCAGTGTAACAGTGTTCTCCAACTCTGGGTGTCAGTGTAACAGTGTTCTCCAACTCTGGGTGTCAGTGTAACAGTGTTCTCCAACTCTGGGTGTCAGTGTAACAGTGTTCTCCAACTCTGGGTGTCAGTGTAACAGTGTTCCCCAACTCTGGGTGTCAGTGTAACAGTGTTCCCCAACTCTGGGTGTCAGTGTAACAGTGTTCTACAACTCTGAGTGTCAGTGTGCCAATGCTCTCCAACTCGAGTGTTAGTGTAACAATGTTCTCCAAGTCCGATTGTCAGTGTAACAGTGTTCTCCAACTCTGGGTGTCAGTGTAACAGTGTTCTCCAACTCTGGGTGTCAGTGTAACAGTGTTCTCCAACTCTGGGTGTCAGTGTAACAGTGTTCTCCAACTCTGGGTGTCAGTGTAACAGTGTTCTCCAACTCTGGGTGTCAGTGTAACGGTGTTCTCCAAATCTGGGTGTCAGTGTAACAGTGTTCTCCAACTCTGGGTGTCAGTGTAACAGTGTTCCCCAACTCTGGGTGTCAGTGTAACAGTGTTCTACAACTCTGAGTGTCAGTGTGCCAGTGTTCTCCAACTCTAAGTGTCAGTGTGCCAATGCTCTCCAACTCGAGTGTTAGTGTAACAATGTTCTCCAAGTCCGATTGTCAGTGTAACAGTGTTCTCCAACTCTGGGTGTCAGTGTAACAGTGTTCTCCAACTCTGGGTGTCAGTGTAACAGTGTTCTCCAACTCTGGGTGTCAGTGTAACAGTGTTCTCCAACTCTGGGTGTCAGTGTAACAGTGTTCTCCAACTCTGGGTGTCAGTGTAACAGTGTTCTCCAACTCTGGGTGTCAGTGTAACAGTGTTCTCCAACTCTGGGTGTCAGTGTAACAGTGTTCTCCAACTCTGGGTGTCAGTGTAACAGTGTTCCCCAACTCTGGGTGTCAGTGTAACAGTGTTCCCCAACTCTGGGTGTCAGTGTAACAGTGTTCTACAACTCTGAGTGTCAGTGTGCCAATGCTCTCCAACTCGAGTGTTAGTGTAACAATGTTCTCCAAGTCCGATTGTCAGTGTAACAGTGTTCTCCAACTCTGGGTGTCAGTGTAACAGTGTTCTCCAACTCTGGGTGTCAGTGTAACAGTGTTCTCCAACTCTGGGTGTCAGTGTAACAGTGTTCTCCAACTCTGGGTGTCAGTGTAACAGTGTTCTCCAACTCTGGGTGTCAGTGTAACAGTGTTCTCCAACTCTGGGTGTCAGTGTAACAGTGTTCTCCAACTCTGGGTGTCAGTGTAACAGTGTTCCCCAACTCTGGGTGTCAGTGTAACAGTGTTCCCCAACTCTGGGTGTCAGTGTAACAGTGTTCTACAACTCTGAGTGTCAGTGTGCCAATGCTCTCCAACTCGAGTGTTAGTGTAACAATGTTCTCCAAGTCCGATTGTCAGTGTAACAGTGTTCTCCAACTCTGGGTGTCAGTGTAACAGTGTTCTCCAACTCTGGGTGTCAGTGTAACAGTGTTCTCCAACTCTGGGTGTCAGTGTAACAGTGTTCTCCAACTCTGGGTGTCAGTGTAACAGTGTTCTCCAACTCTGGGTGTCAGTGTAACGGTGTTCTCCAAATCTGGGTGTCAGTGTAACAGTGTTCTCCAACTCTGGGTGTCAGTGTAACAGTGTTCCCCAACTCTGGGTGTCAGTGTAACAGTGTTCTACAACTCTGAGTGTCAGTGTGCCAGTGTTCTCCAACTCTAAGTGTCAGTGTGCCAATGCTCTCCAACTCGAGTGTTAGTGTAACAATGTTCTCCAAGTCCGATTGTCAGTGTAACAGTGTTCTCCAACTCTGGGTGTCAGTGTAACAGTGTTCTCCAACTCTGGGTGTCAGTGTAACAGTGTTCTCCAACTCTGGGTGTCAGTGTAACAGTGTTCTCCAACTCTGGGTGTCAGTGTAACAGTGTTCTCCAACTCTGGGTGTCAGTGTAACAGTGTTCTCCAACTCTGGGTGTCAGTGTAACAGTGTTCTCCAACTCTGGGTGTCAGTGTAACAGTGTTCTCCAACTCTGGGTGTCAGTGTAACAGTGTTCCCCAACTCTGGGTGTCAGTGTAACAGTGTTCCCCAACTCTGGGTGTCAGTGTAACAGTGTTCTACAACTCTGAGTGTCAGTGTGCCAATGCTCTCCAACTCGAGTGTTAGTGTAACAATGTTCTCCAAGTCCGATTGTCAGTGTAACAGTGTTCTCCAACTCTGGGTGTCAGTGTAACAGTGTTCTCCAACTCTGGGTGTCAGTGTAACAGTGTTCTCCAACTCTGGGTGTCAGTGTAACAGTGTTCTCCAACTCTGGGTGTCAGTGTAACAGTGTTCTCCAACTCTGAGTGTCCATGTGCCAGTGTTCTCCAACTCCAAGTGTCAGTGTAACAGTGTTCTCCAACTCCGAGTGTCAGTGTAACAGTGTTCCCCAACTCCGAGTGTCAGTGTAACAGTGTTCCCCAACTCCGAGTGTCCGTGTAACAGTGTTCTCCAACTCCAAACGTCAGTATAACAGTGACCTACAACTCTGAGTTTCAGTGTAATAGTGTTCTCCAGCCTCAAATGTCAGTGTATCAAAGTTCTAGAATCTCAAGTGCTAGTATGCTATAGTTCTCCTTCGAGTGCCAATGTAAGAGTGTTTTTGGACTCTGATGATGTAACATAACTCTGGAACCTCAAATGTGTGTCTGACACTTTGGTTCCTCAAGTGTCAGTGTGACATAATTCTGGTACCTCAATTGTTAATGGGGGTTATTCCGACCCGATCGCTCGCTGCAGTTGTTCGCAGCGCAGCGATCAGGTCGGAACTGCGCATGCGCCGGCGCCGCAGTGCGGATCAATCAGGCAGAGGCGGTCGCTGGGCGACAGGGGGTAGCACGGCAACGTTTTGGGGGGCGTGGTCCGGCCAACGCAGGCGTGGCCAGACCGTGCGGGGGGCAGGCCGCAGCGGCTGCGTGATGTCACACGCAGCCGCTGCGACTAGCAACTCCCGGCCAGCCGCAATAGCTGCGCTTGCCGGGAGTTACTCAACAAGTACGAAAGCATCGCCGCTGTGCGATGCTTTTGTACTTGTGCGGGGGGGGGAGGGGGGGGGGGATGGGGGCGGACAGACATGCGGGGCGGGCTAGCCCTGTGCTGGGCGTCCCCCCGCATGTCTGGGAACATGATCGTAGCTGTGCTAAATTTAGCACAGCTACTATCAACTCGAAATGACCCCCAATGTGATATAGTTCTGGAACCTCAAGTGTCAGTGTATCATAGTTCTGGAACCTCAAGTGTCAGTGTATCATGGTTCTGAATCCTCAAGTGTCAGTGTATCATGGTTCTGGAACCTCAAGTGTCAGTGTATCATGGTTCTGGAACCTCAAGTGTCAGTGTATCATGGTTCTGGAACCTCAAGTGTCAGTGTATCATGGTTCTGGAACCTCAAGTGTCAGTGTATCATGGTTCTGGAACCTCAAGTGTCAGTGTATCATGGTTCTGGAACCTCAAGTGTCAGTGTATCATGGTTCTCGGTGTCAGTGTATCATAGTTCTGGAACCTCAAGTGTCAGTGTATCATAGTTCTGAATCCTCAAGTGTCAGTGTATCATGGTTCTGGTACCTCAAGTGTCAGTGTATCATGGTTCTGGAACCTCAAGTGTCAGTGTATCATGGTTCTGGAACCTCAAGTGTCAGTGTATCATGGTTCTGGGTGTCAGTGTATCATAGTTCTGGAACCTCAAGTGTCAGTGTATCATAGTTCTGAATCCTCAAGTGTCAGTGTATCATGGTTCTGGAACCTCAAGTGTCAGTGTATCACAGTTCTGGAACCTCAAGTGCCAGTGTTTCATAGTTCTGGAACCTCAAGTGTCAGTGTATCATAGTTCTGGAACCTCAAGTGTCAGTGTATCATAGTTCTGAATCCTCAAGTGTCAGTGTATCATAGTTCTGAAACCTCAAGTGTCAGTGTATCATAGTTCTGGAACCTCAAGTGTCAGTGTATCATAGTTCTGGAACCTCATGTGCCAGTGTGTCATAGTTCCGGAAACCCATGTGCCAGTAAATAAGCCCTGTAAATAATTTGCATATCTTGTATATTTTGCACATATACACACTCATAACACTTCCATTACAACCCCTGACAAGTGCCATGTAATAATCTGTCAGTGAAGGGGTTAATGGGAGACAGGGAGTCATCATGCAAAGTGCTATTTATGAGAGGTGTTACCAGATCATGTGCTCTGAGAACCGTGATGTTCACCGGCACAGGGGGGCGAGCGCTCACTTCTGCCAGTGCCGTCTCCATAGCTACAGGTCTGTCGGAGATAAGAAACATGAGATGAGGGATGTAGGTCCCATTATAAGTGTCATAGCAGCACTGGGATATTACCATACTGTGTCTGCGGCCCAGCTTCCAGCTCTCTCCCAGGGACGCCGTGCAGCCTAATGTCCATTACAGAACTGTTAGCGGAAGGAAACTTTATCTGATATCACTGTAGCCATAGGGGGGAGATATATCAAGCCTTGGAGAGAGATAAAGCGGAGACGTTGTCTAAAGCAACCAATAAGCTTCTGACTGTCATTTCATAGACTGTACTAGATAAATGACAGAACCTGATTGGCTGCTTTGGGCAACTTATCCAATTTATCCCTCTCAAAGGGACCTATTTATTAAGCATTGGGTTTTACCATAAGTACATCCCAGGCCCAAACGATGACTTACCTATGTTCTGTCTTACACGCGATCTGTGTCTTGCACACCTCTGTCGCTGAAGAATTGACTCTGTTGCTGTCAGTCGCTCCTCAGCAGCAGGGTATGAAGCTAAGGCACAGGGGAGTCTCTGACAGAGCAGACACAGAGTGACTGGCAGCCTGGCAGATGTATTCTCTAGAAGTGCCCTGTGGGTACAGATGGATAATACACAGGGGCATTAGCTCAGCCACATTGCTGCAGTTATACTACTACTATTATTACTCTGCTCAGCATAGTCGGCACAACGTTACAACGGAGGACAGAGTAGTAAAACCAGGCTGGGTATTAACAGACATAGGGGGTCATTCCGAGTTCATCCATAGCTGCCGTTGTTCGCAGCGCAGCGATCAGGCTAAAAATCGGCATTTCTGCGCATGCCTATGCACCGCAATGCGCAAGCGCGTCGTACGGGTACAATGAGCATCGTGGGTTTGCACAGAGCGTAACGAACATTTCAGTCGCACGGCCGAACGCAGGAAGATTGACAAGAAGTGGGCGTTTCTGGGTGTCAACTGAACCGTTTTCAGGGAGTGCTTAGAAAAACGCAGGCATGGCAGAAAAAACGCAGGCGTGGCTGGGCATTCGCTGGGCGGGTGTGTGACGTCAAAAGCCGCTAGAATGAACGCACATGAAGAGTAACTGCAGGGCTGGTCTTCTTTTGCACAAAAAGATTTTGCAGGCGCTCTGCTGCACAAGCGTTCGCACTTCTGCAAAGCGAAATTACACTCCCCAGTGGGCGGCGACAATGCGTTTGCACGGCTGCTAAAAACTGCTAGCGAGCGATCAACTCAGGATGACCCCCATAGAGATAAGAGGGCCCTGCTCGTTATCTTACAATCTAAAGGGCAGTATTCTCAGCTTTAATACCTGCATAAGACCCCATTTGTGTACTGCCACAACTCTCAATACCCGATTTAGGGGGAAATTTACTAAGCAGTGATAAGAGCGAAGAAGTGAGCCAGTGGAGAAGTTGCTCATGGCAACCAATCGGCACTGAAGTAACATCTATAATTTGCATACTATAAAATGATACAGAGCTGCTGATTGGTTGATGGAGCAACTTCTCCACTGGCTCACTTCTCCGCTCTTATCACTGCTTAGTAAATGTTCCACTTAGGCGGAACAGAGACGATTTCCAGGCTATGTGCCAGCTTCCCACTTGGAAAAGTTTTCCCCTTGCATGGCGACATGGTTTGCTCCAGACATAAAGGGGGTCTCCTGTTAACCTATTGACCCTGTCAACCTTTTGAACTGTCTACCTTCTTCATGTGGACCTTTTGACTCTGTCGACCTAGTTACTGTCAACCAATAGTGGTCGACCTAGACACTGTCGATTCTAGGTTGACAGGGGTCTCTAGGTCGATATGGTCTAGGTCGACAGGTCAAAAGGTCGACATGAGTTTTTTAATCTTTTTTTAGTGTTGTTTTCGCCGTACAGTGACCGGGAACCCCAATTAGTGCATCGCGTCCCCAATCGTAGTCCACGTGGATCATAAAGTATGAAAAAGTTCCAAAAAAGAAAAAAAATGTGAAAAACTCATGTCGACCTTTTGACCTGTCAACCTAGAGACCCTGTCGACCTAGAAACCCTGTCGACCTAGTTACTGACGACCAATAGTGGTCAACCTAGACACTGTCGACCTAGAGACCGGATGCCGTCTGTACGTGGTGGCCCGTCGCCCTCTGACAGCACTTTATACACAATGCTTAGTACAGGTGCTCACCGGGTGCAAACCCCAACTCCAAAACTTCAATGGATCACTATGAGACAGACCACTTCTTACATGCTAGAGGGGAGGGCGAGGCATCGGGGTATCAGGAATAAACAAGGGGGTCCCATTTATCAATGATCCTATTTGCAATGCGATCTGGGCGTGATAGTAGCGCCCAGGACCGCACTGCAGTATGCCATCTTATCCCCTGGATGTATTATCCAGCACCCGCATGGACAGGAGCTCCAAAAGCATCCCCTCCCTGGCATGTGTTGCGAGTGCTGCCGGCGGTGCTGGGCATGCGGGTCAACGCTGATCGCACAAGCACAGAGGCCACATCCGGGGAGGAAAACTCCACCGGCTACAAACATGAAGTGTAGCCCATAGGCTGCAATGGGCTACCGGCACCTTCAGATGGTGGTAGCTGCAGGGGTTAATAACCGCAATGCTTCGCATTCTAAATATTGATGCATTTGTCAACATCGCATCCCCCCAATGAAAACTATGGGGCAGGCTTTCCCAACCACGGTCCTCAAGGCACACCAACAGTGCAGGTTTTAGTGATATCCAGGCTTCAGCACAGGTGACTTAATTAGTAGCTTAGTTATTTTGATTTAACCATCTGTGCTGCAGCCTGGATATCACTAAAACCTGCACTGGTGGTGTGCCTTGAGGACCGTGGTTGGGAATGACTGCTATGGGGGATGAGGCTGCCAGCGGCAATAGAGGGATCGGCTCTGCCTCACCCCACCGCACATCCATGCATCCTACAGACATTGCAGGGATAAGTAATATTTGCTGCTAACCCCCAAAAATGCAAGAAAAGTTTTATACAAAATAATAATTATTTGCACTGCTCCATGGTGAACACTAGGTGGCAGCATCTGACCACAATACTTACCTAATGAGTGGTTTCCAAACTTTTTTGAATCGCGGCGCCCTAGGATATCAGAATTTTTTTCACGGCACCCCTAGGCCAAAAATTTCTTATTGAGAAATTTAGAAAGAAATATTACATTAAGTAGATCGCGTTTATATGTCATCCTTAGGGTCAGTTGTGTGGTGAGGGACAAGATTTGCTTCTGTTTGGACACATATTTTATGACTGGCAGCCACCAGCACTGGTTTTGCCTATTATATTGACCATGAATAATTTGAATTGGTCCTGGACCACCAACCCAGGACACCCCTGCAAGTGTCCCGAGGCACCCCAGGGAGCCACGGCACACAGTTTGGGAACCTCTGTATAAGAGTATTCAAAACTTCAGTTCCAGTATCTCCAAATTGCCTCTGCTTGTTACACTAACTGTACTATGGGCCTAATTCAGACCTGATCGCGGCAGCAAAATTGTTCTCTAATGGGCAAAACCATGTGGAATGAAAGTGTGTGGGGGGAGGGGGGTAGATGTAACATGTGCAGAGAGAGTTAGATTTGGGTGGGTTATTTTGTTTCTGTGCAGAGTAAATACTGGCTGCTTTATATTTACACTGCAATTTAGATTTCAGTTTGAACACCCCCCACCCAAATCTAACTCTCTCTGCACATGTTACATCTGCCCCACCTGCAGTGCACATGGTTTTCCCCATAAGAGAACAATTTTGCTTCTGCGATCAGGTCTGAATTAGGCCTTATGCCCCGTGCCGCCAATCCATGCTTAGAAAAGTGTCAGAATGACGGCAATCTGCATGGGAACATATATGTGTGTGCACACTCTTCTAAGTAGTGACAAGGAGATACAAGTCTGTTCCCGGACCACTACTGCAGCAGGGATGTGTGATAGGGAGTATAGACTGTAAAGGCCCATACACACTAAACGATATGAATGGTGAAAGATATTGGTGAACGATTCCCCATGAGCCTTCCAGGCATACTTGATGAAAGATATTGTGCATACACACTGAACGATTTTTCAAACGATATGAACGAGGAGCGATATTGCTAGCATCGTCTGGGACACTGATGGTGGCTAATTTATACAATGGGCTGGCATTACTGAGTGGCTATTATGATGAATATCGTTCATATCGTCCGTCGTTCATCGTTCACCCCGTACACACTGAACGATACACAATTTTACATGAATGATATAGGCAAAATTGAGCTGCATGTTCAGAAGATAAAAACCCTAGCTGACGACGGGTGGGGGCGCGCATCGTTCATTACATACAGGCCGGACTATGGGGGTCATTCCGAGTTGATCGCACGCTGCAACTTTTTGCTGCTCGTGCGATCAACTAGACGCCGCCTATGGGGGAGTGTATTTTAGCATAGCAGGGCTGCGATCGCTTGTGCAGCCCTGCTATGCTAAAAAAGTTTTGTGCAGAACAAAAGCAGCCCTGCAGTTACTTACCCTGTGCGATGGATCCAGCGATGAAGGTCCCGAATTTGACGTCAGACATCCGCCCTCCAAACGCCTGGGTTTGGATCTCCACGCCCGGAAAACGGTGAGTGTCCGCCCCGGAACGCCTCCCCGCTGTCAATCTTCTTGCGATCGCTTTCTTGTTTATTCTGGCCGCTGCCCGGCAACGGCCGTCGCCGGGCAATGACGTGCGTGCACAATGCGGCTGCCACGCATGCGCAGTTCCGACCCATTCGCACCGCAGCGATGAACCACTACGTGCGAATGGGTCAGAATGACCCCCTATATTGTAAACGATATCGCTCATAAAGCCCAAAATGAATAATATAGGGGGTAATTCAGACCTGATTGCTGGGCAGTGATTTTTGCAGTCCTGCGATCAGATAGTCGCCGCACACAGGGGGAGTGTATTTTAGCTGTGCAAGTGTGAGAACACATGTGTAGCAGAGCTGTACAAACAGATCTCGTGCAGTCTCTGCGCAGTCCAGGACTTACTCAGCCGCTGCGATCACATCATCCTGTCCGGGACCGGAATTGACGTCAGGAACCCTCCCTGCAAACACATGGACACGCCTGCGTTTTTCCAGACACTCCCTGATAACGGTCAGTTGACGCCCACAAACGCAATCTTCCTGTCAATCTCCTTGCGATCGCCCGTGCGAATAGATTATTCGCACAAACCCATCGCTGAGCGGCGATACGCTTTGCAGCCATCTGTCGCGCCTGCGCATTGCGGTGCATACACATGCACAGTTTGAATCTGATCGCCCGCTGTGCGAAAACGCAGCCTAGCGATCAGGTATGAATTACCCCCATAGTGCACAATATCTTCCAGTGTGTATGGGCCTTAAGCTCCACTGGGGCAGGGACTGATGTGGCTGAAATATCCTCTGTACAGCGCTGCGGAGTATGTGTGTGCTAAGTAAATTACTGTTAATAAATTACTATATCCTTCTGCGTGCTGCCGGAACAGTGTCATGTATTGCTTTTATTTGGTTGTCAGTTATTTTTTCTTTTTTTTCTTTTTTTTTATATTTAAGTGGTTTATGTGTTACTACGGCTGACTTGTATGGTCTGTATTGGGAAATATAAAAGCTCATTGTTAGAAGGGCTTTTAAATTAATGTAATATTATTTCTTAACATTTATTTTGCCACCAAGGTTGCTCAGTACCACTTTACCATTCCACCCAGCGCATTCTACTTGTGTTATGATCATAGTTTGCCCTACTTATTATGTAATGGAGAGAGAGAGGGGGGGGGGGAAGAGGGAGAAAGGGAGAGAGAGGGGTGGGGGCGGGGGTGGAGGGATAGGGAGGGTAAGAGAGAGAGTAAGGGCGAGAGAGAGGGAGGGTGGGGGAGACAGAAAGAGGGAGAGTGAAAGGCTGGGAGGGAGAGAGAGATGGAGAGAGGGATAAGGATGGAGGGAGAAGAAGGGAGGGGGGACAGAGAGAGGGATAGAGAAAGACGGAGAGGTAGAGCGAGAGGGGGAGAGAGAGGGAGAGAGAGGGGGGTAGATGGATAGGGAGAGGATGAGGGAGAAAGAGAGGGGGCGGGGGGAGAGGGAGCCAGGGATGGATGGAGGGAGAGAGAAGGATAGAGGAAGAGGGAGGGAGGGGGATAGAAGGATGAAGGGATGGGGGTGAGACAGAGAGAAAAGGGGAGAGAGAAAGGGAGAGAGTGAGGAGGATGGAAATAGTGAGTGATGGAGAGAGAAGGTGATAGAGGGGGGGGGGTGGAGGAATGGGGGGATAGGGGGAGAGAGAGGGGGGAGGTGGAAGGATAGGGAGGGAGAGAAAAAGGGGGGGATGGAGGAATAGGGAGTGAGATAGAGGGAGTGGAGGGATAGTGAGGGAGGGAGAGAGAAAGTGTGAGAGAGATAGGTGTGGAGGTATGGGGAGAGAGAGGGGTGCAAAGGGATAGGGGTAGAGGGAGGGGGGAGGTGGAAGGAAACGTAGGGATAGAGAGGGGGGTGGAGGGATATTGAGGGAGGGAGAGAGAAAGTGTGTGAGAGAGAGGTGGTGGAAAGGGGTGCAAAGGGACAGGGGGAGATAGAGGGGGCAGGTGGAAGGATTGGGAGGGAGAGAGAGGGGTGTGTGGAGGAATTGGGAGAGAAGTGTGTGGAGGAATAGGGGGAGAGAGGGGGAGGTGGAAGGACAGGGAGGGAGAGAGAGAGGGTGTGGAGGAATGGGGAGAGAGGGGTGTGGAGGGATAGGGGGAGAGAGAGTGGGTGGAGGGATAGCAAGGGAGGGAGAGAAAAAGGGAGGGAGAGAGAGGGAGGGAGGAATGCGGGGGGGAGGTGGAAGGAGAGGGAAAGAGAGAGAGGATGTGGAGAGATAGAGGGAGAGAGAGTGGGGTGGAGGGAGGGAGAGAAAAAGTGAGAGAGAGGGGGTGGAGGAATGGGGGGGGTAGAGGGGAATGGAGGGATGGGGGAGAGAGAGGGGGAGGTGAAAGGATAGGGAGGGAGAGAGAAGGATGGAGGAATAGGGGGTGAGAGAGAGGGGGTGGAGGGATAGTGAGGAAGGGGGAAGAGAGAGAGAAAGAGGTGGAGTAATGGGGAGAGAGGGGTGCAAAGGGACAGAGGGAGAGAGAGTGGGCAGGTGGAAGGATAGGGAGGGAGAGTGAGGGTGTGGAGGAATGGGGAGATAGAGGGGAATGGAGGGACAAGGGAGAGAGAGGGGGGAGGTGAAAGGATAGAGAGGGAGAGAGAGGGATGGAGGAATAGGGGGTGAGAGTGAGGGGTTAGGGGGATAGTGAGGAAGGGAGAGAGAGAGAGAGAGAGAGAGAGAGGTGGAGGAATGGGGAGAGAGAGGGGTGCAAAGGGACAGGGGGAGAGAGAGGGGGCAAGTGGAAGGATAGGGAGGGAGAGAGATAGGGGTGTGGAGGGATGGGGAGAGAGGGGTGTGGAGGGATAGGTGGAGAGAGGGGGGGGTGGAAGGAGAGAGAGAGAGAGAGAGAGAGAGAGAGAGAGAGAGGGTGGAGGGATACGGGGAGAGAGTGTGGGGTGGAGGGATAGTGAGGGAGGGAGAGAAAAAGGGAGGGAGGGAGAGAGGGGGAGGAATGGGGGATGGGGGAGGTGGAAGGAGAGGGAGAGAGAGAGAGGGGGGGGGGTGGAGGGATAGGGGGAGAAAGAGTGGGGTGGAGGGAGGGAGAGAAAAAGTGAGAGAGAGAGAGAGAGAGAGAGAGAGAGAGAGAGAGAGAGAGGGGGGGGGTGGAGGAATGGGGGGGTAGAGGGAAATGGAGGGATAGGGGGAGAGAGAGAGGGGGAGGTGAAAGGATAGGGAGGGACGAGAGAGGGATGGAGGAATAGGGGGTGAGAGAGGGGGTGGAGGGATAGTGAGGAGGAGGGGAGAGAGAGAGAGAGGTGGAGTAATGGGGAGACAGAGAGGGATGCAAAGGGACAGGGGGAGAGAGACGGGGCAGGTGGAAGGATAGGGAGGGAAAGAGAGGGGTGTGGAGGAATGGGGAGATAGAGGGGAATGGAGGGACAGGGGGAGAGAGAGGGGGAGGTGAAAGGATAGGGAGGGAGAGAGAGGGATGGAGGAATAGGGGGTGAGAGAGAAGGGAGAGAGAGAGAGAGAGAGAGAGAGAGAGAGAGAGAGGGGTGGAGGAATGGGGAGAGAGAGGGGTGCAAAGGGACAGGGGGAGAGAGAGGGGCAGATGGAAGGATAGGGAGGGAAAGAGAGGGGTGTGGAGGAATGGGGAGATAGAGGGGAATGGAGGGACAGGGGGAGAGAGAGGGGGAGGTGAAAGGATAGGGAGGGAGAGAGAGGGATGGAGGAATAGGGGGTGAGAGAGAAGGGTTGGAGGGATAGTGAGGAAGGGAGAGAGAGAGAGAGAGAGAGGGGTGGAGGAATGGGGAGAGAGAGGGGTGCAAAGGGACAGGGGGAGAGAGAGGGGCAGGTGGAAGGATAGGGAGGGAGAGAGAGAGGGGTGTGGAGGGATGGGGAGAGAAAGGGGGAGGTGGTAGAAGGATAGGGAGGGAGCGAGAGTGGTGTGGAGGGATAGGAGAGAGGGTGGGGTGGAGGGAGAGCGAGGGAAGGAGAGGGGGGGGGATGGTAGGAGAGAGGGGAGAGGTGGAAGGAGAGGGAGAGAGAGAGAGAGAGAGAGGTGGAGGGATAGGGGCAGAGAGGGGGGAGGGAGAGAGGGGGGAGTGGAGGAATGGGGGGGTGGAGGGATAGGGACATAGGGGGGGGGGGAGAGGGATGGAGGAATGGAGGGGAGAGAGGGGGTGTGGAAGGAGAGAGAGAGAGGTGGAGGAATGGGGCAGAGACGGGGGAGAGAGAAAAAGAGGGTGGAGGAATGGGGGGGGTGGAGGGATAGGGCCAGAGGCGGCGTGGTGGTGGGGGGTAGAGAGAGATGGTGGAGGGATAGGGGCAGAGACGGGGGGGGGGGAGGGGGAGAGAGGAAGAGAGAGACAGAGAGGGTGGAGGACTGGGGGGAGGGAGAGAGAGGTGCATACAGTAATGTGTATGTCGGTAAGGTAACGGCAGTGGGAGAAGCAGTGTAATGGGTCCGGCAGGCAGCGTGCAGCAGGTAGACTATGAGCTATACAGTGGCTGAGTACACGCCGTAGTGTCCCCGGCACATCCCATGCCATATTCCCAGTGACGGTACCTGTGTCCACGGTAGGTAGCTCTCCTCTCCCGCCGGTCCCTGCTCCCTCTCCCCGGCGTCCTCGGTCTCCTAGCAACCAGTCCGGAGAGCCGCCTGCGCGTTGCCCGGCAACCAGACTCCGTCATTCCCAACGCTGCACTACAACTCCCAGACTCCTCGCGCAGGAGCGGCTGGCTGGGGGTTTCTGGGACTTGTAGTTCGGTTATTAGACTGGCCCCTCCCTCCTCACCATGTGCTTTTACTGTCTCTGTGCTGCTTTCCCAGTCCAGCACCACTGATGTTTTTATTAATGAAGGAATTACTGTTGTTGGGGAATGGGAGTGCCCTTTGTATCCCCACCCTAAATTAAATGTGCATTACATGTTATTATAACACTGTGATACACTTATCACTGACATTAATGTGAAACCTGCTACATACCTCCCAACATGACCCTCTCCAGGAGGGACAGAATGCTCTGTTCCTGGACTTCCCTCTGAATATATGATTGCCGGCACCTATTTTTATCCATCAACCTGTTCAAAACAGGTGCCGACAATCATACATTAAGAGAAAAATCCAGAAGCAGAGCATTGTGTCCCTCCTGGAGAGGGTCATGTTGGGAGGTATGCTGCTAATAATAATCCTATATAATAAAAGGCTAACGCTGCTCCTCACCTCTATGGGGGGCATTCAAGTGTTTTGCACATCGGCGGCCACTAGATGGCTTTCCGACGGAGCAATACAAGGGTTGCTCCGTTCGGGAGTGCACAGCTGCCGGTGCTGACATTACTGTTATGCTGTTCTGTCATTTCTCTGACGTCCTAGTGGATGCTGGGAACTCCGTAAGGACCATGGGGAATAGCGGCTCCGCAGGTGACCAGACCCTCCAACATGACCCGCCCCACTAGGTACAAAATGCTCTGCTCCTGGACTTTCCTCTTAATTTATGATTTCCATCACCTGGGTTGAACTAGTTAAATGATAAGAAAGCTGTTTCTTCACAGGTGATGGCAAAAATAAATTAAGAGGGAAGTCCAGAAACAGAGCATTTTGTACCTAGTGGGGCGGGTCATGTTGGAGGGTATGGGAGACTGGGCACAAAAGTAAAGCTTTAGGACTACCTGGTGTGCACTGGCTCCTCCCCCTATGACCCTCCTCCAAGCCTCAGTTAGATTTTTGTGCCCGGCCGAGAAGGGTGCACATTAGGGGCTCTCCTGAGCTTCTTAGTGAAAGTTTAGTTTTAGGTTTTTTATTTTCAGTGAGACCTGCTGGCAACAGGCTCACTGCATCGAGGGACTAAGGGGAGAAGAAGCGAACTCACCTGCGTGCAGAGTGGATTGGGCTTCTTAGGCTACTGGACACCATTAGCTCCAGAGGGACCGAACACAGGCCCAGCCTCGGAGCTCGGTCCCAGAGCCGCGCCGCCGGCCCCCTTACAGAGCCAGAAGCAAGAAGAGGTCCGGAAAAATCGGCGGCAGAAGACATCAGTCTTCAACAAGGTAGCACACAGCACTGCAGCTGTGCGCCATTGTTACTCAGGCACACTTCACACTTCGGTCACTGAGGGTGCAGGGCGCTAGGGGGGGGCGCCCTGAGCAGCAATGTAAACACCTTGGCTGGTATAAATACACCACATATAACCCCCAGGGCTATATGGATGTATTTTAACCCCTGCCAGAACTCACCAAAAAGCGGGAGAAAAGGCCGCCGAGAAGGGGGCGGAGCCTATCTCCTCAGCACACGGGCGCCATTTTCCATCACAGCTCCGCTGGAAGGACGTCTCCCTAACTCTCCCCTGCAGTCCTGCACTACAGAAAAGGGTAAAAAAGAGAGGGGTGCACTAATTTGGCGCAGTTTTGATACTAACAGCAGCTAAAGGGAAAAGCACATTTTATAGTGGTATTCCTGTCTATATATAGCGCTCTGGTGTGTGCTGGCATACTCTCCCTCTGTCTCCCCAAAGGGCTAGTGGGGTCCTGTCCTCTATCAGAGCATTCCCTGTGTGTGTGCGGTGTGTCGGTACGATTGTGTCGACATGTTTGAGGAGGAAAATGAGATGGAGGCGGAGCAATTGCCTATTATAGAGTTGTCACCCCCTAGGGAGTCGACACCTGAGTGGATGAGCTTATGGAAGGAATTGCGTGACAGTGTCAGCTCTTTACGACAGACAGTTGACGACATGAGACAGCCGGCTACTCAGCTTGTGCCTGTCCAGGGGTCTCAAACGCCATCAGGGGCTTTAAAACGCCCGTTACCTCAAATGGCAGACACAGACACGGATACTGACTCCAGTGTCGATGATGAGGAGACAAACGTGACTTCCACTAGGGCCACACGTTACATGATTGAAGCAATGAAAAATGTATTGCATATCTCTGATAATACAAGTACCACTAAAAATAAGAATTTACTTACCGATAATTCTATTTCTCGGAGTCCGTAGTGGATGCTGGGGTTCCTGAAAGGACCATGGGGAATAGCGGCTCCGCAGGAGACAGGGCACAAAAGTAAAGCTTTTACAGGTCAGGTGGTGTGTACTGGCTCCTCCCCCTATGACCCTCCTCCAGACTCCAGTTAGGTACTGTGCCCGGACGAGCGTACACAATAAGGGAGGATTTTGAATCCCGGGTAAGACTCATACCAGCCACACCAATCACACCGTACAACTTGTGATCTAAACCCAGTTAACAGTATGATAACAGAGGAGCCTCTGAAAGATGGCTTCCTAAACAATAACCCGAATTAGTTAACAATAACTATGTACAAGTATTGCAGATAATCCGCACTTGGGATGGGCGCCCAGCATCCACTACGGACTCCGAGAAATAGAATTATCGGTAAGTAAATTCTTATTTTCTCTATCGTCCTAAGTGGATGCTGGGGTTCCTGAAAGGACCATGGGGATTATACCAAAGCTCCCAAACGGGCGGGAGAGTGCGGATGACTCTGCAGCACCGAATGAGAGAACTCCAGGTCCTCCTTTGCCAGGGTATCAAATTTGTAAAAATTTACAAACGTGTTCTCCCCTGACCACGTAGCTGCTCGGCAGAGTTGTAATGCCGAGACCCCTCGGGCAGCCGCCCAAGATGAGCCCACCTTCCTTGCGGAATGGGCCTTAACAGATTTAGGCTGTGGCAGGCCTGCCACAGAATGTACAAGTTGAATTTTGTTACAAATCCAACGAGCAATCGACTGCTTAGAAGCAGGTGCACCCAACTTGTTGGGTGCATACAGTATAAACAGCGAGTCAGATTTTCTGACTCCAGCCGTCCTTTAAATGTATATTTTTAAGGCTCTGACAACGTCCAACAACTTGGAGTCCTTCAAGTCGTCTGTAGCCGCAGGCACTACAATAGGCTGGTTCAGGTGAAACGCTGATACCACCTTAGGGAGAAAATGCGGACGCGTCCGCAGCTCTGCCCTATGTCGAATGGAAAATTAAATAAGGGCTTTTATAAAACAAAGCCGCCAGTTCAGATACTCTCCCGGCCGAAGCCAGGGCCAGTAACATAGTCACTTTCCATGTGAGATATTTCAAATCCACATTCTTTAGTGGTTCAAACCAATTGGATTTGAGGAAATCTAAAACTACATTTAGATCCCACGGTGCCACCTTAGGCACCACAGGAGGCTGTATATGCAGTACTCCTTTGATAAAAATCTGGACCTCAGGGACTGAGGCCAATTCTTTTTGGAAGAATATTGATAGGGCCGAAATTTGAACCTTAATAGATCCCAATTTGAGACCCATAGACAATCCTGATTGCAGGAAATGTAGGAAAACGACCCAGTTGAAATTCCTCCATCGGAGCACTCCGCTGCTCGCACCACGCAACATATTTTCGCCAAATACGGCGATAATGCTTCGCGGTGACTTCCTTCCTTGCCTTTATCAAGGTAGGAATGACTTCTTCTGGAATGCCTTTTCCTTTTAGGATCCGGCATTCAAACGCCATGCCGTCAAACGCAGCCGCGGTAAGTCTTGAAAAAGACAAGGACCCTGCTGAAGCAGGTCCCTTCTCAGAAGTAGAGGCCACGGATCGTCCGTGACCATCTCTTGAAGTTCCGGGTACCAAGTCCTTCTTGGCCAATCCGGAGCCACTAGTCTTACTCCTCTTTGCCGTATAATCCTCAATACCTTTGGTATGAGAGGCAGAGGAGGAAACACATATACCGACTGGTACACCCAAGGTGTTACCAGCGCGTCCACAGCTATTGCCTGCGGATCTCTTGACCTGGCGCAATACCTGTCCAGTGTTTTGTTGAGGCGAGACGCCATCATGTCCACCATTGGTTTTACCCAACGGTTTAATAGCATGTGGAAAACTTCTGGATGAAGTCCCCACTCTCCCGGGTGAAGGTCGTGTCTGCTGAGGAAGTCTGCTTCCCAGTTGTCCACGCCCGGGATGAATACTGCTGACAGTGCTATCACGTGATTCTCCGCCCAGCGAAGGATCCTGGCAGCTTCTGCCATTGCCCTCCTGCTTCTTGTGCCGCCCTGTCTGTTTACATGGGCGACTGCCGTGATGTTGTCCGACTGGATCAACACCGGTCTTCCTTGAAGCAGAGGTTCCGCCTGGCTTAGAGCATTGTAGATTGCTCTTAGTTCCAGAATGCTTATGTGAAGAGACTTTTTCAGGCTCGACCACACTCCCTGGAAATTTCTTCCCTGTGTGACTGCTCCCCAGCCTCTCAGGCTGGCATCCGTGGTCACCAGGATCCAATCCTGCATGCCGAATCTGCGGCCCTCCAATAGATGAGCCTCCTGCAGCCACCACAGAAGGGATACCCTTGTCCTCGGCGACAGGGTTATCCGCAGGTGCATCTGAAGATGCGACCCTGACCATTTGTCCAACAGATCCCTTTGCATGGAATCTGCCGAAAGGGATTGCTTCGTAAGAAGCTACCATTTTTTTTTCCCAGGACTCTTGTGCATTGATGTACAGACACCTTTCCTGGTTTTAGGAGGTTCCTGACCAGGTCAGATAACTCCTTGGCTTTTTCTTCGGGAAGAAAAACCTTTTTCTGAACTGTGTCCAGAATCATCCCCAGGAACAGCAGACGAGTTGTCGGCATTAATTGGGATTTTGGAATATTCAGAATCCATCCGTGCTGCTTTAGCACCTCTTGAGATAGTGCTAAACCCATCTCTAGCTGTTCTCTGGACCTTGCCCTTATTAGGAGATCGTCCAAGTATGGGATAATTAATACGCCTTTTCTTCGAAGAAGAAATATTATCTCGGCCATTACCTTTGTAAAGACCCGAGGTGCCGTGGACAAACCAAACGGCAGCGTCTGAAACTGATAGTGACAGTTTTGTACAACGAACCTGAGGTACCCCTGGTGTGAGGGGTAATTGGAACGTGGAGATACGCATCCTTGATGTCCAAGGATACCATAAAGTCCCCTTCTTCCAGGTTCGCTATCACTGCTCTGAGTGACTCCATCTTGAACTTGAACTTCTTTATGTACAGGTTCAAGGACTTCAGATTTAGAATAGGCCTTACCGAGCCATCCGGCTTCGGTACCACAAAAAGAGTGGAATAATACCCCTTCCCTTGTTGTAGAAGAGGTACCTTGACTATCACCTGCTGAGAATACAGCTTGTGAATGGCTTCCAAAACCGTCTCCCTTTCTGAGGGGGACGTTGGTAAAGCAGACTTCAGGAAACGGCGAGGTGGCTCTGTCTCTAATTTCAACCTGTACCCCTGAGATATTATCTGCAGGATCCAGGGATTTACCTGCGAGTGAGCCCACTGCGCGCTGTAATTCTTGAGACGACCGCCTACCGCCCCCGAGTCCGCTTGCGAAGCCCCAGCGTCATGCTGAGGCTTTTGTAGAAGCCGGGGAGGGCTTCTGTTCCTGGGAAGGAGCTGCCTGTTGCTGTCTCTTCCCTCGTCCTCTGCCTCGTGGCAGGTATGAATAGCCCTTTGCTCTCTTATTTTTAAAGGAACGAAAGGGCTGCGGTTGAAAGGTCGGTGCCTTTTTCTGTTGGGGAGTGACTTGAGGTAGAAAGGTGGATTTCCCGGCCGTAGCCGTGGCCACCAAATCCGATAGACCGACCCCAAATAACTCCTCTACGCATCGCCTGTCCACTGTCGTGTCCATAAAGCTCTTCTGGCCGAAATGGACATAGCACTTACCCGTGATGCCAGTGTGCAGATATCTCTCTGTGCATCACGCATATAAAGAAATGCATCCTTTATTTGTTCTAACGACAGTAAAATATTGTCCCTGTCCAGGGTATCAATATTTTCGATCAGGGACTCTGACCAAACTACCCCAGCACTGCACATCCAGGCAGTCGCAATAGCTGGTCGTAGTATAACACCTGCATGTGTGTATATACCTTTTTGGATATTTTCCATCCTCCTATCTGATGGATCTTTAAGTGCGGCCGTCTCAGGAGAGGGTAACGCCACTTGTTTTGATAAGCGTGTTAGCGCTTTGTCCACCCTAGGAGGTGTTTCCCAGCGCTCCCTAACCTCTGGCGGGAAAGGGTATAAAGCCAATAACTTCTTTGAAATTAGCAGTTTTTCATCGGGGCACCCCACGCTTCATCACACACGTCATTTAATTCTTCTGATTCGGTAAAAACTACTGGTAGTTTTTTCACACCCCACATAATACCCTGTTTAGTGGTACCTGTAGTATCAGCTAAATGTAACATCTCCTTTATTGCCAAAATCATATAACGTGTGGCCCTACTGGAAAATACGGTTGATTCGTCACCTTCACCACCGGAATCAGTGCCTGTGTCTGGGTCTGTGTCGACCGACTGAGGCAAGGGGCGTTTTACAGCCCCTGACGGTGTTTGAGGCGCCTGGACAGGCACTAATTGAGTGTCCGGCCGCCTCATGTCGGCAAACGACTGCTTAAGCGAGTTGACGCTATCCCGTAATTCCACAAATAAAGGCATCCATTCTGGTGTCGACCCCCTAGGAGGTGACATCCTCATATTTGGCAATTGCTCCGCCTCCACACCAATAACGTCCTCATACATGTCGACACACACGTACCGACACACAGCAGACACACAGGGAATGCTCTATACGAAGACAGGACCCACTAGCCCTTTGGGGAGACAGAGGGAGAGTCTGCCAGCACACACCAAAAAGCGCTATATATGACAGGGATAGCCTTATGATTAAGTGCTCCCTTATAGCTGCTTTTATATTAATATATTGCCATTTATTTTGCCCCCCCTCTCTGTTATACCCTGTTTCTGTAGTGCAGTGCAGGGGAGAGACCTGGGAGCCTTCCTGACCAGCGGAGCTGTGACAGAAAATGGCGCCGTGTGCTGAGGAGATAGGCCCCGCCCCTTTTTCGGCGGGCTCGTCTCCCGCTATTTAGTACATTTAGGCAGGGGTAAATATCTCCATATAGCCTCTGGGGCTATATGTGAGGTATTTTTAGCCTTTTTAAAGGTTTTCATTTGCCTCCCAGGGCGCCCCCCCCCCCAGCGCCCTGCACCCTCAGTGACTGCCGTGTGAAGTGTGCTGAGAGGAAAATGGCGCACAGCTGCAGTGCTGTGCGCTACCTTAAGAAGACTGCAGGAGTCTTCAGCCGCCGATTCTGGACCTCTTCTTGCTTCAGCATCTGTGAGGGGGCCGGCGGCGTGGCTCCGGTGACCATCCAGGCTGTACCTGTGATCGTCCCTCTGGAGCTTCATGTCCAGTAGCCAAGAAGCCAATCCATCCTGCACGCAGGTGAGTTCACTTCTTCTCCCCTCTGTCCCTCGTTGCAGTGATCCTGTTGCCAGCAGGAATCACTGTAAAATAAAAAACCTAAGCTAAACTCTCTAAGCAGCTCTTTATGAGAGCCACCTAGAATTGCACCCTTCTCGGCCGGGCACAAAAATCTAACTGGAGTCTGGAGGAGGGTCATAGGGGGAGGAGCCAGTACACACCACCTGACCTGTAAAAGCTTTACTTTTGTGCCCTGTCTCCTGCGGAGCCGCTATTCCCCATGGTCCTTTCAGGAACCCCAGCATCCACTTAGGACGATAGAGAAAAGGGTATTATGTTTGGTGAGAAAAAACTGCCTGTAGTTTTTCCTGTATCCGAGGAATTAAATGAAGTGTGTGATGAGGCGTGGGTTTCCCCCGATAAAAAACTGATAATTCCTAAAAGGTTATTGGCATCGTACCCTTTCCCGCCAGAGGATAGGGCACGTTGGGAAACACCCCCTAGGGTGGATAAAGCGCTCACACGCTTGTCTAAACAGGTAGCACTACCCTCTCCTGATACGGCCGCCCTAAAGGAACCTGCCGATAGAAAGCTGGAGAATATCCTAAAATGTATATACACTCACACGGGTGTTATACTGCGACCAGCAATCGCCTCAGCCTGGATGTGCAGTGCGGGCCTGGCGTGGTTGGATTCCCTGACTGAAAATATTGATACCCTAGATAGGGACAGTATATTACTGACTATAGAGCATTTGAAGGATGCATTTCTATATATGCGTGATGCACAGAGGGATATTTGCCGACTGGCATCAAGAGTTAGCGCGCTGTCCATTTCTGCAAGAAGAGGTTTATGGACGCGGCAGTGGTCAGGTGATGCGGATTCTAAAAGGCACATGGAAGTATTGCCTTATAAGGGGGAGGAGTTATTTGGGGTAGGTCTATCAGACCTGGTAGCCACGGCAACTGCTGGAAAATCCACATTTTTACCCCAGGTAGCTAGCTTCTCAACCTAAGAAGACGCCGTATTATCAGGCGCAGTCCTTTCGGCCCCATAAGGGCAAGCGGGCAAAAGGCGCCTCATTTCTGCCCCGTGGCAGAGGGAGAGGAAAAAGGCTGCAACAAACAGCCAGTTCCCAGGAACAAAAGCCCTCTCCCGCCTCCGCAAAGTCCTCAGCATGACGCTGGGGCTTTACAAGTGGACTCAGGCACGGTGGGGGCCCGTCTCAAGAAGTTCAGTGCGCAGTGGGCCCACTCGCAAGTGGACCCCTGGATCCTTCAGGTGGTATCTCAGGGGTACAAATTGGAATTCGAGACGTCTCCCCCTCGCCGTTTTCTAAAGTCTGCTTTACCGACGTCTCCCTCAGACAGGGAGGCAGTATTGGAAGCCATTCACAAGCTATATTCCCAGCAGGTGATAATCAAGGTACCCCTCCTACAACAGGGAAAGGGGTACTATTCCACACTATTTGTGGTACCGAAGTCGGACGGCTCGGTGAGACCAATTTTAAACCTAAAATCCTTGAACACTTACATACAAAGGTTCAAATTCAAGATGGAGTCACTCAGAGCAGTGATTGCAAACCTGGAAGAAGGGGACTATATGGTGTCTCTGGACATCAAAGATGCTTACCTACATGTCCCAATTTACCCTTCTCACCAAGGGTACCTCAGGTTTGTGGTACAGAACTGTCACTATCAGTTTCAGACGCTGCCGTTTGGATTGTCCACGGCACCCCGGGTCTTTACCAAGGTAATGGCCGAAATGATGATACTCCTTCGAAGGAAGGGAGTTTTAGTTATCCCTTACTTGGACGATCTCCTGATAAGGGCAAGATCCAGGGAACAGTTGGAAGTCGGAGTAGCACTATCTCAGATAGTGCTGCGCCAGCACGGTTGGATTCTCAATATTCCAAATCGCAGCTGATCCCGACGACACGACTTCTATTCCTAGGGATGATCCTGGACACAGTCCAGAAAAAGGTGTTTCTCCCGGAGGAGAAAGCCAGGGAGTTATCCGAACTAGTCAGAAATCTCCTAAAACCAGGCCAAGTCTCAGTGCATCAATGCACAAGGGTCCTGGGAAAGATGGTGGCTTCTTACGAAGCAATCCCATTCGGCAGATTCCACGCAAGAACCTTCCAGGGGGATCTGCTAGACAAATGGTCCGGGTCGCATCTTCAGATGCATCAGCGGATAATCTTGTCACCAAGGACAAGGGTGTCTCTCCTGTGGTGGTTGCAGAGTGCTCATCTTCTAGAGGGCCGCAGATTCGGCATTCAGGACTGGGTCCTGGTGACCACGGATGCCAGCCTGAGAGGCTGGGGAGCAGTCACACAGGGAAGAAATTTCCAGGGCTTGTGGTCAAGCCTGGAGACATCACTTCACATAAATATCCTGGAGCTAAGGGCCATCTACAATGCTCTAAGCCTAGCAAGACCTCTGCTTCAAGGTCAGCCGGTGCTGATCCAGTCAGACAACATCACGGCAGTCGCCCACGTAAACAGACAGGGCGGCACAAGAAGCAGGAGGGCAATGGCGGAAGTTGCAAGGATTCTTCGCTGGGCGGAAAATCATGTGATAGCACTGTCAGCAGTGTTCATTCCGGGAGTGGACAACTGGGAAGCAGACTTCCTCAGCAGACACGACCTCCACCCGGGAGAGTGGGGACTTCACCCAGAAGTCTTCCACATGATTGTGAACCGTTGGGAAAAACCAAAGGTGGACATGATGGCGTCCCGCCTCAACAAAAAACTAGACAGGTATTGGGCCAGGTCAAGGGACCCTCAGGCAATAGCTGTGGACGCTCTGGTAACACCGTGGGTATACCAGTCAGTGTATGTGTTCCCTCCTCTGCCTCTCATACCCAAGGTACTGAGAATCATAAGAAGGAGAGGAGTAAGGACTATACTCGTGGCTCCGGATTGGCCAAGAAGGACTTGGTACCCGGAACTTCAAGAGATGCTCACAGAGGACCCGTGGCCTCTACCTCTAAGAAAGGACCTGCTCCAGCAGGGACCCTGTCTGTTCCAAGACTTACCGCGGCTGCGTTTGACGGCATGGCGGTTGAACGCCGGATCCTGAAGGAAAAAGGCATTCCGGATGAAGTCATCCCTACCCTGATCAAAGCCAGGAAGGATGTAACCGTACAGCATTATCACCGTATTTGGCGTAAATATGTTGTGTGGTGCGAGGCCAGGAAGGCCCCTACAGAGGAATTTCAACTGGGTCGTTTCCTGCATTTCCTGAAAACAGGACTGTCTATGGGCCTAAAATTAGGGTCCATTAAGGTTCAAATTTCGGCCCTGTCGATTTTCTTCCAGAAAGAACTGGCTTCAGTTCCTGAAGTTCAGACGTTTGTCAAGGGGGTACTGCATATACAGCCTCCTTTTGTGCCTCCAGTGGCACCTTGGGATCTCAATGTAGTTTTGGGGTTCCTAAAATCACATTGGTTTGAACCACTCACCACTGTGGACTTAAAATATCTCACATGGAAAGTGGTAATGCTGTTGGCCCTGGCTTCAGCCAGGCGTGTCTCAGAATTGGCGGCTTTATCCTATAAAAGCCCTTACCTAATTTTTCATACGGACAGGGCAGAATTGAGGACTCGTCCTCAATTTCTCCCTAAGGTGGTTTCAGCGTTTCACTTGAACCAGCCTATTGTGGTACCTGCGGCTACTAGGGACTTGGAGGACTCCAAGTTGCTGGACGTAGTCAGGGCCCTGAAAATATATGTTTCCAGGACGGCTGGAGTCAGAAAATCTGACTCGCTGTTTATCCTGCATGCACCCAACAAGCTGGGTGCTCCTGCTTCTAAGCAGACTATTGCTCGTTGGATTTGTAGTACAATTCAGCTTGCACATTCTGTGGCAGGCCTGCCACAGCCAAAATCTGTAAAAGCCCATTCCACAAGGAAGGTGGGCTCATCTTGGGCGGCTGCCCGAGGGGTCTCGGCTTTACAACTTTGCCGAGCAGCTACTTGGTCAGGGGCAAACACGTTTGCTAAATTCTACAAATTTGATACCCTGGCTGAGGAGGACCTGGAGTTCTCTCATTCAGTGCTGCAGAGTCATCCGCACTCTCCCGCCCGTTTGGGAGCTTTGGTATAATCCCCATGGTCCTTACGGAGTTCCCAGCATCCACTAGGACGTCAGAGAAAATAAGAATTTACTTACCGATAATTCTATTTCTCGTAGTCCGTAGTGGATGCTGGGCGCCCATCCCAAGTGCGGATTGTCTGCAATACTTGTACATAGTTATTGTTACAAAAATCGGGTTATTATTGTTGTGAGCCATCTTTTCAGAGGCTCCTCTGTTATCATGCTGTTAACTGGGTTCAGATCACAGGTTGTACGGTGTGATTGGTGTGGCTGGTATGAGTCTTACCCGGGATTCAAAATCCTTCCTTATTGTGTACGCTCGTCCGGGCACAGTATCCTAACTGAGGCTTGGAGGAGGGTCATAGGGGGAGGAGCCAGTGCACACCAGGTAGTCCTAAAGCTTTACTTTTGTGCCCAGTCTCCTGCGGAGCCGCTATTCCCCATGGTCCTTACGGAGTTCCCAGCATCCACTACGGACTACGAGAAATAGAATTATCGGTAAGTAAATTCTTATTTTTAACGGGCTGGTAACTAGTATATAATATTCCGTTATTGTGCTACTTTCCATCTGTGTCACTGAATAGGAGCGCGCCCCCTGGTGTTAGGCTGCAGCCAGTAGCGGATCTTGCCACGGGCAAGCAGGACTTTTGCCCGGGGCGCCGCCTTTCGGAGGGCGCCGGCGCCATCCGGAGGGTGCCGCACCATGGCAAGATCCACTACTCTGTGCCCCCCGCTGGCCGCTGTGTCCCCCGCTGTCCCCCGCTGTGAAGGGAAACTAGACACTACGCGTCTAGTTTCCCTTCGTGTAGAGGACTTTTGCTGTGCGGTGCGCGATGATGTCATCGCACACCGCACAGCATTGTGGGACTGACAGACGCTAGGGGTCATAATTGACCTCTAGTGTCTGTCATCCGAGGAAAGGAGCGGCGCCGGCGGAGATCTGCAGCGGTCGGGAGCGGGGATAGTAAGTATTTTTTTTTCTTTCAGCGGCGCTACTCCACTGTACAGGGGGCGTAACTGACCACGCCTCCTGTATGAAGCCACGCCCCCATTTTCCACCCGGGGGCGTCAAAGGGTCTAGAACCGGCCCTGGTTGCAGCAAGCTGTGGCGTGCGCTCCAGAGTGACAGTCAGGGTCGGCTCTAGCATCAAGCAAGCAAGCAATTGCTTAGAGAGTGCCAGTGGTTAGGCTGAGCCTAAAATACTGAGTGATGTCATGTCTCCCCTACACGGGACAGCCACTGCTAATATGGAGGAGAACCAGCATCTTATGGCCTTCCTCCTTTATGTCTTTGATGGCAGCCCTAGGACCATAGGCGTTTCTATAATGGGTGCAGTGTGTGCGCTGCACACGGGCCCCTATATCCAGGGGGTGCCCACACCACATACACTGCACCCATATATTATACTTACCCTGTACTGCAGACTGAAATCACTCCAAAAATGGCAGCTGCAGCCATTTCCGAGTGATTTGCACATGCGCACTGGAAATGTCCCAGGGAACAAGGCGCAGGCGCCATTTTCCCGGAGACCTGCGCATGCACAGTAGACTCTGGCATCATGCCAGAGTCTACTGCTGCTGGAGAGGAGGGGTCCCGCGACGGAGGCTGCACGCGGGTCCCCTCCTTTCTTAAAAAGCCCCTGCCTAGGACGGAGTGTGTCGTTCAGTACCATATCTAGCGCTGAGCACCGTATCTCCGTAACGTATTTAGCACCCCCGGCCAAGTGTAGAACTAACTAAAGCTTCTTCTCAGCTGCATCGTGACATCATGACGTCTCCCATGCACGGCGCTTCTGGGCAACAACATCATGGCGGCTCTGTGACAGAACCCAGAGCATGGAACTTGGGACAAAAAGCAAGGCTGGGGTATATTGTGAAGAACCTTCCACGGCCTAACAAGGCTTAATTTGTGGGTGGCTGTGCTGAGAAATGCCACCCCTTCTTTACCGGCTCCCCCGGTAAGTGTCATCCTGACCAACCAGTAGTTATGGAACTGGTTAGTCACGCCATACTTTCCTAATCTCCTGGAAAATCTGGGAGCGACTCTGATTATGGTGGGTATTTTTCCCAGACTCCTGGATAAGTAGACCAACCTCCAGAATCCCATACACCCTCAAGTCCTGGGCTTCATAATGATGACTTGCAGTTCCACCCTCCAGACACTACCCCCTAATGTTGGCTATGACACTCAGACCCTTCTGGATAGGATATACTTACGCACATTAATGTCTACCTTCTGTAGAGGAGTTTCCATCAAAATAATGAGTGTTGTGTCTGAAGCTTTAATGGGCTGCTCATGTGGCACTCTGCTATTCTGCCTTAAGCTGAACACAGTAGCCATCTAACAGGTTCATGTGGCCTATCCATAGCCTTCAGCTTCCCGATGCACGGAGAAACCGAACCTATCTTAAAGAAAACTTGTCTTGCTATTCAACTACATCAGCCGTGGCCAACCTGTGGCTCTTGAGCCGCATGCGGCTCTTTCTTTATTCAAATGTGGCTCCCAACACTCAGTCATCTGATACAACAGATCCTGGAAACTGGTGCACTCCAACCAGACACACAGCAGCACTACGGCGACTGAAAACTGGGGAGCTAGATACTGGGCTGTAGTGACATATGAGGGTGGGCTGAAGTGACACAAGGGGGAGCTGGCTGGAGTGACACAGAAGGATCCTGGCAGGAGAGACATAATGGGGGAGCTGACTGGAGTGATACAGGAGGGTGCTGGCAGGAGTGACACAGTGTGGAGCTGGCTGTAGTGACAAAGGAGAATCCTGGCAGGAGAGACACAATGGGGAGCTGACTGGAGTGACACAGGAGGGTGCTGGCTGGAGTGACACATTGACACATGGGGGAGCTGGCTGGCCTGGAGGAGCTGAAGTGTATTATGTGAATATGGCTTTTTCAATATATTTTATGTGGATCTGGATTTTTAAATTATTTTATGTGGAAGTGTCTTTTTCAATGTATTTTATGTTGATTCTGGCTTTAAAATGTATTTTATGTGGATCTGGCATTTTCATTGTATATTATACCATGGGGTGTGGCCTAGCAGGCACACGTGCCTTCGGCTTGATGTCGGCTCTTTGACGCACCTAACAAGATTTTTTGGCTCTTTGTCTCTGACTGGTTGGCCACCCCTGAACTACATACTGTATGATCATATGATGTTTCCTCCAGAATAGACCTGGCACTTGCTTTGTCTAGCATCCTGCCTACAGTAACCTTGGCTGATTTGCTGGCCAGGAAATTTTCATATCCCCCCCCCTTCCCCCCCCAGGACTGCTTTGTCCCATGCAGTTCAATATTGCTGTAATAGCTTTATAGTATGTATTATGACTGGCCCTGGGATGATGGAGGCTACATGGAAAAGGCACCAGACTAGCACAGTAACCCAGGAAAGCATCGTCTGCACTGATCAATACTCCAGCAGTTCTCCTCCTGTTGTTATATACAGGGCCGTCTTTTCGTATGGGCTCAATGGGCTCTTGCCCAAGGGCCCCAGGAGTTTAAGGGCCCTAGGCTGATAGCTGAGGATCTCCTCTTTCCAGGGGTACCAGATTTTTTAAATTCGGCCCTGGGGAACCGGAGATATCCGACTTGAAAGCAGTGGTCCCCATCCAAGCCTGTTAATTGCTATTGCCAGCCAAATATCTCAGGTTCTGTTTGACATAGAGTTTTTTGGGGGTAAAATCCAAAAGCTGAGACTCTCCCCTTTTGGTAGACACTGGCAGCTTGTCTCTACTATGCCCAGAACCAGAGACATCAGCCTTCAAGCAGCTGGTCCCTGCTCCAGATCCACACGCCTGCTATGCAGTTTTATATATTCGTTGGTGGATTGCTCTGGTTCCTGAGCTCTGATCCCCAGGTCCCCAGAACCTTCTGAAAGGTGAAACTCTCTAGTTTTTTTTGTCCCATTCAAAGCTAAGAAATATATTTTCAGGAACTTGAGATATCTGCAGTCATGCAAGCTGCCCTCCCACCGGAAAATGATAAATTTTAAGCCCACACAACCATCCACTTCTCCCCTGCATATTAAACACCCCATACCACCCTGGAAGTCATGTACCAGGGCTTCTTCATTCAGCCCAATGCCCCCTTCTACAGTTTAGCCCCATCTGTGCAGTAAAGGAGTAATTAGCAGAAATTACTGTTCCGGGTCCTACATGCTGAGCGGAAGATAGAACACCCTCTACCACCCGCGGGACATCAAAGCTGCTGCTGATAGCACCCCCCACCCCTACCACTGGGGAATGAGTAGGGGGCCCAGTGCATTGCTGTGCCCAGGGGCCAATACTACTGTTAAGAAGGCCCTGGTTATATAGATATATCCCATAGGGAGGAGGTGCTACCGGCTGCAATTAGTCATATAAATAAGAAAGACAAGGTAGATTGATGGTGCGCTCTGTTGGTTACTGAATTGTAGTTATATATAACTTTTATTTGATCAAAGTGCTAATTCTGTTGTAAAGCGAAATATTTAACATTCAAAAGCAGCTTTTCTCTTATGTCCTAGGGGATACTGGGAATCCATTTAGTACCATGGGGTATAGATGGGTCCACTTGGAGCCATGGGCACTATAGAAGTTGCCCCTCCTACCAGACTCAGTTTAGAAAATGTGCCCAAAGGAGCCGGTCACATCTCTGGAGTTTTCTGCATTTATTTTTAAAGTCTGTTATATTCAGGCAGGATTGGATGGCACCAGCCTGCCTGCTTCGTGGGACTTAGGGGGGGACCGGCCCAACCCCACTAAGGGTTAATGGTCCCGTTCCCCACTGACAGGACGCTAGCTCCTGAGGGAACTATTCGCAAGTCCCACCACGGTAAGCGTACATTCCCGCAGCACGCCGCCACCCCTAACAAAGCCAGAAGAATGAAGAATGGTGAGTACTAAGCCGACATCCCGGTTAGCGGGTCACCAGCCATTATGGCGGCATGAGGGTACTGAGACGCACGGCTTCTACACGGGGCAGAATGAGTCTCCAGACTTAGTACACTGCGGTGTACACAGTACCCAGACTGGCAATACAAGCTTAAAAGGGGAATGTCTCGATTTTATGCACTTAGACACTATGCCAGTATAAAGAAGAACGGGAAGACCGCCCGCCATTGAAGGGGCGGGGCTTCACTATGAGCGGATCCAGCAGCTCACAAGTGCCATTTTCCCTACTGCAGCTGGCACAGACGCTGACTGACAGGGAAGCGCAGCTCCTCCGGAGAGCCTCCAGATTACCTCCACGGTACCAGGGGGTCATAGCAGAGCAGGGGGGAGCGATTTACTAGAGTACTAACTCCTTAGTACACTAGGTACTTAGTCTTCGACCCAGTTAAGCTTGGCTTTAGCGATAAGGGCGCCGTGTACTGGTTACATATTCTCTCCATGTCTCTTGGGAAGGGCTCTTTGTGGGTTAATTGTGCATTTAACCTGTTCCTGTGTGTGTGCTGTCACTGCTGCAGTATGTCAGGCAAAGAGTGTGTTTCATGTAAGGCAAAGTCTTCCTCTTCTTCAGGGGGCTCACTAGTGTGTACTCAGTGTAGTATCCCTTTTCAGGCTAGTGGGGCAGAACCAGCATAGCTGGTCTCCATTAGGGGAATGATTTCCACCATTTCTACTTAATTATCTCGTAATGAGAAGGAGACGCATTACTTAAGACAGTCTGTGGCTGAGTTTATGCAAAAGGATTCAGTACCCAGACCAGTGTCTCAGTCCTCTACCATTTGTCCGCAAAAACATACTTTGGCCCATATCCTGCATTCTGACTCTGATAATGAAGGGTTAGATATGGAGGAAGGTGAGGTGGACATAGAGGTATAGGAGGGTACTCTGTCACAGGGTGCAGAGGCTCTCATAGAGGCTATCAGATAAGTTCTAAATATCCCTGATAAGGTGAAAGAGGAGAGTGAGGAATCTTACTTGAATATAAAGAAAAAATCCTCAGCCACTTTTCCTGTGTCAAAGAAACTAAATACCATGTTGAAGAACCGTGGGCTAATCCAGATAACAAATTTCAAATTCCTAGGCGGTTGTTATCATCTTTTCCTTTTCCTCCTGAGGATAGGGAAAAATGGGAAAATCCACCGATAGTGGATGCGTCAGTCTCCAGGCTCTCACGTAAAATTGTATTACCTGTCCCTGGTGCATCCTCCCTAAAGGATGCGGCTGATTGCAAGATTGAGACTACACTCAAATCTTTGTATACTGCTGCTGGGGTAGCCCAGAGACCCACTATAGCGTATGGGTGGATTACGTGAGCCATTGCTAAATGGTCGGGTAATTTAATTGAGGGGTTAGACACCTTACCTCAAGAGGACATTGTTTTATCCTGCAGCACATACAGGACTCTGCAAATTTTATGGTGGAAGCCATTAAGGAGATCGGTTTGCTTAATGCACGCGCCACAGCTATGGCAGTGTCGGCACGCAGCGGACTATGGCTACGTCAGTGGGCGGCTGATGCGGACTCCAGAAAAGTAGTGGAAGGCCTGCTGTTCACAGGTAAGGGCTTATTTGGTGATGAACTCGACAAGTGGATCTCACGAGCTACTGTGGATAAGTCCGCTTATCTGCCTTCTGCAGCTCCACCAGCTAGGAATGCCTACTCGGGACCCAATGTGCAGCCTTTTCGAACTGCAAAGTTTTGAAGCAAGACCAGAGGTACTTCTGCCACTGCCAGAGGTGCCAGAGGTAAGCCACGCAATCCAGCGGCTGCTGGTTCACAGGATCAGGGCTCCAGCTCTGCCTCCTCAAAGCCCTCCACATGACACTGGACCGACATGCCTGGGAGAAAGGCAGGTGGGAGCACGGCTAAAATTCTTCAGTCACACCTGGACAAGATCTTGCCAGAATCCCTGGGTCATAAACCTTATTTCCCAGGGCTACAGGCTGGAGTTTCAGGATCTCCCACCTCACAGATTCTTCAAATCAGGCTTACCAGTTTCACAAAAGGCAAGAATAACATTACAGGATGCCATTCAAAAACTGTTACAGACCCAGGTCATTGTTCCAGTTCCACCTCATCTACAAAACAAGGGCTACTATTCCAGCTTGTTTGTAGTACCGAAACCGGATGGTTCGGTAAGACCAATTCTGAACCTCAAGTCATTGAACCCATACTTCAGAGAGTTCAAGTTCAAGATGGAGTCTCTGAGAGCGGTGATCTCAGGTCTGGAAGAGGGGAAATTCCTGGTGTCTCTGGATATCAAGGATGTGTACCTTCACTTTTCTGATTTGGCCACCTCATCAAGTTTATCTACTGTTTGCTCTGCAAGACTGTCACTACCAGTTCCAGGCCCTGCCATTTGGTCTCTCCACGGCACCGAGGGTGTTCACCAAGGTGATGGCAGAGATGATGTTACTTCTTCGTAAACAAGAAGTGAACATAATTCCGTACCTGGACGAGCTTCTGATAAAGGCTCCGTCCAGAGGGCAGTTGTTGGAGAACATTGGTCTCACAACCAGGCTACTCCTGGAACATGGGTGGATTCTGAACCTACCAAAATCTCACCAAGAACCAACGCAGAAGCTTAATTTCCTGGGAATGATACTGGACACAGAGTCTCAGAAAGTGTTACTTCCATTGGAAAAGGCAATGGTAATATCAGTCGATGGTTCAGGCCGTCTTGAAGCCGACCTGAAACTCAGTACATCTCTGCATCCGCCTTCTGGGGAAAATGGTGGCTTCTTACGAAGCAATTCAGTATGGAAGGTTTCATGCGAGGCCCTTCCGGCTGGATCTGTTGGACAAATGGTCCGGATCACATCTGCACATGCACCAGAGGATTCATCTGTCGCCGAAAGCCAGGATCTCCCTCCTATGGTGGCTACAAACTTCTCACCTTGTGGAGGGTCGAAGGCTCGGGATTCAAAATTGGATCCTTTTAACCACAGACGCAAGCCTCAGAGGTTGGGGTGCAGATACCCAGGGGGTTCAGTTTCAGGGAAGAGGCTCAAGTCAGGAAATCGTCCTTCCAATAAACATACTGCAACTCAGGGCTATCTATTGTCAAAGTCAAAAATATTACATAGAGAGACCATATAAACTGCACACATATAAGTCGCTATACTTGCAAATATGCGCAGCGAGCACAGCAATATATGGAAACACACGCATTTGCTCGGACATGGCACAGAGATGGATTCGGCACTTGTTTCATACAGTACATGGTTATAATAATGAACAGCACCAGACATCATGGAGATTTAGAATTGGCTAATGAATTAATGTCATGGATGTGTATCATTCGAACCGAACCAGATAAACACATCATGTTTGGTATTGAAGCAAGCAGAATCAGGTGTGGGTTAGTTTGAGGCCTGTTGTGTTGTTGTGGGACATTGCAGCGGATAGATATGATTATATGTATAAAAGCTAAGATCATATTGTTAGAACAATATGATGCTCAAGACAACCTTTTACTAAGTTTTCAGGGCTGAACCTGATTAGCACATACAAAGAGAATGGTGACTCAATACAAAGGAGAAAGAAAGACCCCTCCCCCAGGTACTGGTCAAACAGGAAGGTAGTGGTCAGGTGTGGCCTCAGAGAACAGATGTAATGTAGCTACACTCACAGACACACACACAGCTACCTGGCACCAAGCAGCATGGCGGCTGAATCCCCAGGACATCTTCCAAACTAAAGGCTAAGTATTGAACTTCACATGGCTAGATAAGGAAACAGATAGATTGCTTTCTGGTTTAAATAGGATATTGTAACTTGGTTGTGTGATTGTTGGGTGTTTGTGGATACTCTGTGAAGTCCGTGATGAATTGGAACAGTATACAATCTGTAGCATAATATTTGTGGTATTTGTTTGCCTATGGAGATTTAAAATAGATTGTGCTGGTTAGTTATAATATATATATATCCTGTTAATCATAAATACCACCATGCAGTTACGTTTGTGTTAATTACATTGTGATCTGGTCTTGTGATGAATATGCTCTGGTTATTGAGATACTGAAGTTGTTTGGGATGTGAAATTATGAGATGGTTCTAGGAAGTTGGATTACATTGTGAAAGGTGTTTTAGATGGTTTGGAATTGTAAAATCAGAACATATGCATTGTTTTGAGGCTTGGACATTTTGGAAGAAAATGGAGTCTTGTGTTTTCTGCTATGTGATTGTGGTTTAGTATAGAGTGCCATGTGTTTGGACCTGCAAATCTAAAATGGCTGCTGCTGGATGTCTTCCCCTCCCCCTTTCAGCCATGTGGTGTGGTCTTTGGAATCAAGTGGAGGTTTCTCAAAATGGAGTCTAGCTTCCATCCCATGCTGTATTCAGCATTGACTAACTGCGCAGCGATTGTCTCTCACATGTGTAGTTTTATCTGCAACCATGTTGTCTCTTATTTAATGTTATCATGAGCCATTTCTCTCTATCTCTCTCTTCTTCTCTTCCCCTTCCATTTTCCCATAAATAGTAATTGTATTGTATTGTATTTCTTGTGTAGTTATCTGGTTAGGAAGTCTCTGTTATATTGTAGTGTATCATTTGTACTGTTATCCCCTTTTACAAGTATATTAGATATAATACAGTTAATAGGCTTTGGAACCTAAACCAGCATCTGTGTATTTTCTATAGTGTTAAGTGTTCACTTGAGCGTCGGTGACGCTCAAGCAGCTTTGTAGATAGTCAGGTTACACAAGGTTGCACTTACACCCTGTACTCACATTAAGGTATTCAGTGTATTTCATTGGTATAAGGTTTTTAACATAAAGGTATAGTGTTGTAAGCGTCTGCATCGCTGGTGACCTCCTCGTGGTCTCGAGCGTATGCTACGCTACAGCGAATCATTCCCCTAGACATAACCAATAACGTGTCCTGTGATCACTGGGCCGTGAGCGAACGTGACGCTTGAGCGTCTCGCCTACGGCTGAGCGATCGCTACGCAGATAGCGTACCATTACGGTACTTCTTAAGTAAACAGCGTACAGTGTTCTTAGCTTCATAAAGGGTTGTTTATACGACAAAGGAATTTAGCATTGTCAATTGCGGGCTCGTCCTATACTTCTCACATCTGCACTAGGTAGATCAGCAGACATTATCCCCCAGCAAAGGGTGGGAGATTGTCTCATAGTGCTGGCGGGATAAGCGTCTGCTTCGCTTAGATAAAGAGTGCTGAAGGAACCCGGTAACCGGAGGTAAGAACAGTACGCTATTGTCTTTGAAAATCTGGTTTTTATTTCAATTTGGTGCCAACTACACACTCAGGCCTAGAATAACTTTAGGAGTTTTGAATGATGACTTTCTTTGTGACAAGAGGCCGCATGGTCTGTCCACCATTTTGTGTGACCCTCATGGAGGTGGAAGGGGGAGGAGCAGCGGCCATTTTGGGAAGGTCAAAAAAAAAAAATTTTTTTTTTCTGAGCGGCTGGTTTTCAGTTGACTCAGGAAACAATCAGCCATCCACTGTCAAAAAGAAATCATCATTTAATGAGGTTTTTTTTTTATGCATTTATTTAATCTATATCATAGTCAATCATAAGTAATAGTGATTGGTACTTATATGTAATTTCATATGCGTGTGCTTACATCAATGTATGTTATTAGATTAAATTTAGAATTGCATTTTCATCTGTGTAAGTTTCACATCTCACATTCCTGTTTGCCAATTTTATAGTTGATAGAAAGTGCTAAAAAGAGATTTGCTGTTATTTCATAGTAGAGGTGATAGTTAAAGTATAGAACAAACACACGGTTTGTCTGAGATACAAGGCAGTCAGTGTGGATTGCGGTAGATGATCAGGGATCACTTACATTGATAAATAAATATATTGTGTTACGGTGGATCCTTTGCATTGCGTACACGTGTCGCTAACAAAGACTAGCGTACGCAATCCAAAAGGCAGACGCACGCAGCGTTCATTACGCAACGTAGCGTCCGGTTACGCCCACGTAGCTCAAGTTGTGATAAAGTGAAGTAACGCAAAGGCGATAAGTAACGCACAGCGGTAGATAACGCGAAGCGGTAAATAACGCAAATCTATTTTTAGAAAATCTGAAATTTAGTTTAACAGATCCTGCTCCTAATTGGTAACACTCTTGGCCTGAAGACAATTTCTGCGCAGAAATAGATATAGAAACAAAAGTGTACATGTGTTGAGTGAGTGTGTTTTGTATACAAAAGTTTATATAACTTTAAGGTGGAACCAAAAGGAAAGCCGGGTACTCGTCAAGGGACATACGTGTAAGTGACATATACGGTGGCCAGGGAGGCATCCCTGGTTAAATAATATTTGAGCATTAGAGTATAGCGGATCATAAGGTAACAAGACCAGGAGGTCATAAGGTAGCAAGACCAGGAGGTCGTAAGGTAAAAGGTCCGCTATAAAAGTCCAGTGGCACAACGCCTGGGGTGTTGGTGCAGAACCCATATAGGCCATACAAGCTCTGGCTGAAGGAATCGCAGCCGGAAACATAGATTCCATTGATCTTTCAGTACATGACAAGTAGTGCTCGTATACTGAACGATTGGACCGCACGTTATTGTGTGCAGTAGTTAGTAATCTGACCTAATACCATTAGAGTAAAGTGGTCACAAACGCTATCTGTACGTTCTGACGTGATTTGTGTAATTTTTTATTTTTGGAAGGGAAGTTCGCTGGTCACTCAGGAACTATCTAACAACCCCAACTTTACTGGAAAGAGTAAGTGTCCTGCGGGTAACCCTCATATGTTCCAGTAAACTAAAGGTTCACAGGGGCCCTAGGTTGGGTCCAGCAGCTCTGGCTACAGTGATTGCAGCACAGGCCAACGTGGGCGAGAAGTAAGTGGGGTACTTGATAAACCACCACCGCCGGCCTGCCCAAGGACATCTTGGTTTGTTTGTAAGGGTTCGCTGAAAGCCTTGATATTCAAGGAGGAATAGGCAACGCCTGCAGATTATGGGGGCCATTTGTTCAGGTAGGGGGCGATCAACCTCGGTTCGGGTTGATTCAGAGAACCGATCCATCGGGTCGGCACGATATGTGATGTGTAAGAAATATGGAAATCACGCTGAAGTTTTATGTGATGAATGGGAGAGAATGACTGTACAAGACAGGGACAAATTCCCAAGAATAGGTAGCTTCAGTCCAGTAGTGTTACAAAATTTAAGGAGGAGGATAAGTCTCATTGAACCAACGAAGAGACAAAATAAACATTATGAATATTTACAGTTATGGCAACAGGAAAGTGAATTACAAAAAGAGTCTATTGACTTTTCTGACTCTTATCTTGAGAGGAGAGATATGGCAGCAGGAGAGGAGTTGATTGCGGAGAGAAAAGCACAAAGGTGGAACAATAAAAACGCTCTTAGCAACTGTAATATAGATTATAAGAATAAGTGTAATAAATGTAACAATGATTATTGTAATACTGTTGAATGTACAACTATTAACCTGTGCAAGTTGCCCCCCATGTCAAACCTCCCTCAGGAATACAAACAAGAAAGTGAGCCCAAAACGATGTCGGCGCCTCTTCCAGAAGCCATCCTACAAGACATCCAGGTGGACACGACCAAATTGGTAAAGGCAATAATCAAACCCCCTAACGGAGGGTCAGGTGAGGTCGTGTCCACAGGTACGTACAATGTTTTATATCACGCACAAACAAATGTACCCCATATTGTAAGACCAAAACAAGGTGATGTGATTGAGTTTAGTCCTGTCAGGGTGATCACAGTCCCCAATGGGAAGACTGATGATCAGGGAACCATTCCCGTCAAGGACAGTGCAATGCGCCATCCCTGGTCCCGGACAGAATTGAGATCAATCATGTCTGATTACCCAGATCCTAGGAAAGATCTAACTGTATGATCAAAGATTCACAGAAGGCATATCAACTCCCTAGACAACGACATAATCATGGTATCCAAGGAATCAGGTAGGTACAGGGAAAGTGGTTGATGGTGATGAGCATCCAAGCGTTTGAGGAGGCATCAAATCAACCAAAACCCCAGGCCATTGGCACATGGAGGAACTTCAAAAGTTATGACACACCATTATAATCAAGGATCACATAGGCAGGAAAGGTGATTATTAGGAATGGAGGCAAGCCTGAGGTAACGGTTAATAAATTGGGAGGTCATTCACTGAAGACACAGGAATGACCAGGTTAAACGTTGTAAATGTATTTGTGAAAAATGTTTTTTCTTTCTCTCTCTATCCCCATCTCTGACGATTATTGGTAAGAATTCACACATTGCATATCCACTTGGTCCTTGCAGAAGTCTACCAAACCCCAGCATGACCTCCGCCACAATGTATTTCTGGCCAGATACAGACAGTGGAGTAATGCAAGTGCTGGTGGGGAGGGACTGCTCAAGGAAACCATTAGACACGTAGATACGACAGCCAAATAGTCTGACAATGTTTTCTTAATGTTGACAATGTTTAAAAATGCTTTGTTTCTCTTCTCTTATTGATGGTTATTGTCGAGTTATGTAATGTATATATGCACATGAATTGTTCTCTATCTCTTTTGTTTTTATTTTCTCTCTCTTCTCACTCATGTTTCCATGATTTAAAGATGGTATGTCACCCCTCAGTTGGACCAATGGTAATGCCAGATTTTTGCTCCTTACAGAAAGATCGTCGGTTAGGAAGGAATATTGCATCACCAGAATGATCGTTTTTGAAGACTGAGAGACAACACCTTTGAGAGGACAGCAGAACAAGAAGAACAACAAGACGAGAGAACTTATTATCGTAACGAGTTCTCTCCCCCTCAAACTGTTTTCTTATACCCCCTTTACAAATTTCTTCTTTTCTCCTCCTGTAAGATGGACTTGCCCCAAGAGACTGTGATATGGATTTTTCCCGTTAACCATGATGTTGACCAGAGCAGTCTGTTTCGGTGAGAGTACCAGTGAGGTCGAGAAAGGATCCAGAAAGGTCCTGATGACTGAGACGGAGGTGTAAAATTTCCAATAGCAACCCAATCACCAAGCAAAGGCGAGTACCGGGCACGATCTAACAACCATGTTATTTGTAAACAACTGTGAAGGAATGTTAGTTCAAAAAGAAAGTTGTATCTGTAGGCTCTGTAACAAAGTAATGCCAATCCAGTTTTAATATCCATATGGACCGGCATCCATTGAGTGACTATCACTCCTTAGTGGGTAATGTGTTAAATAAGACCGATTGTTGGGTATGCTCTCAAGTACCTCAGGGTCATAGTAAATCAGGGCTAGTACCATTTCCTTTAACGGTAGGGGAGGTACTTGAGCTAAAGGGTGGGAGACCGGTGGACCGGAGGTTTAACATCTCCAGCCCTCCTAGTTTGAAGCTCCACCAATACCATGTGGATAGGTCCCTCTTATGTTTTAACATCTCCAATCCTAGAAAACCGGGAAATTGGGAAGTGTCATGGAGCAACCTTACCATGACCTTTTCACACAGAGCAGATAGAATGCCTACAGATACAGAGCTCGTACGCCACATAGCCAGTAGAGGAAAATCTTTCCGGTATCGATATACCTTAGGGAATAGGATTACTAGAGTTGGAGAGGTATCACCAGGATACTGTGCACATATCGTACAAACCGATACGTGCATTAAGCAGTTGGAAGAATTAGGGTCAGGAGATTTCACCTGGAAGGTTTGTAACATGGTCATGTCCTTCTCCGTCCCTTATGTTCTCCCCGATGATGCATATTTCATATGCGGGAGAAAGGCGTACAAATGGCTTGCCCCAAACTCTGAAGGATTGTGTTATATTGGAAAAGTATTGCCTGAAGTGATGACTGTTACACATGACAAAATGAAGGACATACACCGTGGTGCCCAAGCTCCTTATACTCACACTCATTACGAGCACCGGGTTAAAAGACAACTGTCAGAAAGGTTAGAGCATCCGGCCTCTGATCTTATCCATGAATCCACCGGGATTCAGGTTCTGGTAGCGTTAGATTTCACTCGTACCGCTCGGGGAGTGATGAATTATAGATACATTTCCGCACTCGCCAATTTGTTAGATAATATCACTGAAATGTATGATGACACGTTTAGATACACTGGAAGAGAACTTCAAGCTTATAAAACAGAACTAGTTCAGCATAGGATGGTTCTTAATTATCTTACAGCAGTAACAGGCGGATATTGTGTTACATTGGCAACACAGTACGGCATAAAGTGTTGCACGTATATCACAAATAGCACCGAGGATCCGGTAGAGGTCATAGACCAAAAGATGGACGATATTCTCCAATTGAAGTGGGAATTTCGTCGAAAACACAATCTCACCCTTGCTGCTGTAGGTAATGAGCTGACTGGTTGGGTGTCATGGTTGAACCCGCGAAATTGGTTCTCCGGTTTGGGAGACTGGGCTCAAGGAGTCATAATGGATGTTGGAAAGTTTCTACTATGTATCTTAGGTGTCGTTATATCGATTGGATTGATATTTAGATGCGGGCAGGCTTTAATGAGGTGCAAACAAAGTACAAAAGTGATGAGCTTGAGGAGTGAGGAAACTGTAATTAACCTGGATTTGATTTATGACCCAATGATAGAAACCAGAATGTGATGAAAATGCGATTATACGGTCCGTTTCTTTCACCTGTTTTTCTGCTTTTCTCCAAGATACAAAGACCCCCTTGGACGAGGAAGCTGACGAGACGAGATGTATACAGACAACGGATTGACCAAAGAAGAAGATTTGACAACTTTAAATATGGACACTTGATGAACTTTGCCATAGATCCCCAGTTTCCCTAGTATCTTTAAACTCACGCTAGCCCAACATTTTTGTAAATCTGATGGCTCAGACAAAGCTATTTGCTCATGCCTAAGGAGCAATACAGCGCAAAGAAGACGACTCTCAACAGATACCGAAAACAACTTCGACGACAGATGTACATTTCCCTGACATAGAATATCATTGCATTTTCCATAAGTGTTCTTTATCTTCATCTCTACAACCCTCAGGTAATGACACACATAGTCGATAGGGAATACAGGCACAGATATCAGCAACCACATACCTCCCCCATTCATGTATCATCAACTAAAATGTGCTCCCCCATTTTGTTACAACCACAGCCGAAATGAGCTCGGTAAAGTTTGACAGCCCATCCACAGACCCTTAGTACGGGATAAGAAGGAATTCAAATGTATACTTCGCAATACCTCGAAGCTTGATGTACAACACGTACGGCACGATGATACATGACCCCCCAAACATGGATTCATACACACATGCTTCTGCTATCTCACTAGGTCATACCCTCTTCACACCTTCTCCTCTCTCCTCCCTTACCCAACCATTGAAATGTATTAACCCCTGACATATATTTTTCTCTTTTTGAAATGTTTTAGGAAGTGGCAGTTATTGGTGACTGCCAAAGGGTGGACTGTCAAAGTCAAAAATATTACATAGAGAGACCATATAAACTGCACACATATAAGTCGCTATACTTGCAAATATGCGCAGCGAGCACAGCAATATATGGAAACACACGCATTTGCTCGGACATGGCACAGAGATGGATTCGGCACTTGTTTCATACAGTACATGGTTATAATAATGAACAGCACCAGACATCATGGAGATTTAGAATTGGCTAATGAATTAATGTCATGGATGTGTATCATTCGAACCGAACCAGATAAACACATCATGTTTGGTATTGAAGCAAGCAGAATCAGGTGTGGGTTAGTTTGAGGCCTGTTGTGTTGTTGTGGGACATTGCAGCGGATAGATATGATTATATGTATAAAAGCTAAGATCATATTGTTAGAACAATATGATGCTCAAGACAACCTTTTACTAAGTTTTCAGGGCTGAACCTGATTAGCACATACAAAGAGAATGGTGACTCAATACAAAGGAGAAAGAAAGACCCCTCCCCCAGGTACTGGTCAAACAGGAAGGTAGTGGTCAGGTGTGGCCTCAGAGAACAGATGTAATGTAGCTACACTCACAGACACACACACAGCTACCTGGCACCAAGCAGCATGGCGGCTGAATCCCCAGGACATCTTCCAAACTAAAGGCTAAGTATTGAACTTCACATGGCTAGATAAGGAAACAGATAGATTGCTTTCTGGTTTAAATAGGATATTGTAACTTGGTTGTGTGATTGTTGGGTGTTTGTGGATACTCTGTGAAGTCCGTGATGAATTGGAACAGTATACAATCTGTAGCATAATATTTGTGGTATTTGTTTGCCTATGGAGATTTAAAATAGATTGTGCTGGTTAGTTATAATATATATATATATATCCTGTTAATCATAAATACCACCATGCAGTTACGTTTGTGTTAATTACATTGTGATCTGGTCTTGTGATGAATATGCTCTGGTTATTGAGATACTGAAGTTGTTTGGGATGTGAAATTATGAGATGGTTCTAGGAAGTTGGATTACATTGTGAAAGGTGTTTTAGATGGTTTGGAATTGTAAAATCAGAACATATGCATTGTTTTGAGGCTTGGACATTTTGGAAGAAAATGGAGTCTTGTGTTTTCTGCTATGTGATTGTGGTTTAGTATAGAGTGCCATGTGTTTGGACCTGCAAATCTAAAATGGCTGCTGCTGGATGTCTTCCCCTCCCCCTTTCAGCCATGTGGTGTGGTCTTTGGAATCAAGTGGAGGTTTCCCAAAATGGAGTCTAGCTTCCATCCCATGCTGTATTCAGCATTGACTAACTGCGCAGCGATTGTCTCTCACATGTGTAGTTTTATCTGCAACCATGTTGTCTCTTATTTAATGTTATCATGAGCCATTTCTCTCTATCTCTCTCTTCTTCTCTTCCCCTTCCATTTTCCCATAAATAGTAATTGTATTGTATTGTATTTCTTGTGTAGTTATCTGGTTAGGAAGTCTCTGTTATATTGTAGTGTATCATTTGTACTGTTATCCCCTTTTACAAGTATATTAGATATAATACAGTTAATAGGCTTTGGAACCTAAACCAGCATCTGTGTATTTTCTATAGTGTTAAGTGTTCACTTGAGCGTCGGTGACGCTCAAGCAGCTTTGTAGATAGTCAGGTTACACAAGGTTGCACTTACACCCTGTACTCACATTAAGGTATTCAGTGTATTTCATTGGTATAAGGTTTTTAACATAAAGGTATAGTGTTGTAAGCGTCTGCATCGCTGGTGACCTCCTCGTGGTCTCGAGCGTATGCTACGCTACAGCGAATCATTCCCCTAGACATAACCAATAACGTGTCCTGTGATCACTGGGCCGTGAGCGAACGTGACGCTTGAGCGTCTCGCCTACGGCTGAGCGATCGCTACGCAGATAGCGTACCATTACGGTACTTCTTAAGTAAACAGCGTACAGTGTTCTTAGCTTCATAAAGGGTTGTTTATACGACAAAGGAATTTAGCATTGTCACTATAACGCCCTTCTGCAGGCCTTATCTCTTCTTCAGAATCGGGCCATTCAGGTCCAGTCAGACAATGGAGTTGATCGCAGCAGGATTTTTGTTAGCAGTTGGGCAAAACCATGGTGGTCATTCCGAGTCGTTCGCTCGGTAAATTTCATCGCATCGCAGCGATTTTCCGCTTAGTGCGCATGCGCAATGTCCGCACTGCGACTGCGCCAAGTAAATTTGCTATGAAGGTAGTATTTTTACTCACGGCTTTTTCTTCGCTCCGGCGATCGTAGTGTGATTGACAGGAAATGGGTGTTTCTGGGCGGAAACAGGCCGTTTTATGGGCGTGTGGGAAAAAACGCTACCGTTTCCGGAAAAAACGCGGGAGTGGCCGGAGAAACGGGGGAGTGTCTGGGCGAACGCTGGGTGTGTTTGTGACGTCAAACCAGGAACGACAAGCACTGAACTGATCGCAGATGCCGAGTAAGTCTGAAGCTACTCTGAAACTGCTAAGAAGTTTGTAATCGCAATATTGCGAATACGTCGTTCGCAATTTTAAGAAGCTAAGATTCACTCCCAGTAGGCGGCGGCTTAGCGTGAGCAACGCTGCTAAAATCGCCTTGCGAGCGAACAACTCGGAATGACCACCCATGTGTACTGCAGGGGAGGCAGAAATAACATGTGCAGAGAGAGATAGATTTGGGTGGGTTATTTTGTTTCTGTGCAGGGTAATACTGGCTGCTTTATTTTTACACTGCAATTTAGATTGCAGATTGAACACACCACACCCAAATCTAACTCTCTCTGTTCATGTTATATCTGCCTCCCCTGCAGTGGACATGGTTTTGCCCAACTGCTAACAAAAATCCTGCTGCGATCAACTCAGAATTACCCCCTATATGACAGCGGTAACGTACATAAACCGTCAGCGCGGAACGAAAAGCAGAGCCGCAATGTCAGATGTGTCAAGAATTCTCCTCTGGGCGGAAAAACACGCTGTGGCGTTGTCGGCGATTTCATTCCGGGAGTAGACAACTGGGAAGCAGACTTTCTCAGCAAACACTATATGCACCCAGGGGAATGGGGCCTTCACCCAGAGGTGTTCCAGTGGTTGACACATCGGTGGGGGTATCCATAAATCAACATGATGGACTCTCGACTCAACAAGAAGCTCAAGCGGTTATGTTCCAGGGTGAGGGACCCACAGGCAGTGACGGTAGACGCTTTGACAACTCTGTACTTGTTTCCTCCCTTTCCTCTGATCCCAAGAATTCTAAAAAGAATAAAAAGTTAAAAGGTTCAAGCAATCCTCATTGCTCCGGACTGGCCACGAAGTGCCTGGTATGCAAATCTTCTTGAGATGCTGATCGAAGATCCGTGGCCTCTGCCTCTTCAGGAGGATCTTCTGAAACAGGGCCCGTTTGTCTATCAAGACTTACCGTGGCTTGTTTAACGGCATGGAAGTTGAATGGCTGATTCTAGCCAAGAGAGAGATTCCTGACAAGGTCATCCCGACTATGATCCAAGCCAGAAAGGGGGCAACGTCTAAACATTACCATCGTATCTGGAAGAAATATGTCTCTTGGTGTGAGAGCAGACAATATTCTACGGTGGAATTTCATCTGGAACGTTTCCTAATTTTTCTGCAGTCGGGAATGGATGTGGGCCTACGCCTAGGCTCCATAAAAGCTCAGCTTTCGGCCTTGTCTATTTTCTTTTAGAAACAATTGGCTTCTCTCCCTGAGGTCCAGACGTTCTTGAAAGGTGTTCTGCACATTCAACCTCCCTTTGTGCCTCCCACGGCACCTTGGGATCTCAATTTGGTGCTGCAGTTCCTTCAATCGGACTGGTTTGAACCATTACAGAAGGTAGACATAAAGCATCTTACGTGGAACACCGTCACACTGTTGGCCTTGGCTTCAGCAAGACGTGTGTCGGAGCTGGGGGCGTTGTCTTACAAAAGCCCCTACTTGATTTTCCATGAGAACAGAGCTGAACTCAGGACTCGTCAGCAATTTCTTCCTAAGGTGGTGTCTGCGTTTCACATCAACCAACCTATTGTGGTTCCAGTTATTACGGATGCCTCTGCTACTTCAAAGTCTTTGGATGTTGTGAGGGCTTTGAAGGTCTATGTAAAAAGAACAACTTGTCACAGGAAATCGGACTCGCTGTTCGTTCTTTATGATCCCAATAAGATTGGATGTCCTGCTTTGAAGCAGTAAATTGCATGCTGGATCAGGCTCACTATCCAGCATGCTTATTCCACGGCAGGTTTGCCGATTCCAAAATCTGTACAAACCCACTCTAGAAGGTCGGTGGGTTCCTCTTGGGCGGCTGCCCGGGGTGTCTCGGCTTTACAGCTCTGCCGAGCAGCTACTTGGTCGGGGTCGAACACATTTGCCAAGTTTTACAAGTTCGATCCTTTGGCATCTGAGGACCTTCAGTTTGGTCAATCAGTTCTGCAAGATCCTCAGCACTCTCCCACCGGGTTTGGGAGCTTTGGTACTTCGCCATGGTACTAAATGGATTCCCAGTATCCTCTAGGACGTAAGAGAAAATAGGATTTTAATTACCTACCGGTAAATCCTTTTCTCGTAGTCCAAAGGGGATACTGGGCGCCCGCCCGGTGCTTCGTTCTTCCTGCACTGTTAGTTGGTTAAGTAATGTTTTTTGATTCAGCTGTTGCTGTCCCTGTTTGCAAGTTGGGTTAGCATGGCTTTCCTCTTGTTCTACTTATGCTAGTTCAAAATCTCACCACTGTCCTTTTCTATATCCTTCTCTCAAATTATGTCCATCTCCTCGGGCACAGTTTCCTAGACTGAGTCTGGTAGGAGGGGCATAAAGGGAGGAGCCGGCACACGTAATCAAACTTCTATAGTGTCCATGGCTCCAAGTGGACCCGACTATACTAACGATGAGCGGCTTCAGTTTCTCGGAAACCGAAACCCCCCCGAACTTCACCCTTTTTACACGGGTCCGAGCCATACTCGGATTCTCCCGTATGGCTCGGTTAACCCGAGCGCGCCCGAACGTCATCATCCCGCTGTCGGATTCTCACGAGATTCGGATTCTATATAAGCAGCCGCGCGTTGCCGCCATTTTCACTCGTGCATTGGAAATGTTAGGGAGAGGACGTGGGCAAATTCCAGCACGTCCCATGTTTTGCACATACATTGAATTTGGTGGTGCAGAATTATTTAAAAAACGACAGGGGCGTGCAAGAGATGCTGTCGATGGCCCGAAGAATTGCAGGCCACTTTCGGTATTCAGCCACCGCGTACAGAAGACTGGAGCACCACCAAACAATCCTGAACCTGCCCTGCCATCATCTGAAGCAAGAGGTGGTAACGAGGTGGAATTCAACCCTCTATATGCTTCAGAGGATGAAGGAGCAGCAAAAGGCCATTCAAGCCTATACATCTGCCCACGATATAGGCAAAGGAGGGGGAATGCACTAGAGATGAGCGGATTCGGTTCCTCGGAAACCGAACCCGCCCGAACTTCAGTTTTTTTTACACGGGTCCGAGCGACTCGGATCTTCCCGCCTTGCTCGGTTAACCCGAGCGCGCCCGAACGTCATCATCCCGCTGTCGGATTCTCGCGAGGCTCGGATTCTATCGCGAGACTCGGATTCTATATAAGGAGCCGCGCGTCGCCGCCATTTTCACACGTGCATTGAGATTGATAGGGAGAGGACGTGGCTGGCGTCCTCTCCGTTTATAGAGAGTGAGACTACTAGAGTAGAGAGAGAGACACAGTATTATTTACTTTAGTAATTTTGGGGAGCATTAGGAGGAGTACTACTACTTGCTGAAGTGATAGTGTGACTGTATATCTGACTTGTGGGGGAGACAGTGGGGAGCAGTTAGAGTCTGAGAGCAGGAGTACATATTTTAACGTACAGTGCACACTTTTGCTGGCACTCTGCTGCCAGAGTGCCACACTGCCATTGTGACCACACTGACCACCAGTATATATTGTGATTGTCTGCTTAGGAGTACTACTTGCAAGTTGCTGATAGTGTGACCAGTGACCTGACCACCAGTTTAATTAATCACCACCAGTTTAATATATATATATATATATATATATATATAATTGTATATAATATATATATAATTGTATATGTATACCACCTACCCGTGGTTTTTTTTTTCTCTTTCTTCTTGATACATACTACTATAGTAGCTTACTGTAGCAGTCTGCGGTGCTGCTGAGCTGACAGTGTCCAGCAGGTCCGTCATCAGTCATTACATAATAAATATATATACCTGTCCGGCTGCAGTACTAGTGATATTATATATATATATATATATATATATATATATATATATATATATATAAATTTCATCTCATTATCATCCAGTCTATATTAGCAGCAGACACAGTACGGTAGTCCACGGCTGTAGCTACCTCTGTGTCGGCAGTCGCTGGTCCATCCATAATTGTATACCACCTACCCGTGTTTTTTTTTTTCTCTTTCTTCTTGATACATACTACTATAGTAGCTTACTGTAGCAGTCTGCGGTGCTGCTGAGCTGACAGTGTCCAGCAGGTCCGTCATCAGTCATTACATAATAAATATATATACCTGTCCGGCTGCAGTACTAGTGATATTATATATATATATATATATATTAATTTCATCTCATTATCATCCAGACTATATTAGCAGCAGACACAGTACGGTAGTCCACGGCTGTAGCTACCTCTGTGTCGGCAGTCGCTGGTCCATCCATAATTGTATACCACCTACCCGTGGTTTTTTTTTCTCTTTCTTCTTGATACATACTACTATAGTAGCTTACTGTAGCAGTCTGCGGTGCTGCTGAGCTGACAGTGTCCAGCAGGTCCGTCATCAGTCATTACATAATAAATATATATACCTGTCCGGCTGCAGTACTAGTGATATTATATATATATATATATATATATATATATTAATTTCATCTCATTATCATCCAGTCTATATTAGCAGCAGACACAGTACGGTAGTCCATGGCTGTAGCTACCTCTGTGTCGGCAGTCGCTGGTCCATCCATAATTGTATACCACCTACCCGTGGGTTTTTTTTCTCTTTCTTCTTGATACATACTACTATAGTAGCTTACTGTAGCAGTCTGCGGTGCTGCTGAGCTGACAGTGTCCAGCAGGTCCGTCATCAGTCATTACATAATAAATATATATACCTGTCCGGCTGCAGTACCAGTGATATTATATATATATATATATATTAATTTCATCTAATTATCATCCAGTCTATATTAGCAGCAGACACAGTATGGTAGTCCACGGCTGTAGCTACCTCTGTGTCGGCAGTCGCTGGTCCATCCATAATTGTATACCACCTACCCGTGTTTTTTTTTTCTCTTTCTTCTTGATACATACTACTATAGTAGCTTACTGTAGCAGTCTGCGGTGCTGCTGAGCTGACAGTGTCCAGCAGGTCCGTCATCAGTCATTACATAATAAATATATATACCTGTCCGGCTGCAGTACTAGTGATATTATATATATATATATATATATTAATTTCATCTCATTATCATCCAGTCTATATTAGCAGCAGACACAGTACGGTAGTCCACGGCTGTAGCTACCTCTCTGTCGGCAGTCGCTGGTCCATCCATAATTGTATACCACCTACCCGTGGTTTTTTTTTCTCTTTCTTCTTGATACATACTACTATAGTAGCTTACTGTAGCAGTCTGCGGTGCTGCTGAGCTGACAGTGTCCAGCAGGTCCGTCATCAGTCATTACATAATAAATATATATACCTGTCCGGCTGCAGTACTAGTGATATTATATATATATATATATTAATTTAATCTCATTATCATCCAGTCTATATTAGCAGCAGACACAGTACGGTAGTCCACGGCTGTAGCTACCTCTGTGTCGGCAGTCGCTGGTCCATCCATAATTGTATACCACCTACCCGTGTTTTTTTTTTTCTCTTTCTTCTTGATACATACTACTATAGTAGCTTACTGTAGCAGTCTGCGGTGCTGCTGAGCTGACAGTGTCCAGCAGGTCCGTCATCAGTCATTACATAATAAATATATATACCTGTCCGGCTGCAGTACTAGTGATATTATATATATATATATATTAATTTCATCTCATTATCATCCAGTCTATATTAGCAGCAGACACAGTACGGTAGTCCATGGCTGTAGCTACCTCTGTGTCGGCAGTCGCTGGTCCATCCATAATTGTATACCACCTACCCGTGGTTTTTTTTTTTCTCTTTCTTCTTGATACATACTACTATAGTAGCTTACTGTAGCAGTCTGCGGTGCTGCTGAGCTGACAGTGTCCAGCAGGTCCGTCATCAGTCATTACATAATAAATATATATACCTGTCCGGCTGCAGTACTAGTGATATTATATATATATATATATTAATTTCATCTCATTATCATCCAGTCTATATTAGCAGCAGACACAGTACGGTAGTCCACGGCTGTAGCTACCTCTGTGTCGGCAGTCGCTGGTCCATCCATAAGTATACTAGTATCCATCCATCTCCATTGTTTACCTGAGGTGCCTTTTAGTTGTGCCTATTAAAATATGGAGAACAAAAATGTTGAGGTTCCAAAATTAGGGAAAGATCAAGATCCACTTCCACCTCGTGCTGAAGCTGCTGCCACTAGTCATGGCCAAGACGATGAAATGCCAGCAACGTCGTCTGCCAAGGCCGATGCCCAATGTCATAGTACAGAGCATGTAAAATCCAAAACGCCAAATATCAGTAAAAAAAGGACTCCAAAATCTAAAATAAAATTGTCGGAGGAGAAGCGTAAACTTGCCAATATGCCATTTACCACACGGAGTGGCAAGGAACGGCTGAGGCCCTGGCCTATGTTCATGGCTAGTGGTTCAGCTTCACATGAGGATGGAAGCACTCAGCCTCTCGCTAGAAAAATGAAAAGACTCAAGCTGGCAAAAGCACCGCAAAGAACTGTGCGTTCTTCCAAATCCCAAATCCACAAGGAGAGTCCAATTGTGTCGGTTGCGATGCCTGACCTTCCCAACACTGGACGTGAAGAGCATGCGCCTTCCACCATTTGCACGCCCCCTGCAAGTGCTGGAAGGAGCACCCGCAGTCCAGTTCCTGATAGTCAGATTGAAGATGTCAGTGTTGAAGTACACCAGGATGAGGAGGATATGGGTGTTGCTGGCGCTGGGGAGGAAATTGACAAGGAGGATTCTGATGGTGAGGTGGTTTGTTTAAGTCAGGCACCCGGGGAGACACCTGTTGTCCGTGGGAGGAATAGGGCCGTTGACATGCCTGGTGAAAATACCAAAAAAATCAGCTCTTTGGTGTGGAAGTATTTCACCAGAAATGCGGACAACATTTGTCAAGCCGTGTGTTGCCTTTGTCAAGCTGTAATAAGTAGGGGTAAGGACGTTAACCACCTCGGAACATCCTCCCTTATACGTCACCTGCAGCGCATTCATAATAAGTCAGTGACAAGTTCAAAAACTTTGGGCGACAGCGGAAGCAGTCCACTGACCAGTAAATCCCTTCCTCTTGTAACCAAGCTCACGCAAACCACCCCACCAACTCCCTCAGTGTCAATTTCCTCCTTCCCCAGGAATGCCAATAGTCCTGCAGGCCATGTCACTGGCAATTCTGACGAGTCCTCTCCTGCCTGGGATTCCTCCGATGCATCCTTGCGTGTAACGCCTACTGCTGCTGGCGCTGCTGTTGTTGCTGCTGGGAGTCGATGGTCATCCCAGAGGGGAAGTCGTAAGCCCACTTTTACTACTTCCACCAAGCAATTGACTGTCCAACAGTCCTTTGCGTGGAAGATGAAATATCACAGCAGTCATCCTGTTGCAAAGCGGATAACTGAGGCCTTGACAACTATGTTGGTGTTAGACGTGCGTCCGGTATCCGCCGTTAGTTCACAGGGAACTAGACAATTTCTTGAGGTAGTGTGCCCCCGTTACCAAATACCATCTAGGTTCCACTTCTCTAGGCAGGCGATACCGAGAATGTACACGGACATCAGAAAAAGACTCACCAGTGTCCTAAAAAATGCAGTTGTACCCAATGTCCACTTAACCACGGACATGTGGACAAGTGGAGCAGGGCAGGCTCAGGACTATATGACTGTGACAGCCCACTGGGTAGATGTATGGACTCCCGCCGCAAGAACAGCAGCGGCGGCACCAGTAGCAGCATCTCGCAAACGCCAACTCTTTCCTAGGCAGGCTACGCTTTGTATCACCGCTTTCCAGAATACGCACACAGCTGAAAACCTCTTACGGCAACTGAGGAAGATCATCGCGGAATGGCTTACCCCAATTGGACTCTCCTGTGGATTTGTGGCATCGGACAACGCCAGCAATATTGTGTGTGCATTAAATATGGGCAAATTCCAGCACGTCCCATGTTTTGCACATACCTTGAATTTGGTGGTGCAGAATTTTTAAAAAAACGACAGGGGCGTGCAAGAGATGCTGTCGGTGGCCAGAAGAATTGCGGGACACTTTCGGCGTACAGGCACCACGTACAGAAGACTGGAGCACCACCAAAAACGCCTGAACCTGCCCTGCCATCATCTGAAGCAAGAAGTGGTAACGAGGTGGAATTCAACCCTATATATGCTTCAGAGGTTGGAGGAGCAGCAAAAGGCCATTCAAGCCTATACAATTGAGCACGATATAGGAGGTGGAATGTACCTGTCTCAAGCGCAGTGGAGAATGATTTCAACGTTGTGCAAGGTTCTGCAACCTTTTGAACTTGCCACACGTGAAGTCAGTTCAGACACTGCCAGCCTGAGTCAGGTCATTCCCCTCATCAGGCTTTTGCAGAAGAAGCTGGAGGCATTGAAGGAGGAGCTAAAAGGGAGCGATTCCGCTAGGCATGTGGGACTTGTGGATGGAGCCCTTAATTCGCTTAACAAGGATTCACGGGTGGTCAATCTGTTGAAATCAGAGCACTACATTTTGGCCACCGTGCTCGATCCTAGATTTAAAACCTACCTTGGATCTCTCTTTCCGGCAGACACAAGTCTGCTGGGGTTCAAAGACCTGCTGGTGAAAAAATTGTCAAGTCAAGCGGAACGCGACCTGTCAACATCTCCTCCTTCACATTCTCCCGCAACTGGGGGTGCGAGGAAAAGGCTCAGAATTCCGAGCCCACCCGCTGGCGGTGATGCAGGGCAGTCTGGAGCGACTGCTGATGCTGACATCTGGTCCGGACTGAAGGACCTGACAACGATTACGGACATGTCGTCTACTGTCACTGCATATGATTCTCTCCCCATTGAAAGAATAGTGGAGGATTATATGAGTGACCGCATCCAAGTAGGCACGTCAGACAGTCCGTACTTATACTGGCAGGAAAAAGAGGCAATTTGGAGGCCCTTGCACAAACTGGCTTTATTCTACCTAAGTTGCCCTCCCACAAGTGTGTACTCCGAAAGAGTGTTTAGTGCCGCCGCTCACCTTGTCAGCAATCGGCGTACGAGGTTACTTCCAGAAAATGTGGAGAAGATGATGTTCATTAAAATGAATTATAATCAATTCCTCCGTGGAGACATTGACCAGCAGCAATTGCCTCCACAAAGTACACAGGGAGCTGAGATGGTGGATTCCAGTGGGGACGAATTGATAATCTGTGAGGAGCGGGATGTACACGGTGATATATCGGAGGATGATGATGAGGTGGACATCTTGCCTCTGTAGAGCCAGTTTGTGCAAGGAGAGATTAATTGCTTCTTTTTCGGTGGGGGTCCAAACCAACCCGTCATTTCAGTCACAGTCGTGTGGCAGACCCTGTCACTGAAATGATGGGTTGGTTAAAGTGTGCATGTCCTGTTTATACAACATAAGGGTGGGTGGGAGGGCCCAAGGACAATTCCATCTTGCACCTCTTTTTTCTTTCATTTTTATTTGCGTCATGTGCTGTTTGGGGAGTGTTTTTTAGAAGGGCCATCCTGCGTGACACTGCAGTGCCACTCCTAGATGGGCCAGGTGTTTGTGTCGGCCACTAGGGTTGCTTAGCTTACTCACACAGCTACCTCATTGCGCCTCTTTTTTTCTTCTTTGCGTCATGTGCTGTTTGGGGAGTGTTTTTTGGAAGGGCCATCCTGCGTGACACTGCAGTGCCACTCCTAGATGGGCCAGGTGTTTGTGTCGGCCACTAGGGTCGCTTAGCTTACTCACACAGCTACCTCATTGCGCCTCTTTTTTTCTTCTTTGCATCATGTGCTGTTTGGGGAGTGTTTTTTGGAAGGGCCATCCTGCGTGACACTGCAGTGCCACTCCTAGATGGGCCAGGTGTTTGTGTCGGCCACTAGGGTCGCTTATCTTACTCACACAGCTACCTCATTGCGCCTCTTTTTTTCTTCTTTGCGTCATGTGCTGTTTGGGGAGTGTTTTTTGGAAGGGCCATCCTGCGTGACACTGCAGTGCCACTCCTAGATGGGCCAGGTGTTTGTGTCGGCCACTAGGGTCGCTTAGCTTACTCACACAGCTACCTCATTGCGCCTCTTTTTTTCTTCTTTGCGTCATGTGCTGTTTGGGGAGTGTTTTTTGGAAGGGCCATCCTGCGTGACACTGCAGTGCCACTCCTAGATGGGCCAGGTGTTTGTGTCGGCCACTAGGGTCGCTTATCTTACTCACACAGCTACCTCATTGCGCCTCTTTTTTTCTTCTTTGCGTCATGTGCTGTTTGTGGAGTGTTTTTTGGAAGGGCCATCCTGCGTGACACTGCAGTGCCACTCCTAGATGGGCCAGGTGTTTGTGTCGGCCACTAGGGTCGCTTAGCTTACTCACACAGCTACCTCATTGCACCTCTTTTTTTCTTCTTTGCGTCATGTGCTGTTTGGGGAGTGTTTTTTGGAAGGGCCATCCTGCGTGACACTGCAGTGCCACTCCTAGATGGGCCAGGTGTTTGTGTCGGCCACTAGGGTCGCTTATCTTACTCACACAGCTACCTCATTGCGCCTCTTTTTTTCTTTGCGTCATGTGCTGTTTGGGGAGTGTTTTTTGGAAGGGCCATCCTGCGTGACACTGCAGTGCCACTCCAAGATGGGCCAGGTGTTTGTGTCGGCCACTAGGGTCGCTTAGCTTAGTCATCCAGCGACCTCGGTGCAAATTTTAGGACTAAAAATAATATTGTGAGGTGTGAGGTATTCAGAATAGACTGAAAATGAGTGGAAATTATGGTTTTTGAGGTTAATAATACTTTGGGATCAAAATGACCCCCAAATTCTATGATTTAAGCTGTTTTTTAGTGTTTTTTGAAAAAACACCCGAATCCAAAACACACCCGAATCCGACAAAAAAAATTCGGTGAGGTTTTGCCAAAACGCGGTCGAACCCAAAACACGGCCGCGGAACCGAACCCAAAACCAAAACACAAAACCCGAAAAATTTCAAGTGCACATCTCTAGAATGCACCTGACTCAAGTGCAGTGGAGAATGATTTCAACGTTGTGCAAGGTTCTGCAACCCTTTGAACTTGCCACACGTGAAGTCAGTTCAGACACTGCCAGCCTGAGTCAGGTCATTCCCCTCATCAGGCTTTTGCAAAAGAAACTGGAGACATTGAAGGAGGAGCTAAAACAGAGTGATTCCGCTAGGCATGTGGGACTTGTGGATGGAGCCCTTAATTCGCTTAACCAGGATTCACGGGTGGTCAATCTGTTGAAATCAGAGCACTACATTTTGGCCACCGTGCTCGATCCTAGATTTAAAACCTACGTTGGATCTCTCTTTCCGGCAGACACAAGTCTGCAGAGGTTCAAAGACCTGCTGGTGAGAAAATTGTCAAGTCAAGCGGAACGTGACCCGTCAACATCTCCTCCTTCACATTCTCCCGCAACTGTGGGTGCGAGGAAAAGGCTAAGAATTCCGAGCCCACCCGCTGGCGGTGATGCAGGGCAGTCTGGAGCGAGAGCTGACATCTGGTCCGGACTGAAGGACCTGCCAACGATTACTGACATGTCGTCTACTGTCACTGCATATGATTCTCTCACCATTGAAAGAATGGTGGAGGATTATATGAGTGGCCGCATCTAAGTAGGCACGTCAGACAGTCCGTACGTATACTGGCAGGAAAAAGAGGCAATTTGGAGGCCCTTGCACAAACTGGCTTTATTCTACCTAAGTTGCCTTCCCTCCAGTGTGTACTCCGAAAGAGTGTTTAGTGCAGCCGCTCACCTTGTCAGCAATCGGCGTACGAGGTTAATTCCAGAAAATGTGGAGAAGATGATGTTCATCAAAATGAATTATAATCAATTCCTCCGTGGAGACTTTCACCAGCAATTGCCTCCAGAAAGTACACAGGGATCTGAGATGGTGGATTCCAGTGAGGACGAATTAATAATCTGTGAGGAGGGGGATGTACACAGTGAAAGGGGTGAGGAATCGGAGGATGATGATGAGGAGGACATCTTGCCTCTGTAGAGCCAGTTTGTGCAAGGAGAGATTGATTGCTTCTTTTTTTGGTGGGGGCCCAAACCAACCAGTCATTTCAGTCACAGTCGTGTGGCAGACCCTGTCGCTGAAAAGATGGGTTCGTTAAAGTGTGCATGTCCTGTTTATACAGCATAAGGGTGGGTGGGAGGACCCAAAAGGACCCAAGGACAATTCCATCTTGCACCTCTTTTTTTCTTTCATTTTTCTTTGCATCATGTGCTGTTTGGGACTTTGGGGACAATTTTTGAAGTGCCATCCTGTCTGACACTGCAGTGCAGTGCCACTCCTAGATGGGCCAGGTGTTTGTGTCGGCCACTTGTGTCGCTTAGCTTAGTCACACAGAGACCTTGGTGCGCCTTTTTTTTTCTTTGCATCATGTGCTGTTTGGGGACAATTTGTTTGAAGTGCCATCCTGTCTGACACTGCAGTGCCACTCCTAGATGGGCCAGGCGTTTGTGTCGGCCACTTGTGTCACTTAGCTTAGCCATCCAGCGACCTTGGTGCAAATTTTAGGACTAAAAATAATATTGTGAGGCGTGAGGTGTTCAGAATAGACTGGAAATTAGTGGAAATTATGGTTATTGAGGTTAATAATACTATGGGATCAAAATGACCCCCAAATTCTATGATTTAAGCTGTTTTTTAGGGTTTTTTGAAAAAAAACACCCGAATCCAAAACACACCCGAATCCGACAAAAAAATTTGGGTGAGGTTTTGCCAAAACGCGTCCGAATCCAAAACACGGCCGCGGAACCGAATCCAAAACCAAAACACTAAACCCGAAAAATGTCCGGTGCACATCACTAGTCTATACCCCATGGTACTAAATGGATTCCCAGTATCCCCTACGGACTAGTGATGAGCGGGTTCGGTTTCTCGGAAAGCGAACCCCCCTGAACTTCACCCATTTTACACGGGTCCGAGGCAGGTTTGAACCTTCCCGCCTTGCTCGGCTAACCCGAGCGCGCCCGAACGTCATCATCCCGCTGTCGGATTCTCGCGAGATTCGGATTCTATATAAGCAGCCGCGCGTCGCCGCCATTTTCACTCGGCATTGGCTGGCGTCCTCTCCGTTTATTATTGAACTTGATTGCTTTATTGCTTAATTGTGGGGAGGACTGGGGAGCAGCTGTTAGGAGGAGTACAGTGCAGAGTTTTGCTGATCAGTGACCACCAGTTTTATCCGTTCTCTGCCTGAAAAAAACGCTCCATATCTGTGCTCAGTGTGCTGCATAATATATCTGTGCTCACACTGCTTAATTGTGGGGACTGGGGAGCAGCTGTATTATATAGCAGGAATACAGTGCAGAGTTTTGCTGACAGTGACCACCAGTATACGTTGTCTGCCTGAAAAACACTCCATATCTGTGCTCAGTGTGCTGCTTTATTGTGGGGACTGGGGACCTCCAGTATAATTAATATTATATAGGAGGAGTACAGTGCAGAGTTTTGCTGACCAGTGACCACCAGTATACTATATATAGCAGTACGATACGGAAGGCCACTGCTGTGCCTACCTCTGTGTCGTCATTAAGTATACTATCCATCTACATTCTATACCTGTGGTGCATTTTAGTTTTGCAGTTTGCTGACACAGTGACCACCAGTATACTATATATAGCAGTAAAATACGGAAGGCCACTGCTGTGCCTACCTCTGTGTCGTCATTAAGTATACTATCCATCTACATTCTATACCTGTGGTGCATTTTAGTTTTGCAGTTTGCTGACACAGTGACCACCAGTATACTATATATAGCAGTAAAATACGGAAGGCCACTGCTGTGCCTACCTCTGTGTCGTCATTAAGTATACTATCCATCTACATTCTATACCTGTGGTGCATTTTAGTTTTGCAGTTTGCTGACACAGTGACCACCAGTATACTATATATAGCAGTACGATACGGAAGGCCACTGCTGTGCCTACCTCTGTGTCGTCATTAAGTATACTATCCATCTACATTCTATACCTGTGGTGCATTTTAGTTTTGCAGTTTGCTGACACAGTGACCACCAGTATACTATATATAGCAGTACGATACGGAAGGCCACTTCTGTACCTACCTCTGTGTCGTCATTAAGTATACTATCCATCTACATTCTATACCTGTGGTGCATTTTAGTTTTGCAGTTTGCTGACACAGTGACCACCAGTATACTATATATAGCAGTATGATACGGAAGGCCACTGCTGTGCCTACCTCTGTGTCGTCATTAAGTATACTATCCATCTACATTCTATACCTGTGGTGCATTTTAGTTTTGCAGTTTGCTGACACAGTGACCACCAGTATACTATATATAGCAGTACGATACGGAAGGCCACTTCTGTACCTACCTCTGTGTCGTCATTAAGTATACTATCCATCTACATTCTATACCTGTGGTGCATTTTAGTTTTGCAGTTTGCTGACACAGTGACCACCAGTATACTATATATAGCAGTACGATACGGAAGGCCACTGCTGTGCCTACCTCTGTGTCGTCATTAAGTATACTATCCATCTACATTCTATACCTGTGGTGCATTTTAGTTTTGCAGTTTGCTGACACAGTGACCACCAGTATATAATATATAGCATTACGGTACAGTAGGCCACTGCTGTACCTACCTCTGTGTCGTCATTAAGTATACTATCCATCTAGATTCTATACCTGTGGTGCATTTCAGTTGTGCAGTTTGCTGACACAGTGACCACCAGTATATATAGCAGTACGATACGGAAGGCCACTGCTGTGCCTACCTCTGTGTCATCATTAAGTATACTATCCATCTACATTCTATAACTGTGGTGCATTTTAGTTTTGCAGTTTGCTGACACAGTGACCACCAGTATACTATATATAGCAGTACGATACGGAAGGCCACTGCTGTGCCTACCTCTGTGTCATCATTAAGTATACTATCCATCTACATTCTATACCTGTGGTGCATTTTAGTTTTGCAGTTTGCTGACACAGTGACCACCAGTATACTATATATAGCAGTACGATACGGAAGGCCACTGCTGTGCCTACCTCTGTGTTGTCATTAAGTATACTATCCATCTACATTCTATACCTGTGGTGCATTTTAGTTTTGCAGTTTGCTGACACAGTGACCACCAGTATACTATATATAGCAGTACGATACGGAAGGCCACTGCTGTGCCTACCTCTGTGTCGTCATTAAGTATACTATCCATCTACATTCTATACCTGTGGTGCATTGTAGTTTTGCAGTTTGCTGACACAGTGACCACCAGTATACTCTATATAGCAGTACGATATGGAAGGCCACTGCTGTGCCTACCTCTGTGTCGTCATTAAGTATACTATCCATCTACATTCTATACCTGTGGTGCATTTTAGTTTTACAGTTTGCTGACACAGTGATCACCAGTATACTATATATAGCAGTACGATACGGAAGGCCACTGCTGTGCCTACCTCTGTGTCGTCATTAAGTATACTATCCATCTACATTCTATACCTGTGGTGCATTTTAGTTTTGCAGTTTGCTGACACAGTGACCACCAGTATACTATATATAGCAGTACGATACGGAAGGCCACTGCTGTGCCTACCTCTGTGTCGTCATTAAGTATACTATCCATCTACATTCTATACCTGTGGTGCATTGTAGTTTTGCAGTTTGCTGACACAGTGACCACCAGTATACTATATATAGCAGTACGATACGGAAGGCCACTGCTGTGCCTACCTCTGTGTCGTCATTAAGTATACTATCCATCTACATTCTATACCTGTGGTGCATTTTAGTTTTACAGTTTGCTGACACAGTGATCACCAGTATACTATATATAGCAGTACGATACGGAAGGCCACTGCTGTGCCTACCTCTGTGTCGTCATTAAGTATACTATCCATCTACATTCTATACCTGTGGTGCATTTTAGTTTTGCAGTTTGCTGACACAGTGACCACCAGTATACTATATATAGCAGTACGGAAGGCCACTGCTATACCTACCTCTGTGTCGTCATTAAGTATATTATCCATCTACATTCTATACCTGTGGTGCGCCTCTTTTTTTCTTTGCATCATGTGCTGTCAAAATGACCCCCAAATTCTATGATTTAAGCTGTTTTTTTAGGGTTTTTTGAAAAAAAACACCCGAATCCAAAACACACCTGAATCCGACAAAAAAATTTCGGTCAGGTTTTGCCAAAACGCGTCCGAATCCAAAACACGGCCGCGGAACCGAATCCAAAACCAAAACACAAAACCTGAAAAATGTCCGGTGCACATCACTACTACGGACTACGAGAAAAGGATTTACCGGTAGGTAATTTAAATCCTATTTTCCAACATCTGACCTAAACTAATATAGGGTGGAGTATGAGTGCGGTGATTTATCTCAGGCCCCAATATAATGACTGCAGTATAGGATCAGCCTGTTCCACAGGTGTACAGGGGAAATCCCCGTTGGGCCACAGTGCACGATGGCCCCACCAGTGACGTGCGGTGAGGTCACTGGTTGGGGAGGCACTGGCAGCTAACAAGCCCTCCCCCCTGAAAAAAAAAGAAAAAAGTGTGGTCCCCCAACACACCAGTAAAACCAGCACTAGGCAGAACCAGCTAGGGGGAGTAATGCCACAGCAGGGGAGACACTCAGTGTGGGGTCCCCCTGCCATAACATTAATCTGCCCCCCAGCCAGTCAGCCCAGGGTTGGAATTCCTCGGAAAGTGGGAACCCCAAAAAATTAAAATGGGGTCCCCCCTCCCGAGCAATAACCAGCACTGGGCTGATAGCCCAGTGCTATGCCCCGCACCCCTGGTGGCGGTGGGTGCGGGGTTCATTGTGTGTTAATAGTGTTCTTTACAGGTGGCCTACAAGTCCCAGCAAGCCTGCCCCAGCATGCTGGCACTTGGAGAACCACAAGTGCCAGCATGCCCGGACACAAAGGGCCTGCTGGCACCTGTAGTCCACCTGCAAAGAATAGTAATATTGTTCTTTACAGGTAGCCTACAGGTCCCAGCAAGCCTGCCCCAGCATGCTGGCACTTGGAGAACCACAAGTGCCAGCATGCCCGGACATAAAGTGCCCGCTGGCACCTGTAGTCCACCTGTAAAGAAAATATTAAAATAAAAACACCACACAAGTCTTGAAAATAAGCTTAATTAAACTGGGTCTTCACCTGGGGGCGGCGGCCTTTAAGCTCTTTTGCGTGGCCGCCGCCTTCCCAGGGCTTCCGGCGTCTTCACCTGGGGGGGCGCCACCTCCCCAGGGCTTCCAGCGTCTTCACCTGGTGGGCGGCGGCTGCTAAGCTCTTTTGCATAGCCGCCGCCCAGCTAGGACTTCCGGCGTCTTCATTCTTCAGGAGCTCTTCACAGCTCTTCCTCCACCGTCGGACTGACTCTCCTCCGCCTCGCGCTGACTTATATAAGTCAGCCGGAGGGGGCGGGGCGATGATGCGGCGAGCCGTGATTGGCTCGCGGCGGCCATCTTGAATTTCAAAAATGACGCTGAGGCGCCATTTTTGAAACTGGAACCGCTCCGCTGCCAAACTCTGCAGGAAAAAGGTAATTTCCGCCGCCGCACCGCCGCCGCAACCCGCACCGCCGATGCCCGCTCCACCGCTGCATCCCGCCGCCCGCACCATCGCCGCATCCAGCCGCCCGCACCTCCTCCGCCAGCGTCGCCCACACAGTGATTGACAGCGGATCCAGTGACGGATCCGCTGGCCAATCACTGTGGCCTCACTGACAGGGACGTGCTTTCATAGGTTGAAAGCACGTCCCTGTATGAAAGCGGCACCACTAATGGTGCCGCTTTCCCATATATTTTCAATGGGCTTTTACAGCCCATGGCTAGTCCCCGCCCGTGCCCGCCCCCCGCTCCCCATACTTTCCCCAGTGACAACAGGAGGCACCACGATCGGTGCCTCCCAAGCACATACAGAGGGGAGCAATCCTAAGAATAATATAAAGAAGATACATATGACACAGAATATGTGTCATATGCATCTTCTTTGTATTATCTTAATCATTATGACAGGGGAGGCACTGCCTCCCCTGCCTCCCCTGACTGCACGTCCCTGGGCCCCACACCATCCTCTAGGGACCAGTAACTTGGTGGAGCAGGATCATAGATGAACATGGCAGTTAGGAGCTGATTGACTGGTACTTTATCTCTCTCCAAGGCTTAGTACACCTCCTCTTGGTTTGATTCTATGGAAGCTATGGGTCTGGGACTCCAGGTCGACAACAAAAAGGTCGACACACCTTAGGTCAACGCCAATTGGTCGACACACCTTAGGCCGACATGGACAAAATGTCGACATGGACAAAAGGTCGACAGGAACAAGGTCGACATGGAAAAAGGTCAACATGAGTTTTTTAATGTTTTTTTGTGTGTCGTTTTTTTCGTAGAGTGACCGGGAACCCCAATTAGTGCACCGCGTCCCCTCGCATGGCTCGCTTCGCTCGGCACAGATTACCATTCCAATCTTAGTCCACGTGGATCGTGAAGTATGAAAAGTTTCAAAAAAAGAAAAAAATTGTGAAAAACTCATGTCGTCCTTTTTCCATGTCGACCTTGTTCCTGCCGACCATTTTTCCATGTCGAAATTCTGTCCACGTCGACCTAAGGCGTGTCGACCAATTGGAGTCGACCTAAGGTGTGTCAACCTTTTTGTTGTCGACCTGGAGTCCAGATACCGGAAGCTACACCAAGATTAGCCATCCTGATAATCAAAGTGCGTGGACCTGACACATTCCTGCCCCCTCCTGTATAAAGGGGCCCTGTTCTTTGCATGTCCCCTCTAATGGTTGGTTGAAGCCCCTCTGTAGTGTCTGGTCCCACCCCTTCCTATGTTTGGCCACACCCCTTAAGCTTTGGCCCTTACCACTGTACAATAACCAGGGGGCGTAATCATCCTTTAATGAGCCATCTCACTGGTTGCCGGATCGCGCAACACGAGTGGAGCCCTTGTGCAAATAATTGTGATGAGCTGAGTGATGTTGCCGCTAAGATGTCCGCTATGTGATCTGATCATTGGCCGTAAGCAGATATGCGCAGAGTGACACAAAAATCAGCCTAGTAGGCGGCTGCATACACATGGCACGTCCATGACACTTGGGTGTTTTAAGAGAGGAGAGGGAACAGGTGCAGGCTCCATGCTGGCCCCCTACTCTCTGTGAAGGACACCGGGAACACAGCGCCTGTGTATTGTTCCTAAGGGGCTGGTCTCTTCCAAGTGCTGCTGGGATTTCTAAGTGTGAGTTGTAAACAGCAAAAAGGAGCTGGAAGCCGAGTGAAAAGGAGGAGCAGTGAGCAGGAACAACTGCTACTGCTAAATGGAGTATAGGTGCCGCAGGAGAGAGTACTACGGCTGCATAAAAGTGGAGGACCAAGAACCGCACAAAGATAGATAAGTATAAGCCAGCTTAATTATTGTATAAGTGAGATTGCTTGTCTTCTATTTTTTATTTTTGCCGCTTTTTCTTTGAGTGTAACAGGGAGTTAGACCTTACAAACAATATGGGAGGGGCTGTGATTGAGGACCTCACTCAGTGCATGTCGTGCAAGATGTATGCACACCTGGAGCAACCGGCCCAGTGTGAATACATCTGCACGAGGTGTGTGCGAACGGTTGCCCTGGAAGCCCAGGTAACTGATCTAGAGCAAACCGTTACGCGACTGAGGGAGATTCACAATCTCGAGCGTAGTTTAGACAGAACGGTGGAGGAGTTGCGGGAGGGGTCACTGGTGGAAGAGGATGATGATCAGGTAGCCAGTTGGGTCACAGTTAGAAGGAAGAAAAAGAGGGGGAGGCACGACATCTCCGAACTATCAAACCTGAACAAATTTGCCCGATTGGACGAGAAATTGGAGGATGATAGTGAAGAAATGACGGTGCCGGAGGAGACTCCCTCTAGCATCCAGAGGTGCGGTCCCTCTGGCGCGGTTGGGATAAAAGATAGAGAGGTACCTAGTCAAATGGTGGTGGTAGGGGATTCTATCATCAGGAAGGCAGATAGGGCAATCTGCTACCGGGACCGTGATCGCCGTACAGTCTGTTGTCTCCCGGGTGCTCGGGTACGGCACAGCGCGGACCGGGTAGATAGATTGTTGGGAGGCGCTGGCAAAGACCCGGCGGTCTTGGTGCACGTTGGCACCAATGACAAAGTTAGCGGAAGGTGGGATGTCCTTAAGAAAGACTATAGGGACTTAGGAAATAAACTGAAGGCAAGGACATCTAAGGTAATATTCTCGGAATTATTACCCATGCCACGCGCTAGTCCAGGGAGGCAGAGGGAGATTAGGGAGGTAAATGTGTGGCTTAGGGATTGGTGCAGGAAAGAGGGGTTTGTGTTCCTGGAACACTGGGCGGACTTCTCAGTCAGGCGCCATCTCTTTTGTCGTAACGGATTGCACCTGACTGAGGAGGGGGCAGCGGTGCTGGGGGGAAGGATGGTTAGAAGGTTGGAGGAGATTTTAAACTAGGAGCCTGGGGGGAGGGTTTAGCTAGAAACTACGGGTCATGCAGTGAGAATAGTGGGGATGGCGGTAGTAAACGAAATGGGGGAGAAGTTGGGGGGAGGGTAAGAACAGGCGGTAAGGTTACTAACATGGGTACTAAAAGGGATTTTACCAAGCACTAACCAATGACGATTACAGGTCATCCTTGCCACATAAGGTGAAAGATGTCCCTAACGCAAGGGAAAATACTTATCTTAGTTGTATGTATGTAAACGCCAGAAGCATTACTGGTAAAAAGGGTGAACTAGAAATACTTGCAGCAAGCAAACAGTATGATATTATAGGCATTACTGAAACTTGGTGGGATGAATCTCATGATTGGACAGTCAATCTAGAGGGCTATACACTGTTTAGGAGAGACAGACTAAATAAAAAGGGTGGAGGGGTGTGTCTGTACGTAAAGCCGTTTTTAAAACCTAATATATGGGAAGATATTCAGGAGGGAACTGTAGACACTGTTGAGACATTATGGGTAGAAATTGCATGCGGGGAAAAAGGAATAAAAAAGTTAGTATTGGGTGTATGCTATAGGCAGCCTGGTATCAACGCATCTGATGATGAATTGTTACTAAAGCAAATTGAAAGAGCAGCAGGAGTAGGAGACATAGTAGTGATGGGAGATTTTAACTATCCAGAGATAAACTGGAAAAACGATTCATGTGATACTGCTAGGGGCAATATGTTTTTAAACACACTAAATGATAACTACTTAGTCCAACTAATTGAGGAACCAACTAGGTACAATGCAATCTTAGATCTGGTATTAACAAACAATCAGGATTTGGTATCGGGTATTATAGTAGGGGAACCCATAGGAAACAGCGACCACAATATGGTCACATTCAATATCAGTTTCTACAAACAGCCCTATACTGGCTCAACTAGGACTTTAAACTTTAGCAAAGCAAATTTTGAAAATATGAGGGTATTTTTCAGGGATCTTGAATGGGAAGGTTTGTTTTTAGGAAAAAATACTACGGAGAAATGGGAGGTACTAAAATTCCTGCTAGCTAAAAATACACTCAAATATATTCCTATGAGTAGCAAAAAAGGGAATAAAAATCATAAACCGATGTGGCTTAACAAAAAGATGAAGGAACTTATGGGCAAGAAAAGGCGAGCATTTAAAAAATACAAATCTGACGGGGAAACAGAGTCATTTCAGCACTATAAGGAATGTAACAAAAATTGCAAAAAGGAAATAAGAGCGGCTAAAGTAGAAACTGAAAAACTAGTAGCAACGGAAAGCAAAGCGAATCCCAAAAAATTCTTTAAATACATTAATAGCAAGAGATTAAAGAAGGAGAGTATAGGCCCTTTAAAAGACAAGTTGGGAGTCTTAAGCAAAAATGATAATGACATAGCGGACACACTAAATGAGTTTTTTTCAACAGTATTCACTAGAGAGGACCCAATTCAGGGATGGACACACAATCTCAATAATGAGAATATCACACTGATAGGTACTTATTTAAGCGAGGAAGTAGTCTGTGACCGATTAAAACATTTAAAGATTAATAAATCACCAGGGCCCGATGGTATTCATCCAAGGGTTCTAATGGAGCTTCACTCTGAACTGGCAAAACCGCTATCTTTGATCTTTGAGGATTCAGTTATATCAGGTATGGTTCCCAAAGACTGGCGTATAGCGGAAGTAGTGCCTATATTCAAAAAGGGAAGTAAAGCTGAACCAGGTAATTATAGACCTGTTAGTCTTACATCTATAGTGGGGAAAGTATTGCAAGGTATTCTAAGAGATAGTATTCAGAAGTTCCTTGAAACCAATAAGGTCATTAAAAGGAATCAACATGGGTTTATGAAGGACAGATCCTGTCAAACCAACTTACTTGGCTTTTATGAAACAGTAAGCGCAAACCTAGATCAGGGTAAAGACGTGGATGTAATCTTTTTAGACTTTGCCAAAGCGTTCGATACTGTACCACACATGAGACTTATCTACAAGCTACAAGAATCAGGGCTAGGAAGCACAATATGCACTTGGGTCAAAAACTGGTTAGATAATAGGAAGCAGCGCGTTGTGTTTAATGGATCTTTTTCAACTTGGACTGAAGTGCTAAGTGGTGTGCCGCAAGGCTCAGTATTAGGACCGCTATTGTTCAATATTTTCATTAACGACCTAACAGAAGGTCTAGAGAGCATGGTGTCAATTTTTGCAGATGATACCAAATTGTGTAAGGCTATAAATACAGAGGAGGATGCCGAGTCTCTTCAGAACGACTTAGTTAAATTAGAAGCATGGGCAGCCAAATGGAAATGCGCTTCAACACAGACAAGTGTAAGGTAATGCACTGTGGTAACAAGAACAAAAATTACACCTACCTACTAAATGGGGTAAAATTAGGGGATTCTGTACTGGAAAAGGACTTAGGTGTCCTTATAGATAGCAAGCTAAGCAGTAGTACCCAAAGTAGGACTGCAGCAAAGAAGGCTAATAAGATATTATCATGCATAAAACGGGGTATTGATGCTAGGGACGAGAGTATTATACTCCCGTTATATAAATCACTAGTGAGGCCACACCTTGAATACTGTGTACAATTCTGGGCACCGTACTACAAAAAGGATATCCTGGAGCTTGAAAAGGTACAGAGGAGGGCGACCAAACTAATTAAGGGCATGGAGACGATGGAATACAAGGAAAGGCTTGAAAGACTAGGCATGTTTACATTGGAAAAGCAGAGACTAAGAGGGGATATGATCAACATCTACAAATATATAAGGGGACAATACACAGAGCTTGCGCGGGACCTGTTTTTGGTTAGATCAACACAGAGGACTCGTGGACACTCGCTCAGGTTAGAGGAGAGGAGATTCCGCACAATACGGCGTAAAGGCTTTTTCACGGTAAGGACAATACGTGTTTGGAATTCCCTGCCCGAGGGAGTTGTAATGGCGGAATCTGTCAACACCTTTAAGAATGGGTTAGATAAATTCCTATTGGATAAGGATATCCAGGGGTATGGTGCATAGTCATGCATTATAGTTACTATAAATAAGGATAAAATGCAACGGCTGACAGCAGCATCAGTCAGAAATTTTAGTCAAATCATCTTGCATAGGAGACCACAAATAGGTTGAACTCGATGGACAATTGTCTTTTTTCAACCTCATATACTATGTTACTATGTTACATCTCTATTGCACATGTGTAAACCACCAGGAAAATGGCTGTGGTGTCCATTTTCCTGGTGATTTATGTCTGCAGCGTTAACGAGGTGTTCTGTTGTCTGTTCATGAAGGTCAAGTTTGACTATGTTGTTGACGACTTGCATGTTCGGGACTGGGTCGGGTGACATCGCTGAACGATATCGTTAGCAACTGACCGTTTTCAGGGAGTGTCTGGAAAATCACAGTGTTCATGCGTTTGCAGGGAGGGTGTCTGACGTCAATTCCGGCCCCGAACAGGCTGATGTGATCGCAGCAGATGAGTAAGTCCTGGGCTGCGCAGAGACTGCACAAAATCAGTTTGTGCAGCTCGGCTACACATGGAATTGCACACTTGCACAGCGAAAATACACTCTCCCTGTAGGCGGCGACTATCTGATCGCAGGGCTGTAAAAATCGCTGCCTAGCGATGAGGTCTGAATTACCCCCTGGGTGTGCACCTATCCAATAATTGCTCCATCGGATCGGAGAGCTACCCAGCTTTATTAGTACTACTAACCCCACTCAGACATCAGCAGGGAGAAGATGAGATCAGTGTTAGTCTGCTAATAGCCCCTCATGTTAGTACAATTATCAGGGGGTACTATTGATCTGTAATTTTTATTCTGCTAGTCGTTACAGCATATATTAAGATTGAGGTTAATTAAATGAAAAACAGCTGATTTATGCAGCCCCTATTATGCCTGACTATCTGTCATTTTTTCCGTACTAGATGAAAGAGCATATCTGAATATAGGGGCTATTCTGTAAATAATTAAGAGCCGACTTATGTTACCGATAATGTGACCGACATCGACCTATGATATGAACTTCGGATACAATCTGTATATTTGCAGAGTGATATACAAGGATCACCATATACACATTTGGTTTCCACTGTGTCTGGATATTGGGAGTATATTATAGGGTCAGTATAATTCAGTACTACTGTCCCATCCAGGAAGCGGTGGGGTGGAGAGGAGTTTATAACATTAGCTGTCCCCCATACTAATAATTGGTCGGCATTATTAATGAGAAATGTAACCGCCACTAGTGGTCCGAGGCATTTACTAAACCTTTGGATTGGCTTTATCGGCAAGCAATTATCAAGAGCCGACTGATATTACCCTTAGTGGCGCATGTATTAATTTCTTGGTTCTAATCATTACAATTTCTTATTACTGTTTATTGCACCAATAAGAAATGAAGGATCTCCTACATCTACTAATTTCCGCATACAGGGACAGGGGATACTGTAGTTGTCTACTTTCTGTGGGGCAGATTTATTAAGCTCGGTGAAGTGTTAAAGTGGAAGGTGATAACGCACCAGCCAATCAGCTTCTGACTTCCATGTTACAGGCTGGGTTTGAAAAATGACAGTTAGGAGATGATTGGCTGATCCTTTATCACCTTCCAATTTATCACTTCACCGAGCTTAATAAATCTGCCTCTTTGTCTCTTCTCCAGAAGAAGCCAGGCGAGTACTAGGGATGACCATCAACAATAGATGATTCAAAATCATCGATGGTCTAAGCCCAATGTTAAATACTTTGCCATCGATGGGGAGAACCAAATGGTTTCCCACCTTCACTGGTACAGAACCATCAGATATTTTTATTTATTTGTTTTTCTACAAGTGCCTGGACATGAAGCATAGCTCCGCCCCACAACATCCACAAAGCCCGCACGAATGCTGTGATTGGCCTGCAGCCCCTTGAATAGAACAGCAGGGATGACCGTCGCTGCGTGAAACCACTGAGGGTTCCCTTTGCAGATGTTTTTTTTCCATAGAGGTTAACCATCGATGGTTATCCCACTGACAGCCATCCCTAGAAAGGAGATACTGCTTGCCACTTCGGGGGACAGGACCAGACTCCGCCCCTAAAATGTCACGATTCATGGGTCCACGGAATGGGATTATGCAAAATTGTGTCTTTTAGCTCTGCCCTAATGACATTACAGGAAGTAAATGGAACCCAGTCCGATACCGTGGGATCCTTGGGTGATGACTGTGTCTTGTGGGATACTGAGATATTGCTGTCAATCTCCTCCCCTTATCTGCATACAGCAGGCTTTTATGGTCGCACATCTATCGCCTAGGTGGAAAGGTACGGTGAACTCAAACACGCCCAGGGCCGTCTTTTCGTATGGGCTCAATGGGCACTTTCCCAAGGGCCCCAGGAGTATAAGGGCCTGATAGCTGAGGGTCCCCTCTTTCCAGGGGTACCAGATTTTTTTAAATCAGCCCTGGGGAACCAGAGATATCCGACTTCAAAACAGCTGTCCCCATCCAAGACTGTTCATTTCTCATCCAGGCCAGATATGTCGGGTTCTGTCTGACTTACAGTTTTTCTGAGGGTCAACTCCAAAAGCTGAGACTCTCCCCTTTCAGTGGACACTGCCAGCTTGTCTCTACTATGCCCAGAACCAGAGATATCAGCCTTCCAGCAGCTGGTCCCTGCTCTAGCTCCACACGCCTGGGATGCAGTTTTATATTTTCGCTGGGGGATTGCTCTGGCTCCTGAACTCTAATCCGCAAGTCCCCAGAACCTTCTGAAAGGTGGGACTCTCTAGTTTGTTATCCCATTAAAGCTAAGAAATCTATTTCCAGGAACTAGAGATATCTGCAGTCAAGCAAGCTGCCCTCCCACCAGAAAATTATGAATATTAAGACCACTCCACTATCCACCCCTCCCCTGCGTATTAAACACCCCCTACCACCCTGGAAGTACCGGGAGGTATTCCTTCAGCCCAATGCCCCTTCTACAGTTTAGTGTGCTCCATCCTGCCCCATCTCCCACCATCTGTGCAGTAAAGGGGTCATTAGCAGAAATTACTGCTCCAGGTCCTACATGCTGAGGGGAAGATAGAACACCCCCTACTGCCCGCAGGACATCAAAGCTGCTGCTGAAAGCACCCCCTCCAACCCCCCCACCCCTACTGCTGGAGGATGGGTAGGGGGCCCAGTGCACTGCTGTGCCCAGGGGCCTACACGGCTGTTAAGATGGCCCTGAACACGCCAACAATACGCTCTATTTCTATTGCAAAGAGAGAATGTTGCTGAATATACTCCAATGTGGGCCAGGTTATAATTGAGAAATGACATATGGTTACTGTTAGAGATGAGCGGGTTCGGATCTCTGAGATCCGAACCCTACCAAACCTCCCTACCCGAGTCCGGATCCGAGTCAGTCATTCCTGTGCCGCATATTGTGTTATATAACTCCAGAAACACAATGGAGAACAAAAATTTGAGGATAAAATAGGGAAAGATCAAGAAACACTTCCTCCTAGTGCTGAAGCTGCTGCCACTAGCCATGACAGTTGATGAAATGCCATCGTCATCTGCCAAGGCCGATGCCCAATGTGATAGTAGAGGGCATGTAAAATCCCAAAAGCCAAAGTTCAGTAAAAAGACCCAAAAAAAAGAAATTGAAATGGTCTGAAGAGAAATGTAAACTTGCCAATATGCCATTTACGACACGGAGTGGCAAGGAACGTCTGAGGCCCTGGCCTAGGTTCATGACTAGTGGTTCAGCTTCACATGACGATGGAAGCCCTCATAACTGAGGCCTTGACACTTATGTTGGTGTTAGACGTGCGTCCGGTATCCGCCATTAGTGCAGTGGGATTTAGACAATTGATGGAGGTATTGTGTCCCCGGTACCAAATCCCATCTAGATTCCACTTCACTAGGCAGGCGATACCGAGATTTTGCCATTTAATTCCAGTGATTTGGACGTATAATTATTAATTACAGTGATTTTGCCAATTAATTTTAGTGATTTGGATGTATAATTACAGTGATTTTGCAGTATAATTACAGTGATTTGGACGTATAATTATTAATTCCAGTGATTTTGCCAATTAATTCCAGTGATTTGGACGTATAATTACAGTGATTTTGCAGTATAATTACAGTGATTTGGACGTATAATTATTAATTACAGTGATTTTGCCAATTAATTCCAGTGATTTGGATGTATAATTATTAATTACAGTGATTTTGCCAATTAATTCCAGTGATTTGGACGTATAATTCCAGTGATTTTGCCAATTAATTCCAGTGATCTGGACGTATAATTATTCATTACAGTGATCTTGCCAATTAATTCCAGTGATTTGGACGTATAATTCCAGTTGGAGTTGTTTGTGTCGCTTGGCTTAGTTATACAGCTACCTCATTGGACCTCTTCGACATGTTTGCATGAGGTGCTGTTTGGGGCCTAGTTTTTGAAAAGTGCCATCTTGTCTGACACTGCCGTATGAGTCCATGGGTACTGCCGTATAAGTCCACCAATTGCAGATTTTTTTTTAAATGACTGGAGCGTGCTGGAGAAGCTGTCAGTGGACCGAACAATTGCGGCCATTCAGCCACTGCGTGACACTACTAGATGGGCCAGGTGGTTGTGTCGCTTAGCTTAGTCATACAACTACCTCGGTGCACCTTTTTTTCTTCTTTGCATCATGTGCTGTTTGGGGCCTTTTTTTAATATCTGCCCTCCTGTCTGCCACTGCAGTGCCACTCCTAGATGGGCCAATTGTTTGTGTCGCTTGGCTTAGTCATACAACTACCTCATTGCAATTCTTTTTCTTCTTTGCATAATGTGCTGTTTGGGGCCTTTTTTTTTATATATGCCCTCCTGTCTGGCACTGCAGTGCCACTGCTAGATGGGCCAGGTGTTTGTGTTGTCCACTTGTGTCGCTTAGCTTAGTCATCCAGCAACCTCGGTGCAACTTTTTGGCCTAAAAACAATATTGTGAGGTGTTCAGAATAGACTGGAAATGAGGTGGGAATGATTATTATTGAGGTTAATAATACCGTAGGAGCAGAGCCGGCCATAGGCATAGGCAAACTAGGCAATTGCCTAGGGCATTTGATATGTCTAGGGGCATCAGCAGCTTCCACTGATTAAAATGATATGCGGCATGCCTATATTCTGTGTGTAGCATTTCATATGCAGATACAGCCGCAGTCGCACACAGTATATAGGCATGCTGCATATCATTTTAATTGGCAGAAGCTGCTTGTGCATCCTAGCCACATAGCATTGCAAATAAGATGCATTTTCATAAAAAAAGGTGCCAGATGTTAGCATTGAGGCAAGATTTATGAGGACACATCTGTATCCAAGCAGAGGCAGAGGTCACAGTGTTAGTGGCAGTGTGAGTGCTGTGTGCATGTGAGTGGGTTGGTTGTGCAGTAGTGTTCAGAATATGTGTAAGGAGCATTATGTGTGTCATGTAAAAATGCATTAATAATGTGCAACATATGTGTAAAGGGCACTATGTGTGTCATTATGTGTATACGGGCATTAATAATGTGTAGCATATATGTAACAGGGTACTACTGTATGTGTGTCCTTATGTGTATAGGGGCACTAATAATGTGCAGCAAATGTGTAGGGGCACTATGTGTGTCATTATGTGTATAAGGGGATTAATAATGTGCGACATATGTGTAAGGGACATTATGTGTAAAAGGGAAATAATAAAGGTTGTCATAATGTGTAAGGCGCATTATGTTTATAAGGACATTAATAAGGTGTCTCATATGTGTAAGGGGCATTACTGTGTGGAATGTGTGTAAATGCATTACTAATGTGTGGCATTATGTGTATAAGGTGCTCTACTATGTGGTGTTGCGTATATAAAGGGCACTACTGTATCGTCTAATGTGAATAAAGAGCAATAGGGTGTGGTGTAATGTGAATAAGAAGCAATTCAGTGTGATGTAATGTGAATAAGTGGCTCTACTATGAGGAGTAACGTTTATAAGGTAAAGTGATACTACTGTGGGATGTAATATGAATTATGGACACTATTGCATGATCATATGTGAATAAAGTTGCAGTACTGTGTGGCGTAATTGGAATTGGGGTTATTGTTTGGCCATGCCCCTTGCCAGCAAAAACACACCCCTTTTTGGGCTGTGCGCCAAATGTGCGAACTGTTCCTCTTTAAAATATAGGGGGTACAAGGTCAGAGGCAGAACCAGCAGTGGTGCTAGGGGGCACCAGCCAAAATCTTGCCTAGGGCATCATATTGGTTAGGGCCGGCTCTGCGTAGGAGCAAAATTACCCCAAAATTCTGTGATTTTAGCTGTTTTTATGTTTTTTTCAAAAATCATCCAGATCCAAAACCAAAACCAAAACATGAAAGGGTGGTTTTGGCAAAACCAAGTCAAAACTAAAGTGGAATTAGAACCAAAACCAAAACACAAAAAGTGCCAGCCGCACATCTCTAATTACTGTATGTAATAATGGCGTGAGCTCGCACCATAGGTCATTTTCTCAATTGAATATTCCCATCCACTTCTGATGACATAATCCAAGCATTCTGCAACCGATATATATTTCAGTCAGTTGGACGCCCATGCACATCCACAGATGTAACACTATATCTGCACAGCCAATGTGATATATCTTTGAACGACGTGGTTCATGGATCAACTGGGTGTACACACCAGCCGATGGTCCAGCCAATACATCGTTCGTCAGTTGTACGAACGATATATTACCAAGTGTGCACACAGACTAAAGGGCCCTACACACTAGGCGATTTGGCCGATTTTGACGACCAATAATAATAATAATAATAATTTTATTTATATAGCGCTCTTTCTCCAATAGGACTCAAGGCGCTTAACAGATACATAGCATAATACAGTACAGAAAATAATGAAGAACATTTTCATAAAATACAGAAGCATGAAGATACTAAAATGGACACTATGGAAATGCTTGAGTAAACAGGAAAGTCTTGAGTCTACTTTTGAAGGATTCTATAGTTGGGGCCTCTCGCACTGTGCGGGGAAGTGAGTTCCATAGAGTCGGAGCCGCATGACTAAATGCTCGACCCCCAGATGAATTACGGTAGATTCTAGGTACTGCTAAAAGTCCTTCATCTACAGATCGCAGTAATCGAGTGGGGCAGTATGGGGTCAGAAGCTGTTTCAGGTACCCTGGGCCCTGGTCATGTAATGCTTTGAAATTCAGTAAGCCAATCTTGAAGATGATTCGCCATCTTACAGGCAGCCAGTGAAGGGAGTAGAGGATGGGTGTTATGTGGCTAGAACGGGGCTGGTTGGTTAACAGCCTGGCAGCTGTGTTTTACACCAGCTGTAAGCGTTGCAATTCTTTTGCTGGGAAACCAAGGTAGAGGGCATTACAGTAGTCTAATCGAGATGATACAAATGCATGTATGACCTTTGGCATATCATCTGAGGGAATTAAGTGCTTGATTCTGGCTATGTTCCTCAGGTGAAAGAATGAGGATTTGATTGTGGCTGATATCTGATGTTTAAGTGTCAAGCCACCATCCAGGACAACGCCAAGATTCCGCACACGATCACTGGTCTGTAATTCTGAATCCCCGAGTGTAAGTCCAGTTGGTTGGCTATGCTGCAGTCTTGTCCTTTGATGTTGCGGTCGTATCATAAGGACCTCTGTTTTATCCGGGTTCAGTCGCAGCCAATTGGTACTCATCCACTCCTGTAACTCAGCTAGACAGCCATTTAGGGTTGCTATTGGGTTATCAGTGCCCGGAGCAAAGAACAAGTACAGTTGTGTATCATCTGCATAGCAGTGGTAGACCAGGCCAAGGTGCCTGATTATTTCACCCAATGGGAGCATGTATACTGCAAAAAGCATGGGGGATAGTATAGAACCTTGTGGGACACCACATGGCAATGGCACTGGTGGTGATGAGTATAATCCAGACGATACTCTCTGTGACCTGCCTGTGAGAAATGACCAACAATATTATCTTTAGCCAATTTTTTTTCTCAGCGATTTTTAGCATACACACTGGACGATTTGTAAGGCTGACTTGAACGATATGTTATTACATTACATCGATATCGTCCAAATTGGCTTGCAGGTATAAACGATGACAGACCAACGATGAACAACTGCGGGGACGCACATCGTTCATTGTTGATGCATCTACACTGAATGATATGAACGATGTATCGTTCATATCGTCCTTCAATATCGCCAAGTGTGTAGGGCCCTTAAGGCTTGCAGGACAGAAACTAGTAATACAGGCCAACCAAAGATGTTGCTGAGTAGAAACCCTAGGCACTGAACTTTTCATTCTTTGCACAATTATTTATTTTGCGGCATTACACTTTGTACTGAAATATTACAATTGTCTTTTAGCATTGGCAATGTAACCAAGACAGAATACACTGAGAAAATTGCAATAATTGGATTATCTGATATAAAATCCTCCACTCATTTTTATGACTCCCTTGATCTCTGAACAAAGAGATGACTCTGTCATCCGTACAAGAAGATAAATTCTACTTACTTTGTTTTTGTGACCTCTGGAACTCACCATCCTCAAACTCATCATTGATTTTCTCCTAACAATTCTCCCAAATCCATCAAAGGCATTTGGTAGCGGATAGTAAGAGCTGCTGATTGTTAATATACAAGTCTAAGAATAGCCCTAATGAGGTGTAATGGCAGTGGTACAGATTGTATGTCTGCTGCTAAAAAGAAGGGCTGAAGGGGGATGATGTCACTTAAAGTGCTTCTCCTCTGCGGCGTTATTACATTTTGAGTATTTCTGCGAACAGCTAATATTCTGTAGAGGGTTTTTTCATGGAAAAAGAGGGTAAATTGCGTATCGGAAGGTCTTAGCCCTTGCCATAAAAATCTTATTAGAGGTAATAATGTAATAAAATTCCAGTTGTTGCACTTATACCTACAGTACATGGCACTCTCAGAAGTAGTTTTAGAAAATATAGAATCTACAAAGTAGTAATATTTACCCACCAGGAAATAGCTGTTAATTTTAAAGGCATTTGGTTATTTTTAGACAAATGGGTGGTCATTCCGAGTTGATCGCAGCCAGAAACTTTTTGCTGCTGCTGCGATCAACTAGTCCACGCTTATGGGGGAGTGTATTGTAGCTTAGCAGGGCTGAGATCACCTGAGCATCGCTGCTTAGCTAATAAAATTTCAAGCAGAACAAGACTAGCCCTGGACATACTTACCCTGTGCGACGATCTCAGCGATGCTGGAGCCGGCTTTGACGTCAGACATCCGCCCTCCGTTCTCCTGGACACGCCTGCGTTTTCTTCTCCACTCCCCAAAAACGGTCTCCAACGGTCCGGAGACGCCCAGAAACGCCTTCTTTCTGTCAATCTGCTTGCAGTCGGCTCTGCGACCGCTTTCTTCGTTGAGCGCAACGTAACCCGGCGACCCCAGTCGCCGGACAACGAAGCGCGTGCGCAGTGCTGCCGCTGCGCATTCCAGACCCGTTCGCACCGCAGCGACAAACCGCTGCGTGCGAACGGGTCGGAATGACCCCCATTAAATGAAGTCTGCGTCTCGGAAGCCCAAATACATTTGTAAGATGTGTACAGAGAAAAGATTAATGCCCAGATTTATCAAGCCTTGGAGAGTGATAAATTGAATGGTGGGTACTTTACTCCATGCTGGTTATCACTTTCCAAGGCTTGATAAATCTGGGCGTAAATACTCTTCTTGTGTGTTGTGATCTTGCTCCCTTGGTTTCAAAAATCAATGCTTTATTTATGCAAAACATCACAGAGAGGTGTTCAGACACTTATACCCCTTTGCACCGCACAAATAACCCTGTATCAACCCGGTATATTGTTGGGTCAACGCGGGTCACAGTGCGTTGTGAAAGGGGTCACTGCCGAATTCCCGAGTCGCATGACACAGTATTTCAACCCGGGAATAATGAAGGGTTATGGGGGGTCATTCCGAGTTGATCGCTAGCTGCCGTTGTTCGTAGTGCAGCGATCAGGCTAAAAATCGGCATTTCTGCACATGCGTATGCACCGCAATGCGCAGGCGCGTCGTACGGGTACAATGAGCATTGTGGGTTTGCACAGAGTGTAACGAACATTCCAGTCGCACGGCTGAACGCAGGAAGAATAACATGAAGTGGGCGTTTCTGGGTGTCAATTGACCGTTTTTAGGGAGTGCTTCGAAAAATGCAGGCGTGGCAGATAAAACGCAAGCGTGGCTGGGCGTTCGCTGGGCGGGTGTGTGACGTCAAAAGCCTTCCCTCCATCGATAGAATCAACGCACACGAAGAGTAACTACAGGGCTGGTCTTGTTTTGCACAAAAAGATTTTGCAGGCGCTCTGCTGCACAAGCGTTCGCACATCTGCAAAGCGAAATTACACTCCCCAGTGGGCGGCGACAATGCGTTTGCACGGCTGCTAAAAACTGCTAGCGAGCGATCAACTCAGAATGACCCCCATTATTGGGTCGGGTGCAGTGTTAATGGTTTGCCGGGTTGATGTGACCCAGGACCCGTTCACAGCATAGGCAAAGGCCGCATGGAGATGATCTCATCTCCCAGCGCCACCTCCGCCCCCAATGCCGCCTCTGTCTCCACCCCCAATGGCAACCTAACCCGGCATATTGCCGGGGCGGGAAGTTAGTCTGAAAGGGTCTAGTACCGGGTTGCACCCGGGAAGGACCCGTTTCCAATTCCCGAGTGTAACCCGGCATTGCTATGTGAAAGTGGTATCAGTGCCTGCAGCCCTTAGTCTTACAGAGCCAACTGATCAAAGGACACTAAGCGTCGTTGTCAGCAACTTTTTACTCTGCTCTATAATAAACTTTATTTAAACTAAAGGGGGTCAGCAATGTGACAGTGTGGTGTCACAATCCTGACTAAAATCATATAATTTGGTGACTTACCTCTGCTTCCTGCTGGCTGGGATAAACAGCTCACCAGTACCATGAGTTCCCTGAGTGCTGAGTTCTCTGTCTGGAAAGTGAGACTTGCTAACGAGCTGCACTTGTGTTGATTAACCTTCTGTGTGAATATTAAATTTAGCAAGTCTCTTCATGCTGTCCTATGCTTCCGTGTCACCATCCACAAGTCCAGTGGTCACCAGATACAACTCCCTGTGCTCTCAGGTCTGCGGCCATTACTGTCTATCTCTGCAAACTCCAAAACCAGCTATGGACGTCACCATGACAGTTCCTGGTCAGCTGACCTTCCTGGGCCCAATCCGGAATCACTTCCTCATCATGTGACTCCCTCATCCAGTCAGCAGTGAGCAAGAGGTATAAGTTCCAAATCCCAGCTCTGGCAAGCTGTCAGTGCTTTGTTGTCTCTCAGTCTGTAGTGAGCACCTGATTCTTCAGCTGTATTAGACAGAGTGCTATTACCATCACAGCACCATCTGACTCTCTGACTGATATTAAAGGGCCATACCGCTATTTCCATCACAGCATGTCCAAGTGCACTGGTGTGCCATCCCAGTGCACTTAAAGACTGTTCTGCATTCCATCACAGCAGCTATGCCTTGCTGGTTCCATCCAGCATTCTGAACACCTACCTTGTTGATTCAGCCCCATCATTCATAAAACCTGCATTTCTGTCTTTCTCTTACATCCTAGAGGATACTGGGGACCCATTTAGTACCATGGGATATAGACGAGTCCACTAGGAGCCATGGGCACTTTAAGAATTTGATAGTGTGGGCTGGCTCCTCCCTCTATGCCCCTCCTACCACACTCAGTGTAGAAAATGTGCCCGAAGGAGCTGGTCACGCTTATGGAAGCTCCTGAAGAGTTTTCTGCATTTATTTTATCTGTTTGTTATTTTCAGGCAGGACTGGTTGGCACCAGCCTGCCTGCTTTATGGGACTTGGGGGGGGGGACCGGCCCAACCTCTTGAAGGGTTAATGGTCCCAATCCCCGCTGACAGGACACTAGCTCCTGAGGGAACTATTCGCAAGCCCCACCACGGCGAGCGTACATTCCCGCAGCACGCCGCCACCCCTAACAGAGCCAGAAGAGTGAAGAGTGGTGAGTACTAAACCGACGTCCCGGTTAGCGGGTCGCCGCCCATTATGGCGGCATGAGGGTACGGAGAGACGCACGGCTTCTAACCGGGGCAGACTGCGTTTCCAGACTCAGTACACAGTGCAGACGCACAGCTTCTGAGGGGGTGAACTGAGTCTCAGTACACTGTACACAGTACCCACACTGGCAACAAAGACTTAAAACGGATCTGGCTCCATTTTAAGCACAAAATTAACTCAGCCAGTATAAAAAAAGCGAGAAGCCCGTGCGCCATGGAGGGGGCGGGGTTTCCAGCAGCTCACCAGCGCCATTTTTCCTCTGCAATGGACACAGACCCTGACTAACAGGGACACGTAGCTCCTCCGGAGAGACTCCAGATTACCTCAGCGGTACCAGGGGGTCATAGCAGGGGGGGAGCGACTATTAGTGTACTAAGTCCCCAATCTGGGTACTTAGTCTGTGACCCGGCTAAGCTTGGCATTGGCGATATGGGCGCTCTGTGCTGGCTCCATAATACTCTGTGTCTCCCTGGAAGGGCTCTTTGTGGGTTAATAGTGCTTTTAACCTTTTCCTGTGTGTGTGTGTGCTGTCACATTTACAATATGTCAGGTAAAGAGTGTGTTTCATGTACGGCAGAGTGTTCCTCTTCCCCAGGGGGCTCACTACTGTTTACTCAGTGTAGTGCACCCTCCCAGGCTAGCTGGGCTGAACCAGCATTGCTGGATTCCATTAAAGGAATGATTTCCAATATTTATACTAAATTGTCCCGCAATGAGAAAGAGACGCAATACTTAGGACAGTCTGTGGATAAGTTTATGAACAGAGACTCAGTCCCCAAACCAGCGTCTCAGACCTCTACCATTTGTCCGCAAAAAGGTACTCTGGCCATATCCTGCAGTCTGATTCTGATGATACAGGGTCAGACATGGGGGAGGGGGAGGTGGACTCAGAAGGGGGGGGGGACGGGGGGACGCTGCTCTGTCACAGGGAATAGAGGCTCATATAGAAGCTATCAGAGATGTTCTGCAGATGTTCTGCATATTCCTGATAAGGTGTCAGAGGAGTGTGAGGAATCTTATTTTAATGTAAAAAAAATAAATCCTCAGTCACTTTTCCTGTGTCAAAGGAACTGAATACCCTGTTTGAGAACCGTGAGTTAATCCTTATAGCATTGCATTGAAAGTTAGATTTCCGGTCATGCTTCTGTGGAACTTGACTCCGCCCAAGTCATGCAACAGAACCCAACTTAAGGTGACTACTCTGTAGAGAAACCTATTTGAGGCAGAGATTGTGTACCATTTATAATCCTGCTACCAACAATTTTCCTTTTCCGTTCAAGCTGCTGCAATTTCCTTTAAGTGTCTGCTTTGATATGACTATCAACAAGTTGCAGGAGCAAATGCTCAGGGCTGCAGGCTTAGCTCTCAGGACCAGCTGCTTCTCCCATGGGCAGCTTTACATGGCTTGCTCACGAGCTAGTAGCCCCAAGCATCTGTTTGAGTTAATCCATGAAGGAAAAACTACAAATGTTGTTTACAAAGATATTTTGTGATCTATGTGTACAATATAAAATATACAGTAGATCACAATATTAGATGGCACTACTGTCTTTATAAAATTAGTTCCGCTGAGCAATGGCAGACATTTATGAGAGCGAAGCCACGGGCAAACGCGAGTATATTTAATAAAAATGCATTGATAAGGTTGATTTTCTTTGGAGACAAATCACAGTGATAGAAAATCACCTTTCGCCTTGATTTACCTTAAAAATCTCAGCAGGCCAGATCATTTTTTGTCTCTCATAGGCAAACGCAGTGGGGGTTTCCAATTGTCTGGAAAAACCGCTCTTCTTGCCAAGCAGCTCAGATTATGACAACAATAGCAATAGAATATAATATGATTACTTGTGCTACCACCACAACATGCAGTTTAAGGGATTGAGCAGAACTGCTGCACATGCCCAGTGGTAGCTTCTACTCAGTTTGCTGTGTGTGTGGATCTGAACCCTCAATCACTGCACTGGACCAGAGAGTAGCTGCCAGGAAGAAGAGACAGGAACCTATACTATAGACCATCTGTAATGTTAAATATTAATACTATATTCCATACACTATCCAGTGTATAAAAAGACCAATGTGTACATTAATGACCAGGGTCAGTACTAGATTTATCTACCGCTTCCCCAGACTCCCGTACTTGCAGGGCCGGTTCTGGGGCTTTGCGTGTCCCGGGCGGCAATGGGGGGCGTGGCTTCGTAAGGGGGCGTGGTCATTTACGCCCCCTGTACAGACTACTGTAGCGCTCTGAAATGTGCTGCCCGCTGCCCCCCGCTGCCGCTGGCCGCTGTGAAGCCCTTCGTGGAGAGGTCCTTTAATGTGTGGTGCGCGATGACGTCATCGCACACCGCACAGCAAAGGTCCTCTCCACGAAGGGAAACTAGATGCGTAGCGTCTAGTTCCCTTCGTGGAGAGGACCTTTGCTGTGCGGTGCGCGATGACGTCATCGCGCACCGCACAGTAAAGGACCTCTCCACGAAGGGAAACTCTAGTTTCCCTTCACAGCGGCCAACGGGGGGCAGCGGGGGGCACAGCAGCAGCGGATCTTGCCCTGGTGCGGCGCCCTCCGGATGGCACCGGCACCCTCCGGAAGGCGGCGCCCCGGGCAAAAGCCCTGCTTGCCCGTGGCAAGATCCGCTACTGCGTACTTGCTCCAATGTTCCACAGAGTGGGAGATTATAGATTGCATTTGGAAACCCCCCTCTAGAAATCTTGCATTTGCCACTGTCTGTCACGCGGCGGGCGCTTACCGCCGCGGGTCTCGGGATCCGTCCTCAGCTGGTGCGGCTGCCTGCGGCACTCTGTGGCCGCACAGGGACACGGCTGGGTTGGCTGCGGGAGTGACGGCTTCCAGAGGCTGGAGGGAGGACCTAGTGGCCTGCAGCTTACTGGTGTGTCTGCAGTGCTTGGAGCGGCCATGTTGGAGACCAAGGGAGCATGATGGGTGAGTGTCAGCCAATCCTGTTTTCAAGCGGCCTATAAATAGGCTGAGATTATTGCATTCTGTGCCAGTGCTTTGTTGTGATTACTCTGTGCCTTAGCTCTGTACTCCCACAGTTTATCTGTGCGTCTCTTGTTAATTGGTCCCGTCAGGCTCTCCAAGTTCTCAGTCGACTCTCGCTGCACAACACTCGCCAGCTCTCCAGTGCACGGTCACGGTCAACCGCTCTCCCACTGGTGCCTTCGGATCCCGCAGGATTCTCGTGGTGGTTCGCCAGTTTCAGCCTGTGCTCTTCATCCACGTCTCCGCATCATCCTGCAACCAGTCTTCACAGTTCTTCATTCACGTCTTCGCATTATCCAGCAACCAGTCTTCACTGTTCTTCATTCACGTCCTCGCATCATCCAGCAACCAGTCTTCACTGTTCTTCATTCACGTTCTCGCATCATCCAGCAACCAGTCTTCACAGTTCCACATTCACGTTTTCACTTTTCACATCATCCGGCTAACAGTCTTCACAGTTCTTCAGCCTCGCCTTCGCATCACTCAACAATTCAACTTCACAGTTCTTCAGTCTTGTCTTTATATCAACCTAAGTATATCACTCACAGTTCTTCAATATCTGGCTTGTATCATTCAGTGACTTCATTCCCTGTAGTTTCCCAATCCTGAACTAATTAGTCTCAGTCTTCCTACAATCTCATTCTGATCTGTTATCCTTAATAAATATTTGAAAAGGAATCATCTTCGTCCTCCTTGTTTCCAGCACTCAGGGGCATCTGCTCCTTCGGTTGGTCAGAGTCCAACAGACCCACAAACACAGCCAGTTCTGACACTGTCTCTGTAATACTGGTACAACATGATAAGGTGCAAAACGCGTGGTGTCAAATGTGGAACTTGTGGGGATGTTAATGCCAGTACATAAATGACCCATGACATATTAAGATCAAGCATCTGTTAATAGTTTGGTCTGTGAAGTAAAATTCATTTTGAGCTCTGACTAATGTCACGGTATGTAACCGCTGCATTGTTAGTTCTGCTCGGAGTATTATACGTTTCAGTAGAATTACTACAATGACAGACATACTTTATCAAATTATTGCTGTGTCAGTCTCATCATCATTGACATCAACGGAAGAATAAACCTTATTTCAGAGTATGTTTCTCTAATGTAATATTATACAACAGATGGAAATAAAGGCAGAGTTCAAAAAAGAAAGACAAAAGCGGATCTCGTTATCCTTTCCGACTGCTATGAAACCACAATGAGTTTTATTTTTGTATATTTGGTGTTGTTCTTATGTCTCTACGAGGAAATGTAATTAAAAGCTACATTGTGTGCAGACAATGCCTCAGACTCTGATGTGGTCAAATGCTCAATGTGCATATAAAGTGAATGCCATGCAGCATGAGAGAAAATAGAGTTTCTCTGACGTCCTAAGTGGATGCTGGGGACTCCGTCAGGACCATGGGAATAGCGGCTCCGCAGGAGACAGGGCACAAAATTTAAAAGTTTGACCACTAGGTGGTGTGCACTGGCTCCTCCCCCTATGACCCTCCTCCAAGCCTCAGTTAGGTTTTTGTGCCTGTCCGAGCAGGGTGCAATCTAGGTGGCTCTCCTAAAGAGCTGCTTAGAAAAAGTTTTGTTAGGTTTTTTATTTTCAGTGAGTCCTGCTGGCAACAGGCTCACTGCAACGAGGGACTTAGGGGAGAAGAAGTGAACTCACCTGCGTGCAGGATGGATTGGCTTCTTAGGCTACTGGACACTAGCTCCAGAGGGACGATCACAGGTACAGCCTGGATGGGTCACCGGAGCCGCGCCGCCGACCCCCTTGCAGATGCCGAAAAGAGAAGAGGTCCAGAAACCGGCGGCTGAAGACTTCTCAGTCTTCATGAGGTAGCGCACAGCACTGCAGCTGTGCGCCATTGCTCTCGGCACACTTCACACCAACGGTCACTGAGGGTGCAGGGCGCTGGGGGGGGCGCCCTGGGCAGCAATGAAAAGTACCTATTCTGGCTAAAATACATCACATATAGCCCCTGGGGCTATATGGATGTATTTAACCCCTGCCAGGTTTTCAGAAAAACCGGGAGAAGAAGCCCGCCGAAAAGGGGGCGGGGCCTATTCTCCTCAGCACACAGCGCCATTTTCCTACACAGCTCCGCTGCTAGGAAGGCTCCCAGGCTCTCCCCTGCACTGCACTACAGAAACAGGGTAAAAACAGAGAGGGGGGGCACTTATTTGGCGATATTAATAATATTTAAGCTGCTATAAGGGGAACACACTTATTTAAGGTTGTCCCTATATATTTATAGCGCTTGGGTGTGTGCTGGCAAACTCTCCCTCTGTCTCCCCAAAGGGCTAGTGGGGTCCTGTCTTCTATCAGAGCATTCCCTGTGTGTCTGCTGTGTGTCGGTACGCGTGTGTCGACATGTATGAGGACGATGTTGGCGTGGAGGCGGAGCAATTGCCTGTAATGGTGATGTCACCCCCTAGGGAGTCGACACCGGAATGGATGGCTTTGTTTATGGAATTACGTGATAGTGTCAGCACGCTGCAAAAGTCGGTTGACGACATGAGACGGCCGACAAACCAGTTAGTACCTGTCCAGGCGTCTCAAACACCGTCAGGGGCTGTAAAACGCCCTTTACCTCAGTCGGTCGACACAGACACAGACACGGACACCGAATCCAGTGTCGACGGTGAAGAAACAAACGTATTTTCCAGTAGGGCCACACGTTATATGATCACGGCAATGAAGGAGGCTTTGCATATCTCTGATACTGCAAGTACCACAAAAAGGGGTATTATGTGGGGTGTGAAAAAACTACCTGTAGTTTTTCCTGAATCAGAGGAGTTGAATGAAGTGTGTGATGAAGCGTGGGTTACCCCTGATAGAAAACTGCTAATTTCAAAGAAGTTATTGGCATTATACCCTTTCCCGCCAGAGGTTAGGGCGCGCTGGGAAACACCCCCTAGGGTAGATAAGGCGCTCACACGCTTATCAAAACAAGTGGCGTTACCGTCTCCAGAGACGGCCGCCCTCAAGGATCCAGCTGATAGGAGGCTGGAGAATACACTAAAAAGTATATACACACATACGGGTGTTATACTGCGACCAGCAATCGCCTCAGCCTGGATGTGCAGTGCTGGGGTGGCTTGGTCGGAGTCACTGACTGAAAATATTGATACCCTGGATAGGGACAGTATTTTATTGACTATAGAGCATTTAAAGGATGCATTTCTTTATATGCGAGATTCACAGAGAGATATTTGCACTCTGGCATCAAGAGTAAGTGCGATGTCCATATCTGCCAGAAGAAGTTTATGGACGCGACAGTGGTCAGGTGATGCGGATTCCAAACGGCATATGGAAGTATTGCCGTATAAGGGGGAGGAATTATTTGGGGTCGGTCTATCGGATTTGGTGGCCACGGCAACAGCCGGGAAATCCACCTTTTTACCTCAGGTCACCTCCCAGCAGAAAAAGACATAGTCTTTTCAGCCGCAGTCCTTTCGTTCCTATAAGAACAAGCGGGAAAAAGGACATTCATATTTGCCCCAAGGCAAAGGACAGGGTAAGAGACTGCAGCAAGCAGCTCCTTCCCAGGAGCAGAAGCCCTCCCCGGCTTCTGCAAAGGCCTCAGCATGACGCTGGGACCTTACAAGCGGACTCAGGGGCGGTGGGGGGTCGCCTCAAGAATTTCAGCGCACAGTGGGCTCACTCGAAGGTGGACCCCTGGATCCTGCAGGTAGTATCTCAGGGTTACAGGTTGGAATTCGAGAAGTCTCCCCCTCGCCGGTTCCTAAAGTCTGCTTTGCCAACGTCTCCCTCCGACAGGGCGACGGTATTGGAAGCCATTCACAAGCTGTATTCTCAGCAGGTGATAGTCAAGGTACCCCTTTTACAACAGGGAAAGGGGTATTACTCCACGCTATTTGTGGTACCGAAGCCGGACGGCTCGGTAAGACCTATTCTAAATCTGAAATCTCTGAACCTGTACATACAAAAATTCAAGTTCAAGATGGAGTCACTCAGAGCAGTGATAGCGAATCTGGAAGAAGGGAATTTTATGGTGTCCTTGGACATCAAGGATGCTTACCTTCATGTCCCAATTTGCCCTTCACACCAAGGGTACCTCAGGTTCGTGGTACAAAACTGTCATTATCAGTTTCAGACGCTGCCGTTTGGATTGTCCACGGCACCCCGGGTCTTTACCAAGGTAATGGCCGAAATGATGATCCTTCTTCGAAGAAAAGGCGTATTAATTATCCCTTACTTGGACGATCTCCTGATAAGGGCAAGGTCCAGAGAACAGCTGGAGGTCGGAGAAGCACTAACCCAAGTAGTGCTCCAACAGCACGGGTGGATTCTGAATTTTCCAAAATCCCAACTGATCCCGACGACACGTCTGCTGTTCCTAGGGATGATTCTGGACACTGTTCAGAAAAAGGTATTTCTTCCGGAGGAGAAAGCCAGGGAGTTATCCGAACTCGTCAGGAACCTCCTAAAACCAGGGAAAGTGTCTGTGCATCAATGCACAAGAGTCCTGGGAAAAATGGTGGCTTCTTACGAAGCGATTCCATTCGGCAGATTCCATGCACGAATTTTTCAGTGGGATCTACTGGACAAATGGTCCGGATCGCATCTGCAGATGCATCAGCGGATAAATTTGTCGACAAGGACAAGGGTGTCTCTGCTATGGTGGTTGCAGAGTGCTCATTTGTTAGAGGGCCGCAGATTCGGCATACAGAACTGGGTCCTAGTGACCACGGATGCCAGCCTGAGAGGCTGGGGAGCGGTCACACAGGGAAGAAACTTCCAGGGCTTGTGGTCAAGCCTGGAAACGTCTCTTCACATAAATATACTGGAACTAAGAGCAATTTACAATGCTCTAAGCCTGGCAAAACCTCTGCTTCAGGGTCAGCCGGTGTTGATCCAGTCGGACAACATCACGGCAGTCGCCCACGTAAACAGACAGGTCGGCACAAGAAGCAGGAGGGCAATGGCAGAAGCTGCAAGGATTCTTCGCTGGGCAGAAAATCATGTGATAGCACTGTCAGCAGTGTTCATCCCGGGAGTGGACAACTGGGAAGCAGACTTCCTCAGCAGACACGATCTTCACCCGGGAGAGTGGGGACTTCATCCAGAAGTCTACCACATGATTGTGGTCCATTGGGAAAGACCAATGGTGGACATGATGGCGTCCCGCCTCAACAAAAAACTGGACAGGTATTGCGCCAGGTCAAGAGACCCTCAGGCAATAGCTGTGGACGCTCTGGTAACACCATGGGTGTACCAGTCAGTGTATGTGTTCCCTCCTCTGCCTCTCATACCCAAGGTACTGAGAATTATACGGCAAAGGGGAGTTAGAACGATACTAGTGGCTCCGGACTGGCCAAGAAGGACTTGGTACCCGGAACTTCAGGAGATGCTCACGGAAGATCCGTGGCCTCTACCTCTAAGAAGGGACCTGCTTCAGCAGGGACCGTGTCTATTCCAAGACTTACCGCGGCTGCGTTTGACGGCATGGCGGTTGAACGCCGGATCCTAAGGGAAAATGGCATTCCGGAAGAGGTCATCCCTACCCTGGTCAAAGCCAGGAAGGAGGTGACTGCACAACATTATCACCGCATTTGGAGAAAATATGTTGCGTGGTGTGAGGCCAGGAGGGCCCCGACGGAGGAATTTCAACTGGGTCGATTCCTACATTTCCTGCAAACAGGATTGTCTATGGGCCTCAAATTGGGGTCCATTAAGGTTCAAATTTCGGCCCTGTCGATTTTCTTCCAGAAAGAATTGGCTTCAGTTCCTGAAGTCCAGACTTTTGTAAAAGGAGTACTACATATACAGCCCCCGATTGTGCCTCCAGTGGCACCGTGGGATCTCAATGTAGTTTTGGATTTTCTCAAATCCCATTGGTTTGAGCCACTCAAATCGGTGGATTTGAAATATCTTACATGGAAAGTAACCATGCTACTGGCACTGGCTTCGGCCAGGAGAGTGTCAGAATTGGCGGCTTTATCGTACAAAAGCCCATATCTGATTTTCCATTCGGACAGGGCAGAACTGCGGACGCGTCCTCAGTTTTTCCCTAAGGTGGTATCAGCGTTTCACCTGAACCAGCCTATTGTGGTGCCTGCGGCTACTAGCGATTTGGAGGACTCCAAGTTGCTGGACGTTGTCAGAGCATTAAAAATATATATTTCAAGGACGGCTGGAGTCAGGAAGTCTGACTCGCTGTTTATACTGTATGCACCCAACAAGCTGGGTGCTCCTGCGTCTAAGCAGACGATTGCTCGTTGGATTTGTAGCACAATTCAACTTGCACATTCTGTGGCAGGCCTGCCACAGCCTAAATCTGTCAATGCCCACTCCACAAGGAAGGTGGGCTCATCTTGGGCGGCTGCCCGAGGGGTCTCGGCATTACAACTCTGCCGAGCAGCTACGTGGTCAGGGGAGAACACGTTTGTAAAATTCTACAAATTTGATACCCTGGCTAAGGAGGACCTGGAGTTCTCTCATTCGGTGCTGCAGAGTCATCCGCACTCTCCCGCCCGTTTGGGAGCTTTGGTATAATCCCCATGGTCCTGACGGAGTCCCCAGCATCCACTTAGGACGTCAGAGAAAATAAGAATTTACTCACCGGTAATTCTATTTCTCGTAGTCCGTAGTGGATGCTGGGCGCCCATCCCAAGTGCGGATTGTCTGCAATACTTGTACATAGTTATTGTTACAAAAATCGGGTTATTATTGTTGGGAGCCTTCGTTTAAGAGGCTCTTTTCGGTTATCATACTGTTAACTGGGTTCAGATCACAAGTTGTACAGTGTGATTGGTGTGGCTGGTATGAGTCTTACCCGGGATTCAAAATCCTTCCTTATTGTGTACGCTCGTCCGGGCACAGTATCCTAACTGAGGCTTGGAGGAGGGTCATAGGGGGAGGAGCCAGTGCACACCACCTAGTGGTCAAACTTTTAAATTTTGTGCCCTGTCTCCTGCGGAGCCGCTATTCCCATGGTCCTGACGGAGTCCCCAGCATCCACTACGGACTACGAGAAATAGAATTACCGGTGAGTAAATTCTTATTTTTATCCTCTAAATTGGGAAATAAATAGGAATTTAAATTGTTATTTTTTTTTTACCCATCTTCTTTTTCATTTTTCCCCACAATAAAGTTTAAGACCAATTATTTAAAACTCATTACGTCGACCACTACTGGTCAACTTGCATTAGGTCAACATGGTCATTAGGTCGACCTGGCAAAGGTCGACACATGAACAGGTCGACATGACGTTTTCACTTTCTTTTTCTTCATTTTTTTAACTTTTTCATACTTTACGATCTACGTGGACTACGATTGGAAATAGTAACCTTGCCCGAAGCATGGCGAGGGGACACGGTACATTAATTGGGGTTCCCGGTCACTTTACGAAGAAAGCGACACCAAAAAAACTCATGTCAACTTTTTTCCATGTCAACCTGATGAGCGTGTCAACTTATTTCAGGTGTCAACCTAGTCACTTTCAACCAATAGTGGTCGACTTAGTTACTGTCGACCCAGTGATCCACACCCACTTGCATGAACTGGTAAGGTTCTACAGATGGACTGCAGCAGGGATGTGGGAGCAAGTATTCTCTCACACTTCACTATTAAATACAGACAAATGTCACAGAATATGCAGGCTAGAGATGAACGATTCAGATCTCCTTGAATATGAGCCCCCCGAACTTCTTGTTTCCGACCCAATCCAAGCCCTGGCTCAGGTTTTCCCATGAGGCTGGGATTCCAAATCGAGGCAAAATGTCACCTCCTGGCGTTGGATTCTCGCAGGTTTTAGATTCTATATAAGGACCTGGCATCAGTAACTCAGCGTCGTTTCACTCCAGTCATGCTGCTGTGTGCTGCACTGTACTCTGCTGTGTCCTACAAGTGGCTGTGCTGTGTCCATCTACAAGTGCTGTGTCCATCCACAAGTGGCTGTGCTGTGTCTATCAACAAGCTGTGTCCGCTCCCCTTAGGCCAGTACTGTTACACAGTGGCGCTGCACTCACTCCACAGGCCATACTTTACCCACTGCGTTCACATATAAGCAGTGTGACTAAGTACTGTCCGCTGCCAAAAAGTTTTAAAAAAAATTAAAAAACACAAAATATTTAAAAAAGTTTTTTACAAATTATATTTTTTAGTTTGTACAACCTGTGTGCTCTGTACACTAGTGCATTTGTTCACATACATATTATAAGCCTGTGACTACACACAGTGTGATCTGAGCTGCAAGTTAAAAAAGAATAAAAAAAATATATTGTATAAATTTTTGTACTGTTCTGTGCACTTCACCCCAGTACAATGTACCCCAGTGCACTTTGTTCACTTCTGGTACATATAAAAGATGTCTGACTTCACACAGTGTGACCTGAGCTGCAAGTTACAAAAGAAAAAAAAATATTGTATTGTTCTGTGTACTGTACTCCAATACACTGTACCCCAGAGTCCTTTGTTTGCTTCATGTACATATAATAGTGGTCAGATTCCATGCATTGTGAGCCAAGCTGCGAGTAAAAATAAATAAATACAGGTTGAGTATCCCATATCCAAATATTCCGAAATACGGAATATTCCGAAATACGGACTTTTTTGAGTGAGAGTGAGATAGTGAAACCTTTGTTTTTTGATGACTCAATGTACACAAACTTTGTTTAATACACAAAGTTATTAAAAATATTGTATTAAATGACCTTCAGGCTGTGTTTATAAGGTGTATATGAAACATAAATGAATTGTGTGAATGTACACACACTTTGTTTAATGCACAAAGTTATAAAAAATATTGGCTAAAATGACCTTCAGGCTGTGTGTATTAGGTGTATATGAAACATAAATGCATTCTGTGCTTAGATTTAGGCCCCATCACCATGATATCTCATTATGGTATGCAATTATTCCAAAATACGGAAAAATCCCATATCCAAAATACCCCTGGTCCCGAGCATTTTGGATAAGGGATACTCAACCTGTAATAATAAATGAAAAAAATATGTTGCTGTACAATTTGTTTGCACTGTTCTGTGCACTGTACCTCAGTATGCTGTTGCAATGTTTCATAGATGTTCTATAAACTGCTCGGCGTTTGTGCCGCTGTTTTGTCGCTTAGTAATCAGACAGCTCGCTGCATTCTTTGGTCTAAACTGGACAAAACCAATGTTGTGAGCTGCAAGGTGGTCAAAATCGACTGGAATGACTGGAAATGACTGTAATTAAGGAACAAAAAAGGCCCAAATTATGTGATTTTATATTTTTTCGTCAATTTTTTTTTTTTTTAAATACAAAACCGGATGACAAGTTAGAACCAAAACCAGCAAAAATGGTCCGGCACACATCTCTAATGAAGACATATAGAAAATTAATCAAAACATTCAATTGTTATTATTACCACCTTGCCCTAAACCGGCACCCCCTGCCACATCATACATCAAGAACCCTAAGATGAGGAGGGGGGGAGAGACAGCGGTGGTTCTGTAGCAGGTGCTAACAGGAGTAAACAGTTCTTAACAGCATTTCTCCCCCACCCCACATGCCCTGGGAAGAGGGAGATGATGGGGATATAGGGGTATATGCAATTCACGGCGAATCGCGGCAAATTATCGCCGTTTTTTAATTCGACACAATTCGACAGGTGAATTCCGGCAGGTGGCTGCCGGAATTCACCATATTCAATGAAAAACTGATTCGACAGTCCCGCGGGCGAAAATCGGCCGATTTGCCGAATTTTGCTGCGATTTAAAAAAACGGGAAAAAACGGGAAAAACCCGAAAAAAAATGGCGTGGGGTCCCCCCTCCAAAGCATAACCAGCCTCGGGCTCTTCGAGCTGGTCCTGGTTCTAAAAATGCGGGGAAAAATTGGGCAGGGATCCCCCGTATTTTTAAAACCAGCACCAGGCTCTGCGCCTGGTGCTGGTGCAAAAAATACGGGGGACAAAACGAGTAGGGGTCCCCCGTATTTTTCACACCAGCATCGGGCTCCACTAGCTGGACAGATAATGCCACAGCCGGGGGTCACTTTTATACAGTGCCCTGCGGCCGTGGCATTAAATATCCAACTAGTCACCCCTGGCCGGGGTACCCTGGGGGAGTGGGGACCCCTTCAATCAAGGGGTCCCCCCCCCCCAGCCACCCAAGGGCCAGGGGTGAAGCCCGAGGCTGTCCCCCCCATCCAAAGGCTGCGGATGGGAGGCTGATAGCCTTGAGTAAAATTACAAGAATATTGTTTTTTCCAGCAGTACTACAAGTCCCAGCAAGCCTCCCCCGCAAGCTGGTACTTGGCGAACCACAAGTACCAGCATGCAGGAGAAAACCGGGCCCGCTGGTACCTGTAGTTCTACTGGGAAAAAAATACCCAAATAAAAACAGGACACACACACCGTGACAAGTAAAACTTTATTACACACTGCCGACACACACATACTTACCTATGTTCACACGCCGACTGCCACGGTCTCCGGCGATCCGAGGGTACCTGTGAAAACAATTATACTCACCTTCCAGCGTCCAGAGGTACATCCACGTCCAGAGATAATCCACGAACTTGTTAAAAAAAAAAAAAACGAACACCCGTTCCATGCCGGACTGAAAGGGTCCCATGCTTTCACATGAGACCCCTTTCCACGAATGCCGGGACATCACGTGACTCCTGTCACTGAAGTCCCTTCAGACAATCAGGAAGCGCTACTTCCGTGGCGCTCACCTGATTGGCTGTGCGCTGTCTGAGCTGTCAGACAGCGCATCGCAAAGCCGCTCCATTAGTTTCAATGGTGGGAACTTTGCCGTCAGCGGTGGGGTTACCCGCGGTCAGCCGCTGACCGGCGGGTGACCTCACCGCTAGCCGCTAAGTTCCCACCATTGAATATAATGGACGGAGCTGTGCGATGCGCTGTCTGAGTTCAGACAGCGCACAGCCAATCAGGTGAGCGCCACGGAAGTAGCGCTTCCTGATTGGCTGAAGGGACTTCAGTGACAGGAGTCACGTGGTGTCCCGGCATTCGGGGTAAGGGGTCTCATGTGTCAGCATGGGACCCCTTTCAGTCCGGTGGTCCGTGTGTCCGTTTTCTTTTTTTGCCAAGTACGTGGATTTATCTCTGGACCCTGGTTGAGGTGAGTATATTGAACTTTTCTTTTCAGGTATCCGTGGATTCTACATGGAGAAGAGGACCGATGTCGGCGTGTGAACATAGGTAAGTATGTGTGTGTCGGCAGTGTGTAATAAAGTTTTACTGTCACGGTGTCTGTGTCCTGTTTTTATTTGGGTATTTTTTTTCCAGTAGAACTACAGGTACCAGCGGGCCCGGTTTTCTCCCGCATGCTGGTACTTGTGGTTCTCCAAGTACCAGCTTGCGGGGGAGGCTTGCTGGGACTTGTAGTACTGCTGGAAAAAACAATATTCTTGTCATTTTACTCAAGGCTAGCAGCCTCCCATCCGCAGCCCTTGGATGGGGGGGACAGCCTCGGGCTTCACCCCTGGCCCTTGGGTGGCTGGGGGGGGGACCCCTTGATTGAAGGGGTCCCCACTCCCCCAGGGTACCCCGGCCAGGGGTGACTAGTTGGATATTTAATGCCACGGCCGCAGGGCACTGTATAAAAGTGACCCCCGGCTGTGGCATTATCTGTCCAGCTAGTGGAGCCCGATGCTGGTGTGAAAAATACGGGGGACCCCTGCTCGTTTTGTCCCCCGTATTTTTTGCACCAGCACCAGGCGCAGAGCCCGGTGCTGGTTTTAAAAATACGGGGGATCCCTGCCCAATTTTCCCCCGCATTTTTAGAACCAGGACCAGCTCGAAGAGCCCGAGGCTGGTTATGCTTTGGAGGGGGGACCCCACGCCATTTTTTTTTTAATTTTACCGTTCCAGCACTTAAAAAAAAAATATATAAATAAATAATATTTTAAAAAATATATAAATAATACTTGTGCCTCCAAAAAAAAAAAAAAAAAGTACCTAATCCCTTCTAATATAAATAGATATGCTATTCCCCCCCAAAAAAAACACCAAAAAAAAAATGTTTAAATTTTTTTTTATTGTTTTCACCCTCCAAAGTGTGGCGGATTGAAAATGACGAATTTACTGTCTAAAAGCACTGCTGTCGAATTTCCAAACTTGAATTGAATATGCTTTTGTCGAATTGCAGCACTTGTATCATTGCAGAAAAGTCGAATTTGCAAAAAGTCGAATTTCAAAAAGTCGAATTTTGAAAGTCCGTTTTTTTGACGGAAAGCACTGAATTGCATTGACAATTTTTTTTTTTGGGCGAAAATGACCCGAAATTCGACAATTTAGGGAATTCGACCGCAATTGCATATACCCCATAGATGGGAGACTGGGTGGGGAATGGCGGGAGAGGGGGGAGTGTTTGAGGGGACAGGGATTAGATATGAGGAGACAGGGAGAGTGAAGGAGCTGAGAGGAGGGTGGTGGGGGATAGAGATAAGAGATGTAGTGGTGGTAAGGGCTGCAGAACTAAGAGACAGGGGGTGAGGGGGACAGAAATGAGAGATGGAAATGGGGGACAGAGATGAAAGATAAGGAGACAGGGTGAGGGGACAGAGATTAGAAAGGAGAAGACAAGGTGATATAACAAAGTTGAGAGATGAGACAGAGGGAGCATAGTTGAGAGATGGGTAGATGGGGACAGAGATGAGAGACAGGAAGATGGAGTGTAAGGGAGACACATGGGTGTTAGGTTCCTGGTGCTCAGAACAAGGGAGATGTTATGAAGCGAGTCCAGAGCACCAGGACGTAATGCTGGGAAAGGGGAATGGAAAGGGAATAGCCCCTGGCGCCCTATCTCCGTTGTCTCGCCCGTGCTGTCAGTACACTCTTGCGAGACTATGGTTGCTTGAGCCCATGGCAGCCGCGTTTGAAGGGCGGATTACGTCTGCCCAACTTCGATGCCCCCTCAGGTCTTAATGAGAGACAAAAAGTGAACCGAGACAGGGTGATAACAAGGGGCCCTCTAACTAAACAACAAGGCCAGGGGCTACTAACAAACCTAAAACCAAAGTATGTGCGGCTTGCAGCCAAAGGAAAAGAACAACAAAGGAAATGCTGACCACACGCCGACACAATACTTTTGTGTACCGGCGGTGACAGCATAAGCAGAACCCTCTGCAAAACACCAGTGGCAGAAATAATAACGGAATACAGCGGCCTAGGCCGACAGACGCGGCAGAGCCGCTACTCACGGAACCGGTACGAATACTGGCAAACGGACAGGAACCCCCAATGCTGCCGACACAGACTCTCAGAACTGGAGGACAGGCAGAATCCCAAATGACAGACCGGTGGACACCAAGAAGCCAGAAACTCGACCAGGCATAGGCAAAGCCACCGGACTTCTGGACAGGAACGCTTCACGGCAGGACACGGGATCAGACACAGGAATCGACACAGGGACTGACACAGGGACTGACACAGGAATCGACACAGGAAGCAGCTCGACAGACACTGCTACACAGGAGCTCAGGAACTGGCAGGTACAAGCTCAGAACTCAAGCAGACTGGAAACCTAGAAATATCACCAGCGTCTGTGAATTGCACTGAGCCAGCATATAACAGAGAGGCCTAATTAATAATGTCATACAGCTGCCCTGTTGCATGACTCCAAACTGAGAAGATGCAATTAGCAGCCAGGTGAGGCTGAACACATGGGAACAAGCTGCAATTACACAGACTCACCAGCGGCAGCAACCAAGAGTATTCTTAAACAGAGCAACGGGAAATCCTGGCCTGCAAAACAACTTATAAACATAAAATAGGAATGAACCACTACCTGTGGTTCATAACAGTATCCCCTCCTTAAGGGTGAGCTCCGAGCACCCCATGACACCCACGGGGAACATGAACAGAAGAATAACATAAAATACCTAACTGACATGCAAAACAGGAATGAGCCACAGCCGTGGCTCATAACAGTACCCCCCCCCCCCTTGAGGAGGGGTCAAAGGACCCCAAAATACAGACTATCCAAAACAAGGGATACAAAAAAAAAACCTGACACACTGGTCTAACAGACAAGAAAACAGAAACAAGCTGCAACAACAGCTTGTAACAGTGCCCTCCCCTTGACGGTGGCCACAGGACACAAGACAAGGAAAAAAATCTTTTTTTTTTTTTTTTTTTTAATCAGGGCAAGAGTCAAAAATTATTTATTTTTCTTCTTCTTTTTACAAAGCTCTTTAGGTCTGACCAAGGTAATTCCCCAAACATTGTCTGAACTGATGGTACCACCCAGCAAGGCTGCGTTCAAATCAGAGATAGGTTTCTTACCCTTGGTAGCTGAACTTTCTGGCAAAGTACTCCTATTAGAAGAAGAATTCAGAAAAGCACATCCTGCAGTCAAAACAACGGGCTGAGACTCTTGTGTCGAGTTTACAGTATTTGGTGGACTCTCAGCAGACAAGACGGGTGACTTAGAGGAACCTGAACCAATTTCTTTGGAACCATATCTTTTAATAATTGCATCACTGAATGCTGGGGGATCCTGAAGAATGGGATCTTCAGCTTTCATTAGGCTGGTCGCCCACTCAAAAGGCTCTCCTCTAAAAGAATAAATCAGATTGAGCGCAAGGTTCTCTAAAGTGATGCCTAGAAATGGTCTAGACAACATAATAATGTAATAGTGTTTGAAAAGCGCCAGAAATTGGGCTAAGTCCCCAACAAAGATTATGGATGTTGAGATATCAACAGAGTCAGGATCTGTTTCCTTCCCATCTGACTGACTGGAGTGCTTTGCTAGGACCTGGTCACTATTGACCTTACTCGAGGCTGAGACTCTCTGAACCCCACCCGGGGCAGTAACTTTCTGAACCCCACACGGGGCAGTGACTTTCTGAACCCCACACACCCCACCCGGGGCAGTGACTTTCTGAACCCCACCCGGGGCAGTGACTTTCTGAACCCCACCCGGGGCAGTGACTTTCTGAACCCCACCCGGGGCAGTGACTTTCTGAACCCCACCCGGGGCAGTGACTTTCTGAGCCCCACCCAGGGCAGTGGCCTTCGGGAACCCCGCTGGGGCAGTGGCCTCCGGGAACCCCGCTGGGGCAGTGGCCTCCGGGAACCCCGCTGGGGCAGTGGCCTCCGGGAACCCCGCTGGGGCAGAGGCCTCCGGGAACCCCGCTGGGGTCAGCACCTCGGATTCTTTTACTGGGACCGAGCCGTCGGCCTCCCCCACTGGGACCGAGCCATCGGCCTCCCTCCCTGAGTCGATAATTATCGAAACTTCTCCCGGGACTATGACTTCCGGGACTTTTGCTGAAGCTATAACTTTCAGCACCTCCACTAATGCTACGCCTTCTTTCCTGGGGAAGCGACCTCTAGACCCTTCTTAGAGGCTGCGTCTCTCGAGACCCCACTTGGGGATATTACTTCAAATATCCCTTCTGGGGTTTTGCTTCTCGAGTTCCCTTCTAGAACTATGGTTTTAGATACCCTTTCTGGGGTTGCGCTTTTCAAGTCCCTACCTGGGGTAACAGCTTCTGAGACCCCTTCTGGTATGGACACCTGAACTATAATATTTGATGTCCCTCTATAAGCTAGGGCATCGGGTACCGCTCCAGCACTCTGGGCATCGGGTACCGCTCCAGCACTCTGGGCATCGGGTACCGCTCCAGCACTCTGGGCATCGGGTACCGCTCCAGCACTCTGGGCATCGGGTACCGCTCCAGCACTCTGGGCATCGGGTACCGCACCAAGATCCTGAGCATCGGGCACCTCTCCAGGACCCTGGGCAACGGGCACCACTCCAGGACCCTGGGCAACGGGCACCACTCCAGGACCCTGGGCAACGGGCACCACTCCAGGACCCTGGGCAACGGGCACCACTCCACGACCCTGGGCATCGGGCACCACTCCAGGACCCTGGGCATCGGGCACCACTCTAGGAACCTGGGCATCGGGCACCACTCCAGGGGCTTGCAACTCTGCTTCAACAGGAACCTCAAGAGAGGAGAGAAACATTCTCTTTTGATTCCTGAATCTATAATGGGGCTCCCTTGCCCAAGGACCCCAATTATAGGACAGAGAGCTTTTTAGTGTGGGTTGTGTGACAAGTATCTCTGCCACAGTAGAGACAGGAGTAGGTCTTGTATCCTGACTCAACTTGGCCAGAGGGCAAGACTCGTCACCACACTTTGGCTTGCGCAACTCACAGGTCTGCAGATAGTGGCCTAAACCCCCACAATATAGGCATAAGTTTAAGTTTCTGCGACGCAGACGCTCCTCTTCTGAGAGCCTGGGCCGCAGAAAACTTTTAAACCTTTTCTCTTCAATTAAACCAGAGGATTCTCTTGTCACCATACTGTGAACAAAAGTCTCTTTAGAGATAGATGTACTCTCAACGACTTCTGGCAAGATGAGCAAGATTTTAGTCAGAAGGTTTTGCAGTTGCTTTAGGGATTGCTGCAAAACTTCTAGTCGCTCTGGTCTCAAAGCACTGAAAGCAGAGTTCAGGGCTGCGAGAGATGCCTGCAGGGCTTGCATAGTAGACATAGGAGGATTTAAAACTAGACAAGGCAAGACTAGACAAGGCAAGACTGAATTTTTTAAACTAGACAAAACAAGACTGTTTTTTTTTTTTTTTTTTTTTTAAACACCGGACTGGATTTTTTTTTAAACACCGGACTGGATTCTAAACACCGGACTGGATTCTAAACACCAGACTGGATTCTGCACACTGAATTCTAGACAGGACTGGATTCTAGACTAGACACTGGACTGGGCCAAAAAAGAAAAAAAGTTTTATTTCTTTTTTGTGGTATGGCTGGTGATAATGTTAGGTTCCTGGTGCTCAGAACAAGGGAGATGTTATGAAGCGAGTCCAGAGCACCAGGACGTAATGCTGGGAAAGGGGAATGGAAAGGGAATAGCCCCTGGAGCCCTATCTCTGTTGTCTCGCCCGTGCTGTCAGTACACTCTTGCGAGACTATGGTTGCTTGAGCCCATGGCAGCCGCGTTTGAAGGGCGGATTACGTCTGCCCAACTTCGATGCCCCCTCAGGTCTTAATGAGAGACAAAGAGTGAACCGAGACAGGGTGATAACAAGGGGCCCTCTAACTAAACAACAAGGCCAGGGGCTACTAACAAACCTAAAACCAAAGTATGTGCGGCTTGCCGCCAAAGGAAAAGAACAACAAAGGAAATGCTGACCACACGCCGACACAATACTTTTGTGTACCGGCGGTGACAGCATAAGCAGAACCCCCTGCAAAACACCAGTGTGTTAGGCGCCGGGGTCCGCTCGTCTGCGCGGCCCGGCGCCTAGCAACCAGGGACGCCGTGCGCGTACAGCCGCCGGCTCCCTGGCAACGCTAGACGCCGGGCGCGCTGAGCCGCACGGACCCTAGCAACGGGGACGCCACTGGCGGACCGCGTTTCCCGTTGCTGGGTCCATTTGAAATTATAGTGCACCTGTTCTCTAGCCGTGCAGCAAGGCAGCTGCACGGCATTTATGCTAATCAGCTCTGTCAGCAGCTGATTGGAGGACTCCTGTTTTAATACACTCTCAGGGCTTCTCACAGACGCCGGTAATAGCTTCCTGCATGCTGTCTTTGTTTGCTGAGAGTCTGTTTCCAGTCCTGCTGTATCCGGTCGTTCCAGTCTTCTGAAGTCCTGTACTCGGGAGTTGTCATCTCGTCCCTGGAGTCCTGACTGATCACCGTTTAACATCCAGTGGTGTTCGTGAGTCGCGGCTTTGCCGTGTGTAGCAGCTTGGCCGCTTTACCCTTTATTATTTGTGTTTGGAGCATTTTGCAGAGGGTTCCGCTTCCACAGGTCCACTCTGGTATCCGGCGGTGCTGGGTAGGAGTATTGGACAAGTGGATTTTGGTTGTCTTTTTCCCTGGTGGTTTTTCCGCACATACTTTAGGTTTTGTTAGTTAGCTCGTAGCCCCTGGCCTGTTTGTTAGTTAGAGGTCCTCTTGTTATCATTCTGCCTCGGATTTCCCTTTGTCTCTCATTAAGACCGGGGGGCACCGGCGTTGGGCAGACATAATCCGCCCTTCAAACGTGGCTGCCAAGGGCTCAAGAAACCATAGTCTCGCAAGGGATTTCCGATAGCACGGGTGAGACAACAGAGTTAGGGCGCCAGGGGCTATTATTCTTTCCTGCTCCCGTTACCAGCATTCCATTCCAGTGCTCCGGTCATTGTCATAAGATCTCCTCTGGCCAGGAGTGCTGGAATCATAACATTATTACCGGCCAATACCAAAACTTAAAATTAAACGGGGTTAATTTTTTCTCATTCAGTTTTGTGAGAGTTTATCGGCCTCATGAATCCAACAGGTTTAGGGCCAAATCCTGGTCAGCTCTTAGTCAGCCAGATTCAAGAACTTACTCAGATGGTTCAGGATCTTTCTCTTCGGGTGAAGTCGCAGGGAGATCTTTTGCGAGCTTCCCCGAGGGTAGTCCCTGAACCAAAGATGCATTTGCCTGACCGTTTTTCTGGTGATAGGAAAGAGTTTTTTAATTTTAAAGAATCCTGTAAACTTTATTTTCGTTTAAGACCAATTTCCTTGGGTACTGAATCTCAGCGGGTCGGGTTTGTGGTTTCTTTGCTCTAGGGGGATCCTCAGACCTGGGCATTTGGTTTGAATGCAGAGGATCCTGCATTGTTGTCAGTGGACGCTTTTTTTGGGTCTTTAGGGCTCTTGTATGATGACGCTGATAGAGAGGCATCCGCTGAAAGTCAGTTGCGCGCTCTCAGACAGGGTAGAAATCCTGCAGAGGTTTATTGTACGGAGTTTCGCCGTTGGTTGAACGACTGTGGCTGGAATGACCCAGCCCTGCGCAGTCAGTTTCGCCTCGGCTTATCGGAGTCTATAAAAGACAGTCTCCTTCAGTACCCCGTTCCTGAGACTCTCGATAAACTCATGGAGCTTTCTATTAAGATTGATCGTCGTCTCAGAGAGCGGAGGGCTGAAAAAGGAGCACCTGTAAGGTCAAGTCCATGTGTATATTCCATTCCTGAGGACGTAGAGGAGCCCATGCAGATGGGTCTCTCCCGGCTGTCTCCTGAAGAAAGAGCCAGAAGGCAAAATTCTTGTCTTTGTCTGTACTGTGGGGGTAAGGGACATTTTGCTCGTAATTGTCCGAACAAGTCGGGAAACGCCTTGACCAGGTGAATTGTGAGGGGGTTCACCTAGGTCTGCAGCTTATCTCCTCGAATAACTCCCTTTTAGTCCCAGCTAAGGTTTCCTTTGGCAGCCTCAGTTTTTCGGTGTCGGCTTTTGTTGACAGTGGAGCTGCAGGAAATTTTATGGATTTAACTTGGGCTAAGGCCTTAGGCATTCCTCAGTTACCTTTGGGTAGGTGTGTCACCATGCATGGCTTAGATGGGAGTCCACTGTCCAATGGGGTTATTTCCCTCTGTACACCCCCTGTATTACTTACAGTAGGAGCTCTACATTCTGAAAAAATTGAGTTCTTCCTTACTCATTGCCCAGCAGTTCCAGTAGTTCTGGGTCACCCTTGGCTGGCCTTTCATAATCCCACCATTGATTGGCGGTCGGGGGAGATTTCACAATGGGTTACCTTTTGTGATAAGGAATGTATTACGTTTCCAGTCAGAATAGCAGCTGCCATTCCTGAACTCATTCCTGTGGAATACCAGGAGTTTGCTGATGTGTTCTCCAAGGGCAATGCGGACATTCTGCCTACCCATCGGCCTTATGATTGTGCTATTGAGCTAATTCCTGGTGCCGCATTGCCAAAGGGAAGGTTATATGCTTTATCCGGGCCAGAAACTGCGGCCATGAATGATTATGTTAAGGAGAGCCTAGGGAAAGGATTTATTAGACCATCAAAATCTCCTTTAAGTGCAGGCTTAGACCTTGCATTGACTTTAGAGCCCTGAATAAGATCTCAGTTAAAAATACTTATCCTTTGCCGCTGATTTCTGTCCTCTTTGATCAGTTACGTTCGGCTGTGATTTTTTTCTAAAATTGACCTAAGAGGAGCATACAACCTCATCCGAATCAAATCTGGAGATGAGTGGAAGACGGCCTTCAGTACTCAGTCGGGTCACTACGAGTACCTGGTGATGCCGTTCGGCTTGTCTAACGCTCCAGCAGTTTTTCAGGACCTCATTAACGATGTGCTCCGTGATTTCCTAGGGAAATTCGTGGTCGTTTACTTAGACGACATCCTGATTTATTCTGAGTCAATGGAACAACATGTTACCCAGGTGCGTCAGGTTCTTCAAAAGTTACGTGAGAATCATTTATATGCCAAGCTGGAGAAATGTGAGTTTCATGTCACGGAGGTATCTTTTTTAGGGTACATTATTTCCCCTCGGGGATTTTTCATGGAACCTAAGAAGCTCCAGGCCATACTTAGTTGGGCGCAACCCACCAATTTAAAAGCAATTCAGCGCTTTTTAGGGTTTGCGAATTATTATAGGAGGTTCATTCATTCTTTTTCTGACCTGGTTGCTCCCATTGTAGCTCTGACAAAAAAAGGAGCAGATCCTACCAACTGGTCGCGTGAAGCTGAGTTGTCCTTTCGGGCCTTGAAACAAGCCTTTGTCTCGGCTCCAGTCCTCAGACATCCCAATCCGGAATTGCCCTTTGTTGTGGAGGTTGATGCCTCGGAGGTTGGAGTGGGGGCTATCCTATCTCAAAAGGATCCGGAGTCTCTGGAACTACATCCTTGTGCCTTTATGTCCAGGAAATTCTCCTCCGCTGAATCCAACTATGACGTTGGTAATCGGGAGTTACTGGCAATAAAGTGGGCTTTCGAGGAGTGGAGGCATTGGCTGGAGGGAGCAAAACATACTATTTCAGTATTGACTGACCATAAAAACCTGCAATACATCGAATCAGCTAAGCGGCTGAATGCCCGGCAGGCTCGTTGGGCTTTATTTTTTACTCGTTTCAAATTTTTAATCACTTTCAGGCCTGGTTCCAAGAATACCAAGGCTGATGCCCTGTCACGCAGCTTTCTTCCGGTTCACAACAACAGTCCTGTTACTCCCATACTTCCATCTTCAGTCATTTGGGCAGGCCTCACACAAGATTTATTTACCCAGTTAAAACAGCTTCAACACCAAGCTCCTGGAAATACTCCTGCTGGTCGTCTTTACGTCCCTGAGTTTTTGAGAGCTACTGTTTTGACTGAATTCCATGATAACAAAGTTTCCGGGCATCCGGGGATCTCTAAGACTTTGGAGTTAATCTCCCGCTCAGTATGGTGGCCTGGTCTTTCTAAAGACGTTAAGGAGTTTGTTTTTTCATGTCAGGTTTGTGCACAGCATAAGGTTCCCCGTTCCTTGCCTATCGGGCAACTTATGCCCTTAAATGTCCCTCTCAGGCCATGGTCTCATATTTCCGTGGATTTTATGGTAGACCTTCCCCTTTCAGCCGGATTCCGAGTCATATGGGTGGTAGTGGACCGTTTTAGCAAGATGGCTCATTTCATTGCTCTTCCCCGACTGCCATCTGCCCAAGGATTGGCAGTTTTGTTTCTCCGCCATGTTTTCAGACTTCATGGGTTGCCCACTGATATTGTTTCTGATCGGGGTCCACAATTCATCGCACAATTCTGGAAGTGTTTTTGTGCTTCATTAAAGATGAAATTGTCGTTAAAATTTGGTTACCACCCACAATCCAACGGGCAAACCGAGCGAGTTAACCAATCATTGAAACAGTTTTTGCGTTTGTATTCAGCCAAACTCCAGAATGATTGGTCCGAGTTTCTTACAATAATTCTTGTCATTCCTCCACTAATGTGTCTCCATTCTTTTCAGTTTTTGGTTTTCACCCCAGAGCGAATTCTTTTTTTCATCATTCCTCAGTTTCCTCGCTAACCTTAACCTCCCATCTCAGAGCCATTTGGAAAAAAGTGCACCTTGCTCTCAGAAAAGCGGCCTTTCGAGAGAAAAATTTTTCTGACAGGCTCCGACGTCCTTGCACTTTTAAGGTGGGAGATAGAGTATGGTTGTCGACTCGTAACATCAGGCTTCGACAATCCTCGGCTAGATTGGGACCCAAATTTATTGGACCATTTCTTATTATTAAAAAAATCAACCCAGTTGCTTTCCGGTTACGTTTACCAAGATCTCTCAGGATTGGAAATACGTTTCATTGCTCCCTGTTGAAACCATACGTTTCTTCCAGTAGATTTCCTCGGAGGATCTCTCAGGGTAGATCTCCGGTGGATGTACAGGGACAACAGGAGTTCTTGGTGGAGAAGGTTCTCGATTCCAAATTGTCCCGGGGCCGGCTTTATTTTCTGGTTCACTGGAGAGGCTATGGTCCGGAGGAAAGGTCTTGGGTCCTGGATAAGGATCTTCATGCCCCGAGGCTCAAGAGGGCATTTTTTCGGGAATTTCCTCGGAAACCTGGCTTTAGGGGTTCCTTGACCCCTCCTCAAGGGGGGGGGGGGTACTGTTAGGCGCCGGGTCCGCTCGTCTGCGCTGCCCGGCGCCTAGCAACCAGGGACGCCGTGCGCGTACAGCCGCCGGCTCCCTGGCAACGCTAGACGCCGGGCTTGCTGAGCCGCATGGACCCTAGCAACGGGGACGCCACTGGCGGACCGCGTTCCCCGTTGCTGGGTCCATTTGAAATTATAGTGCACCTGTTCTCTAGCCGTGCAGCAAGGCAGCTGCACGGCATTTATGCTAATCAGCTCTGTCAGCAGCTGATTGGAGGACTCCTGTTTTAATACACTCTCAGGGCTTCTCACAGACGCCGGTAATAGCTTCCTGCATGCTGTCTTTGTTTGCTGAGAGTCTGTTTCCAGTCCTGCTGTATCCGGTCGTTCCAGTCTTCTGAAGTCCTGTACTCGGGAGTTGTCATCTCGTCCCTGGAGTCCTGACTGATCACCGTTTAACACAGTGGTGTTCGTGAGTCGCGGCTTTGCCGTGTGTAGCGGCTTGGCCGCTTTACCCTTTATTATTTGTGTTTGGAGCATTTTGCGGAGGGTTCCGCTTCCACAGGTCCACTCTGGTATCCGGCGGTGCTGGGTAGGAGTATTGGACAAGTGGATTTTGGTTGTCTTTTTCCCTGGTGGTTTTTCCGCACATACTTTAGGTTTTGTTAGTTAGCTCGTAGCCCCTGGCCTGTTTGTTAGTTAGAGGTCCTCTTGTTATCATTCTGCCTCGGATTTCCCTTTGTCTCTCATTAAGACCGGGGGGCACCGGAGTTGGGCAGACATAATCCGCCCTTCAAACGTGGCTGCCAAGGGCTCAAGAAACCATAGTCTCGCAAGGGATTTCCGATAGCACGGGTGAGACAACAGAGTTAGGGCGCCAGGGGCTATTATTCTTTCCTGCTCCCGTTACCAGCATTCCATTCCAGTGCTCCGGTCATTGTCATAAGATCTCCTCTGGCCAGGAGTGCTGGAATCATAACACAGTGACAGAAATAATAACGGAATACAGCGGCCTAGGCCGACGGACGCGGCAGAGCCGCTACTCACGGAACCGGTACGAATACTGGCAAACGGACAGGAACCCCCAATGCTGCCGACACAGACTCTCAGAACTGGAGGACAGGCAGAATACCAAACGACAGACCGGTGGACACCAAGAAGCCAGAAACTCGACGAGGCATAGGCAAAGCCACCGGACTTCTGGACAGGAACGCTTCACGGCAGGACACGGGATCAGACACAGGAATCGACACAGGGACTGACACAGGAATCGACACAGGAAGCAGCTCGACAGACACTGCTACACAGGAGCTCAGGAACTGGCAGGTACAAGCTCAGAACTCAAGCAGACTGGAAACCTAAAAATATCACCAGCGTCTGTGAATTGCACTGAGCCAGCATATAACAGAGAGGCCTAATTAATAATGTCATGCAGCTGCCCTGTTGCATGACTCCAAACTGACAAGATGCAATTAGCAGCCAGGTGAGGCTGAACACATGGGAACAAGCTGCAATTACACAGACTCACCAGCGGCAGCAACCAAGAGTATTCTTAAACAGAGCAACGGGAAATCCTGGCCTGCAAAACAACTTATAAACATAAAATAGGAATGAACCACTACCTGTGGTTCATAACAGTATCCCCTCCTTAAGGGTGAGCTCCGAGCACCCCATGACACCCACGGGGAACATGAACAGAAGAATAACATAAAATACCTAACTGACATGCAAAACAGGAATGAGCCAACAATGGGAGATGAGAGGGGGTTGTGATTCGGACAGAGATAAGACATGGAGATGTTGGGGTGAGGCGGACAGCTATCAGAAATAAAGAGACCAGGTGGTGAGGAGGACAGAGATGAGAGACATAGAGACTGGGAAAAGAGGGCAGAAATGAGAGACAGGACAAGGTGAGGGGGCACAGATAAGAAACTGGGAGATGGGGGAATGAGGGGACAGAGATGAGAGAAGGGCCAGGAGCGGGATATCGATAAGAGATGGGTGGGAGGACAGAGGGGTGAGGCAGGCAGAGATGAAGAGAAAGGGTGGAGAGGGGGACAGAGATGATAGACGAGGAGGAGGTGAGGGGGCAAAGATGAAAAAAAGTAAGAAGGGTGAGCGGACAGAGATAAGTGACTATAACATGGGGGGCTGAAGGGGACAGAGGTGAGAGTCAGGAAGATGGGATAGCAAGGGGAACAGAAAATGGATATAGGGAGACAAACACAGAAATGAGAGACAGAAAAATGCGGATGAGATGAGGGGAACAGAGATAATAAATGAAGAGAACAAGAGGTGAATGGTATAGAGATGAGAGACAGGAATACATGCAGTGAGGGGGAAGAAATGAGAGACAGTAAGGCAGGGGGAGTTAGGGGGACAGAGATGAGAGACAGAAAGACTTTGGAGGGATGATGGGGACTGGGAAAGAAAGAAAACATGCAATGCTGGTCATGATAACCAGAAATCCAGTATATGATAGGTCCAAAGTACTAATTATAATGTTAATATTTTTGCTTTCAAAAAGTTATCAGTCAGATAGACATTAATGACAAAACAAAATTAAGATAAATGGGAGTGTTACTGGTTGGGGAGTTCTCCTTATTCTCATGGTTTCTGTACTTGTTTTTTAATTTTGTTGATTGTTCATGTTTTGTGAACTGCTGACCAGGGCTGTTTCTTGCCAATTTGGCTCCCAGTGCGAGATTTAAAAATGCGCCCCCCCCCCGTAGATATAAAGAGGAAAAGTGTGCGCTCCCGGCAAGGGGGCGTGGCCTCGTTAGAACGGGCGTGGCTTTGTTAAGATGGGCGTGGTCTCATCTGATCTCATCATCACGGCCACCACAGGATATTTAAAAAAAAACACATTATTTTACACATTACAGCAGGCACGCGACCCCATTTTACACAGCACGACAGGCAAGTGTCCCCATTTTACACAGCACGGTAGGCAAGAGTCCCCATTTTACACATTGCGGCAGGCAAGAGTCCCCATTTTACACATTGCGGCAGGAAAGTGTCCCCATTTTATACGTTGCGGCAGGCACGTGCCCCCATTTTATACAGTACAACAGGCAAGTGTCCCCATTTTACACATTGCGGCAGGCAAGTGTCCCCATTTTACACAGTACGGCAGGCACGTGTCCCCATTTTACACAGTACGGCAGGCACGTGTCCCCATTTTACACAGTACGGCAGGCAAGTGTCCCCATTTTACACAGTACGGCAGGCAAGAGTCCCCATTTTACACATTGCGGCAGGAAAGTGTCCCCATTTTATACATTGCGGCAGGCACTTGTCCCCATTTTACACAGTACGGCAGGCACGTGTCCCCATTTTACACAGTACGGCAGGCACGTGTCCCCATTTTACACAGTATGGCAGGCAAGTGTCCCCATTTTACACAGTACGGCAGGCAAGTGTCCCCATTTTACACATTGCGGCAGGCACGTGTCCCCATTTTACACAGTACGGCAGGCACGTGCCCCCATTTTACACAGTACGGCAGGCACGTGTCCCCATTTTACACAGTACGGCAGGCAAGTATCCCCATTTTACACATTACGGCAGGCACGTGTCCCCGTTTTACACAGCACGACAGGCAAGTGTCCCCATTTTACACAGTACGGCAGGCAAGTGTCCCCATTTTACACAGTACGGCAGGCACGTGTCCCCAATTTACACAGTACGGCAGGTGGTGGTTGGGAGGGAGAGAGAGGGAGAGGGTCTGACTTACGTTTGAAGCGGTTCTTCCCGCTCTTCAGCCGCCTCTCCCTCGTCTGCGCGGCTCCCCCTTCTCCCTCCTCCCGAGTGCCCAGCTCGGGGGGCGGGGTTTCGAGGAATGACGCGATTGCGTCGTGACGTCACGACGCAAACGCGTCATTCTGCGAAACCCCGCCCCCCGAGCTGGGCACTCGGGAGGAGAGGGAAGGGGGGATTCAAAGTGCTGAAGAAGTGCCGCAGCGGGCGCCCCGTGCGGTTGCATGGCTCGCCCGCCGCAAGAAACGGCACTGCTACTGACGGTAATAAAGTATTATTATTATTATTATTATTATTATTATTGTTATTATTATTATTATTATTATTATAATGCTTTACTCCAGATTATCACAACTGCAGCCAGGCTCAGGTTACCCAGACTACAGACAACACAGAAAGCTAACGATAATAGTAATTTACTAATTTGCAGTATAATAAACAGTAAAAACTATAGTGCATTGCCACTAAAAGAGAGAAACCCACATTAAAAACAAATAATAAAGTAATACAAATTAGTTTGTTTGGAGAGTAAAATAGCCCATAATAATACGCTTCCAGATAGTGCTTTAGACAAATATAGAAATTGGAATTGTGATGACAGTTCCTCTTTATAACTGATTTGTTCGTCTGCGGTGACAGCCCCAGATCCTCCCCACCGGGGACAGGGGACCTAGGAATGCTGCGCTGTTAATAGACCATTCATCACTCTTCTTTCTGTTTGTATTCTTGGAAGCTTTCATCATCTGCATGTGCACAGGTTGGAAATTATAGATGCTATGTAAATATATGGTGACAACAGGTAATTACTTATGTTCTGCCTCACAGCATCTGATGCCCCCGGGAGTTTGTAATGAACATCAGGTAGCAGATTACCCTGAATGTGTAATTAGCATTGGCCACTCAACCAGAAGGGACCTCCACATGGGGAAAGGATGGCACGGCCAAGGTGGTTATCTGCCAGAGGCCAGCGTGTATACAGTCAGCCTGAGGGTGCCATGGGGTGGTGACTGTATACTTACCTCTTGTTTCATGCCAAGATTCACATGACGCATTTCCCCACACGGTATCGGGAGAGGAACCATTAGTATAAGTGTGATTACCATTTATTAGGCCACAGCTGCCAGCTCATCATCATTACTTCCTTTGTAGAGGGGAATTTCGAATAATTAACATGTATTGATTAATGAGAACTGCCAGAGACAAACACAGGCTCTGTTGTTTTATTTGCATACCGGTCTAATTATATATAAGTATAGAATATAGGAATCCTGCCTTAATATAGTGAACAAAGTAAGTTGCAAAAAAAAATAATTTTAAATTGGCTATTGTGACTCTCAGTGGCCATGAGAGGTACTGCAGCTCTTTTTTTTTTTTGAGGGTTAATTCAAACCGAGGCTATAAAGTTTTTTTTTTTTTTTTTTGGGCTTGCTATTTCATACTCATAGTATCACCTAATTCAAAGAGAGTGCAGTTTTCGCCAAAGGTTCTGTGAGTAGTAAAGTTGTACACAAAACTAGAAAAAAGTAATGCAATGGGGGTGCACCCTTGAGCAGACGCAGTCCAAGATATTTTCCTGTATCCTCTCATCCCTCTTAACGCAGCCAGAAAAATCATTGGATAATTAATTAATGGATGCTTCAAAAAGTCAAACATGCAATGAGTAGGTCTTTTGTTTGTGTCTGCCCAATATTTTATAGGGAGAACAAAAATAAGGAAGAAATGGAAAGTTCAGAATTTCGATATAGACATTAGGTTGGCATGTAAAATGCCGACATTCACAGATATCAACATGGTTGAAACGACGGCATGTTCATAATGTGGTCATTTAACCTGCTGACACCAGAATGTTGAAGATACATTTGTGAGTTATTTTTAAAAGACACAATTAGGTTTAGGTGTAAGGTTTAGGTGCTAGGGTTAAGTATAGGGTTAGGGTTAGGTTTAGGTGTAAGGGTTAGGTGCTAGGGTTAAGAATAGAGTTAGGGTTAGGTTTAGGTGTAAGTGTTAGGTACTAGGGTTAAGTATAGGGTTAGGTTTAGGTGTAAAGGTTAGGTGCTAGGGTTAAGTATAGGGTTAGTTTTAGGTGTAAGTGTTAGGTGCTAGAGTTAAATATGGGGTTAGGTTTAGGTGTAAGGGTTAGGTGCTAGGGTTAAGTATAGGGTTAGGTTTAGGTGTAAGTGTTAGGTGCTAGGGTTAAATATGGGGTTAGGTTTATGTGTAAGGGTTAGGTACTAGGGTTAAGTATAGGGTTAGGTTTAGGTGTAAGGGTTAGGTACTAGGGTTAAGTATAGGGTTAGGTTTAGGTGTAAGGGTTAGGTACTAGGGTTAAGTATAGGGTTAGGTTTAGGTGTAAGGGTTAGGTGCTAGGGTTAAGTATAGGGTTAGGTTTAGGTGTAAGGGTTAGGTACTAGGGTTAAGTATAGGGTTAGGTTTAGGTGTAAGGGTTAGGTACTAGGGTTAAGTATAGGGTTAGGTTTAGGTGTAAGGGTTAGGTGCTAGGGTTAAGTATAGGGTTAGGTTTAGGTGTAAGGGTTAGGTACTAGGGTTAAGTATAGGGTTAGGTTTAGGTGTAAGGGTTAGGTGCTAGGGTTAAGTATGGGGTTAGGTTTAGGTGTAAGGGTTAGGTACTAGGGTTAAGTATAGGGTTAGGTTTAGGTGTAAGGGTTAGGTGCTAGGGTTAAGTATAGGGTTAGGTTTAGGTGTAAGTGTTAGGTGCTAGGGTTAAGTATGGGGTTAGGTTTAGGTGTAAGGGTTAGGTACTAGGGTTAAGTATAGGGTTAGGTTTAGGTGTAAGGGTTAGGTACTAGGGTTAAGTATAGGGTTAGGGTTAGGTTTAGGTGTAAGTGTTAGGTGCTAGGGTTAAGTATGGGGTTAGGTTTGGGTGTAAGGGTTAGGTACTAGGGTTAAGTATGGGGTTAGGTTTAGGTGTAAGGGTTAGGTACTAGGGTTAAGTATAGGGTTAGGTTTAGGTGTAAGTGTTAGGTACTAGGGTTAAGTATAGGGTTAGGTTTAGGTGTAAGGGTTAGGTGCTAGTGTTAAGTAAAGGGTTAGGTTTAGGTGTAAGGGTTAGGTACTAGGGTTAAGTATAGGGTTAGGTTTAGGTGTAAGGGTTAGGTACTAGGGTTAAGTATAGGGTTAGGTTTAGGTGTAAGTGTTAGGTACTAGGGTTAAGTATAGGGTTAGGTTTAGGTGTAAGTGTTAGGTACTAGGGTTAAGTATAGGGTTAGGTTTAGGTACTAGGGTTAAGTATAGGGTTAGGTTTAGGTGTAAGGGTTAGGTACTAGGGTTAAGTATAGGGTTAGGTTTAGGTGTAAGTGTTAGGTGCTAGGGTTAAGTATGGGGTTAGGTTTAGGTGTAAGGGTTAAGTATAGGGTTAGGTTTAGGTGTAAGGGTTAGGTGCTAGGGTTAAGTATAGGGTTAGGTTTAGATGTAAGTGTTAGGTGCTAGGGTTAAGTATGGGGTTAGGTTTAGGTGTAAGGGTTAGGTACTAGGGTTAAGTATAGGGTTAGGTTTAGGTGTAAGGGTTAGGTACTAGGGTTAAGTATAGGGTTAGGGTTAGGTTTAGGTGTAAGTGTTAGGTGCTAGGGTTAAGTATGGGGTTAGGTTTAGGTGTAAGGGTTAGGTACTAGGGTTAAGTATGGGGTTAGGTTTAGGTGTAAGGGTTAGGTACTAGGGTTAAGTATAGGGTTAGGTTTAGGTGTAAGTGTTAGGTACTAGGGTTAAGTATAGGGTTAGGTTTAGGTGTAAGGGTTAGGTGCTAGTGTTAAGTAAAGGGTTAGGTTTAGGTGTAAGGGTTAGGTACTAGGGTTAAGTATAGGGTTAGGTTTAGGTGTAAGGGTTAGGTACTAGGGTTAAGTATAGGGTTAGGTTTAGGTGTAAGTGTTAGCTACTAGGGTTAAGTATAGGGTTAGGTTTAGGTGTAAGTGTTAGGTACTAGGGTTAAGTATAGGGTTAGGTTTAGGTACTAGGGTTAAGTATAGGGTTAGGTTTAGGTGTAAGGGTTAGGTACTAGGGTTAAGTATAGGGTTAGGTTTAGGTGTAAGTGTTAGGTGCTAGGGTTAAGTATGGGGTTAGGTTTAGGTGTAAGGGTTAAGTATAGGGTTAGGTTTAGGTGTAAGTGTTAGGTGCTAGGGTTAAGTATGGGGTTAGGTTTAGGTGTAAGGGTTAGGTGCTAGTGTTAAGTATAGGGTTAGGTTTAGGTGTAAGGGTTAGGTGCTAGGGTTAAGTATAGGGTTAGGTTTAGGTGTAAGTGTTAGGTGCTAGGGTTAAGTATGGGGTTAGGTTTAGGTGTAAGGGTTAGGTACTTGGGTTAAGTATAGGGTTAGGTTTAGGTGTAAGTGTTAGGTACTAGGGTTAAGTATAGGGTTAGGTTTAGGTGTAAGAGTTAGGTGCTAGTGTTAAGTATAGGGTTAGGTTTAGGTGTAAGGGTTAGGTGCTAGGGTTAAGTATAGGGTTAGGTTTAGGTGTAAGGGTTAGGCGCTAGGGTTAAGTATAGGGTTAGGTTTAGGTGTAAGTGTTAGGTACTAGGGTTAAGTTTAGGATTAGGTTTAGGTGTAAGTGTTAGGTACTAGGGTTAAGTATAGGGTTAGGTTTAGGTGTAAGGGTTAGGTACTAGGGTTAAGTATAGGGTTAGGTTTAGGTGTAAGGGTCAGGTGCTAGGGTTAAGTATAGGGTTAGGTTTAGGTGTAAGTGTTAGGTACTAGGGTTAAGTATAGGGTTAGGTTTAGGTGTAAGGGTTAGGTACTAGGGTTAAGTATAGGGTTAGGTTTAGGTGTAAGGGTTAGGTACTAGGGTTAAGTATAGGGTTAGGTTTAGGTGTAAGTGTTAGGTGCTAGGGTTAAGTATAGGGTTAGGTTTAGGTGTAAGTATTAGGTGCTAGGGTTAAGTATAGGGTTAGTTTTAGGTGTAAGTGTTAGGTGCTAGGGTCAAATATGGGGTTAGGTTTAGGTGTAAGGGTTAGGTGCTAGGGTTAAGTATAGGGTTAGGTTTAGGTGTAAATGTTAGGTGCTAGGGTTAAATATGGGGTTAGGTTTATGTGTAAGGGTTAGGTACTAGGGTTAAGTATAGGGTTAGGTTTAGGTGTAAGGGTTAGGTGCTAGGGTTAAGTATAGGGTTAGGTTTAGGTGTAAGTGTTAGGTACTAGGGTTAAGTATAGGGTTAGGTTTAGGTGTAAGGGTTAGGTACTAGGGTTAAGTATAGGGTTAGGTTTAGGTGTAAGGGTTAGGTACTAGGGTTAAGTATAGGGTTAGGTTTAGGTGTAAGTGGTAGGTGCTAGGGTTAAGTATAGGGTTAGGTTTAGGTGTAAGGGTTAGGTGCTAGGGTTAAGTATAGGGTTAGTTTTAGGTGTAAGTGTTAGGTGCTAGAGTTAAATATGGGGTTAGGTTTAGGTGTAAGGGTTAGGTGCTAGGGTTAAGTATAGGGTTAGGTTTAGGTGTAAGGGTTAGGTACTAGGGTTAAGTATAGGGTTAGGTTTAGGTGTAAGGGTTAGGTGCTAGGGTTAAGTATAGGGTTAGGTTTAGGTGTAAGGGTTAGGTACTAGGGTTAAGTATAGGGTTAGGTTTAGGTGTAAGGGTTAGGTACTAGGGTTAAGTATAGGGATAGGTTTAGGTGTAAGGGTTAGGTGCTAGGGTTAAGTATAGGGTTAGGTTTAGGTGTAAGGGTTAGGTACTAGGGTTAAGTATAGGGTTAGGTTTAGGTGTAAGGGTTAGGTACTAGGGTTAAGTATAGGGTTAGGTTTAGGTGTAAGGGTTAGGTGCTAGGGTTAAGTATAGGGTTAGGTTTAGGTGTAAGGGTTAGGTACTAGAGATGAGCGCCTGAAATTTTTCGGGTTTTGTGTTTTGGTTTTGGGTTCGGTTCCGCGGCCGTGTTTTGGGTTCGAACGCGTTTTGGCAAAACCTCACCGAATTATTTTTGTCGGATTCGGGTGTGTTTTGGATTCGGGTGTTTTTTTCAAAAAACCCTAAAAAACAGCTTAAATCATAGAATTTGGGGGTAATTTTGATCCCAAAGTATTATTAACCTCAAAAAACATAATTTACACTCATTTTCAGCCTATTCTGAACACATCACACCTCACAATATTATTTTTAGTCCTAAAATTTGCACCGAGGTCGCTGTGTGAGTAAGATAAGCGACCCTAGTGGCCGACACAAACACCGGGCCCATCTAGGAGTGGCACTGCAGTGTCACGCAGGATGTCCCTTCCAAAAAACCCTCCCCAAACAGCACATGACGCAAAGAAAAAAAGAGGCGCAATGAGGTAGCTGTGTGAGTAAGATTAGCGACCCTAGTGGCCGACACAAACACCGGGCCCATCTAGGAGTGGCACTGCAGTGTCACGCAGGATGTCCCTTCCAAAAAACCCTCCCCAAACAGCACATGACGCAAAGAAAAAAAGAGGCGCAATGAGGTAGCTGACTGTGTGAGAAAGATAAGCGACCCTAGTGGCCGACACAAACACCGGGCCCATCTAGGAGTGGCACTGCAGTGTCACGCAGGATGGCCCTTCCAAAAAACCCTCCCCAAACAGCACATGACGCAAAGAAAAAAAGAGGCGCAATGAGGTAGCTGACTGTGTGAGTAAGATTAGCGACCCTAGTGGCCGACACAAACACCGGGCACATCTAGGAGTGGCACTGCAGTGTCACGCAGGATGTCCCTTCCAAAAAACCCTCCCCAAACAGCACATGACGCAAAGAAAAAAAGAGGCGCAATGAGGTAGCTGTGTGAGTAAGATTAGCGACCCTAGTGGCCGACACAAACACCGGGCCCATCTAGGAGTGGCACTGCAGTGTCACGCAGGATGTCCCTTCCAAAAAACCCTCCCCAATCAGCACATGATGCAAAGAAAAAGAAAAGAAAAAAGAGGTGCAAGATGGAATTATCCTTGGGCCCTCCCACCCACCCTTATGTTGTATAAACAAAACAGGACATGCACACTTTAACCAACCCATCATTTCAGTGACAGGGTCTGCCACACGACTGTGACTGATATGACGGGTTGGTTTGGACCCCCCCCAAAAAAGAAGCAATTAATCTCTCCTTGCACAAACTGGCTCTACAGAGGCAAGATGTCCACCTCATCTTCACCCTCCGATATATCACCGTGTACATCCCCCTCCTCACAGATTATCAATTCGTCCCCACTGGAATCCACCATCTCAGCTCCCTGTGTACTTTGTGGAGGCAATTGCTGCTGGTCAATGTCTCCGCGGAGGAATTGATTATAATTCATTTTAATGAACATCATCTTCTCCACATTTTCTGGATGTAACCTCGTACGCCGATTGCTGACAAGGTGAGCGGCGGCACTAAACACTCTTTCGGAGTACACACTTGTGGGAGGGCAACTTAGGTAGAATAAAGCCAGTTTGTGCAAGGGCCTCCAAATTGCCTCTTTTTCCTGCCAGTATAAGTACGGACTGTGTGACGTGCCTACTTGGATGCGGTCACTCATATAATCCTCCACCATTCTATCAATGTTGAGAGAATCATATGCAGTGACAGTAGACGACATGTCCGTAATCGTTGTCAGGTCCTTCAGTCCGGACCAGATGTCAGCATCAGCAGTCGCTCCAGACTGCCCTGCATCACCGCCAGCGGGTGGGCTCGGAATTCTGAGCCTTTTCCTCGCACCCCCAGTTGCGGGAGAATGTGAAGGAGGAGATGTTGACAGGTCGCGTTCCGCTTGACTTGACAATTTTGTCACCAGCAGGTCTTTCAACCCCAGCAGACCTGTGTCTGCCGGAAAGAGAGATCCAAGGTAGGCTTTAAATCTAGGATCGAGCACGGTGGCCAAAATGTAGTGCTCTGATTTCAACAGATTGACCACCCGTGAATCCTTGTTAAGCGAATTAAGGGCTGCATCCACAAGTCCCACATGCCTAGCGGAATCGCTCCGTGTTAGCTCCTTCTTCAATGCCTCCAGCTTCTTCTGCAAAAGCCTGATGAGGGGAATGACCTGACTCAGGCTGGCAGTGTCTGAACTGACTTCACGTGTGGCAAGTTCAAAGGGCATCAGAACCTTGCACAACGTTGAAATCATTCTCCACTGCACTTGAGACAGGTGCATTCCACCTACTATATCGTGCTCAATTGTATAGGCTTGAATGGCCTTTTGCTGCTCCTCCAACCTCTGAAGCATATAGAGGGTTGAATTCCACCTCGTTACCACTTCTTGCTTCAGATGATGGCAGGGCAGGTTCAGTAGTTTTTGGTGGTGCTCCAGTTTTCTGTACGTGGTGCCTGTACGCCGAAAGTGTCCCGCAATTCTTCTGGCCACCGACAGCATCTCTTGCACGCCCCTGTCGTTTTTTAAAAAATTCTGCACCACCAAATTCAAGGTATGTGCAAAACATGGGACGTGCTGGAATTGGCCCAGATTTAATGCACACACAATATTGCTGGCGTTGTCCGATGCCACAAATCCACAGGAGAGTCCAATTGGGGTAAGCCATTCCGCGATGATCTTCCTCAGTTGCCGTAAGAGGTTTTCAGCTGTGTGCGTATTCTGGAAAGCGGTGATACAAAGCGTAGCCTGCCTAGGAAAGAGTTGGCGTTTGCGAGATGCTGCTACTGGTGCCGCCGCTGCTGTTCTTGCGGCGGGAGTCCATACATCTACCCAGTGGGCTGTCACAGTCATATAGTCCTGACCCTGCCCTGCTCCACTTGTCCACATGTCCGTGGTTAAGTGGACATTGGGTACAGCTGCATTTTTTAGGACACTGGTGACTCTTTTTCTGAGGTCTGTGTACATTTTCGGTATCGCCTGCCTAGAGAAATGGAACCTAGATGGTATTTGGTACCGGGGACACAGTACCTCCAACAAGTCTCTAGTTGGCTCTGCAGTAATGATGGATACCGGAACCACGTTTCTCACCACCCAGGATGCCAAGGCCTCAGTTATCCGCTTTGCAGTAGGATGACTGCTGTGATATTTCATCTTCCTCGCAAAGGACTGTTGAACAGTCAATTGCTTACTGGAAGTAGTACAAGTGGGCTTACGACTTCCCCTCTGGGATGACCATCGACTCCCAGCGGCAACAACAGCAGCGCCAGCAGCAGTAGGCGTTACACGCAAGGATGCATCGGAGGAATCCCAGGCAGGAGAGGACTCGTCAGACTTGCCAGTGACATGGCCTGCAGGACTATTGGCATTCCTGGGGAAGGAGGAAATTGACACTGAGGGAGTTGGTGGGGTGGTTTGCGTGAGCTTGGTTACAAGAGGAAGGGATTTACTGGTCAGTGGACTGCTTCCGCTGTCACCCAAAGTTTTTGAACTTGTCACTGACTTATTATGAATGCGCTGCAGGTGACGTATAAGGGAGGATGTTCCGAGGTGGTTAACGTCCTTACCCCTACTTATTACAGCTTGACAAAGGGAACACACGGCTTGACACCTGTTGTCCGCATTTCTGGTGAAATACCTCCACACCGAAGAGCTGATTTTTTTGGTATTTTCACCTGGCATGTCAACGGCCATATTCCTCCCACGGACAACAGGTGTCTCCCCGGGTGCCTGACTTAAACAAACCACCTCACCATCAGAATCCTCCTGGTCAATTTCCTCCCCAGCGCCAGCAACACCCATATCCTCCTCATCCTGGTGTACTTCAACACTGACATCTTCAATCTGACTATCAGGAACTGGACTGCGGGTGCTCCTTCCAGCACTTGCAGGGGGCGTGCAAATGGTGGAAGGCGCATGCTCTTCACCTCCAGTGTTGGGAAGGTCAGGCATCGCAACCGACACAATTGGACTCTCCTTGTGGATTTGGGATTTCGAAGAACGCACAGTTCTTTGCGGTGCTTTTGCCAGCTTGAGTCTTTTCAGTTTTCTAGCGAGAGGCTGAGTGCTTCCATCCTCATGTGAAGCTGAACCACTAGCCATGAACATAGGCCAGGGCCTCAGCCGTTCCTTGCCACTCCGTGTGGTAAATGGCATATTGGCAAGTTTACGCTTCTCCTCCGACAATTTTATTTTAGGTTTTGGAGTCCTTTTTTTTCTGATATTTGGTGTTTTGGATTTGACATGCTCTGTACTATGACATTGGGCATCGGCCTTGGCAGACGACGTTGCTGGCATTTCATCGTCTCGGCCATGACTAGTGGCAGCAGCTTCAGCACGAGGTGGAAGTGGATCTTGATCTTTCCCTAATTTTGGAACCTCAACTTTTTTGTTCTCCATATTTTATAGGCAGAACTAAAAGGCAGCTCAGGTAAACAATGGAGATGGATGGATTGGATACTAGTATTGGATACCTGCCGACTGCCGACACAGAGGTAGCCACAGCCGTGAACTACCGCACTGTACACTGGTTGATAAAGAGATAGTAGTATACTCGTAACAACTAGTATGACACTATGACGACGGTATAAAGAATGAAAAAAAAACCACGGTTAGGTGGTATATATTATAATAATAATACAATTATGGATGGACGGACTGCCTGCCGACTGCCGACACAGAGGTAGCCACAGCCGTGAACTACCGCACTGTACACTGGTTGATAAAGAGATAGTAGTATACTCGTAACAACTAGTATGACACTATGACGGTATAAAGAATGAAAAAAAAACCACGGTTAGGTGGTATATATTATAATAATAATACAATTATGGATGGACGGACTGCCTGCCGACTGCCGACACAGAGGTAGCCACAGCCGTGAACTACCGCACTGTACACTGGTTGATAAAGAGATAGTAGTATACTCGTAACAACTAGTATGACACTATGACGACGGTATAAAGAATGAAAAAAAAACCACGGTTAGGTGGTATATATTATAATAATAATACAATTATGGATGGACGGACTGCCTGCCGACTGCCGACACAGAGGTAGCCACAGCCGTGAACTACCGCACTGTACACTGGTTGATAAAGAGATAGTAGTATACTCGTAACAACTAGTATGACACTATGACGACGGTATAAAGAATGAAAAAAAAACCACGGTTAGGTGGTATATATTATAATAATAATACAATTATGGATGGACGGACTGCCTGCCGACTGCCGACACAGAGGTAGCCACAGCCGTGAACTACCGCACTGTACACTGGTTGATAAAGAGATAGTAGTATACTCGTAACAACTAGTATGACACTATGACGACGGTATAAAGAATGAAAAAAAAAACACGGTTAGGTGGTATATATTATAATAATAATACAATTATGGATGGACGGACTGCCTGCCGACTGCCGACACAGAGGTAGCCACAGCCGTGAACTACCGCACTGTACACTGGTTGATAAAGAGATAGTAGTATACTCGTAACAACTAGTATGACACTATGACGACGGTATAAAGAATGAAAAAAAAACCACGGTTAGGTGGTATATATTATAATAATAATACAATTATGGATGGACGGACTGCCTGCCGACTGCCGACACAGAGGTAGCCACAGCCGTGAACTACCGCACTGTACACTGGTTGATAAAGAGATAGTAGTATACTCGTAACAACTAGTATGACACTATGACGACGGTATAAAGAATGAAAAAAAAACCACGGTTAGGTGGTATATATTATAATAATAATACAATTATGGATGGACGGACTGCCTGCCGACTGCCGACACAGAGGTAGCCACAGCCGTGAACTACCGCACTGTACACTGGTTGATAAAGAGATAGTAGTATACTCGTAACAACTAGTATGACACTATGACGACGGTATAAAGAATGAAAAAAAAACCACGGTTAGGTGGTATATATTATAATAATAATACAATTATGGATGGACGGACTGCCTGCCGACTGCCGACACAGAGGTAGCCACAGCCGTGAACTACCGCACTGTACACTGGTTGATAAAGAGATAGTAGTATACTCGTAACAACTAGTATGACACTATGACGACGGTATAAAGAATGAAAAAAAAACCACGGTTAGGTGGTATATATTATAATAATAATACAATTATGGATGGACGGACTGCCTGCCGACTGCCGACACAGAGGTAGCCACAGCCGTGAACTACCGCACTGTACACTGGTTGATAAAGAGATAGTAGTATACTCGTAACAACTAGTATGACACTATGACGGTATAAAGAATGAAAAAAAAACCACGGTTAGGTGGTATATATTATAATAATAATACAATTATGGATGGACGGACTGCCTGCCGACTGCCGACACAGAGGTAGCCACAGCCGTGAACTACCGCACTGTACACTGGTTGATAAAGAGATAGTAGTATACTCGTAACAACTAGTATGACACTATGACGGTATAAAGAATGAAAAAAAAACCACGGTTAGGTGGTATATATTATAATAATAATACAATTATGGATGGACGGACTGCCTGCCGACTGCCGACACAGAGGTAGCCACAGCCGTGAACTACCGCACTGTACACTGGTTGATAAAGAGATAGTAGTATACTCGTAACAACTAGTATGACACTATGACGGTATAAAGAATGAAAAAAAAACCACGGTTAGGTGGTATATATTATAATAATAATACAATTATGGATGGACGGACTGCCTGCCGACTGCCGACACAGAGGTAGCCACAGCCGTGAACTACCGCACTGTACACTGGTTGATAAAGAGATAGTAGTATACTCGTAACAACTAGTATGACACTATGACGACGGTATAAAGAAAGAAAAAAAAATACCACGGTTAGGTGGTATATATTGTAATACAATTATGGATGGACGGACTGCCTGCCGAGTTCCGACTGCCGACACAGAGGTAGCCACAGCCGTGAACTACCGCACTGTACTGTGTCTGCTGCTAATATAGACAGGTTGATAAAGAGATAGTATACAATACATACAACAATATACTACTATACTGGTGGTCAGGCACTGGTCACCACTAGTCACACTGGCAGTGGCACTCCTGCAGCAAAAGTGTGCACTGTTTAATTTTAAATTAATATAATATTATGTACTCCTGGGGGCTCCTGCTATAACAACCTGCAGTGCTCCCCAGTCTCCCCCACAATTATTATAAGCTTTGCCTTTTATACATTGATGTGCAGCACACTGGGCTGAGCTGAGTGCACACAGACTGAGTCACACTGTGTGACTGGCTGCTGCTGTGTATCGTTTTTTTTCAGGCAGAGAACGGATATAGCAGAGAACGGATATATTAAAATAAATAAAAGTTAACTAACAACAACTGCACTGGTCACTGTGGTAAACTCTGTCTGACTCTGCACAATCTCTCTCTCTCTTCTAATCTAATTTCTAATGGAGAGGACGCCAGCCACGTCCTCTCCCTATCAATCTCAATGCACGTGTGAAAATGGCGGCGACGCGCGGCTCCTTATATAGAATCCGAGTCTCGCGAGAATCCGACAGCGTCATGATGACGTTCGGGCGCGCTTGGGTTAACCGAGCAAGGCGGGAGGATCCGAGTCTGCTCGGACCCGTGAAAAAAACATGAAGTTCGTGCGGGTTCGGTTTCAGAGAAACCGAACCCGCTCATCTCTATTAGGTACTAGGGTTAAGTATAGGGTTAGGTTTAGGTGTAAGGGTTAGGTGCTAGGGTTAAGTATGGGGTTAGGTTTAGGTGTAAGGGTTAGGTACTAGGGTTAAGTATAGGGTTAGGATTAGGTGTAAGGGTTAGGTGCTAGGGTTAAGTATAGGGTTAGGTTTAGGTGTAAGTGTTAGGTGCTAGGGTTAAGTATAGGGTTAGGTTTAGGTATAAGTGTTAGGTGCTAGGGTTAAGTATGGGGTTAGGTTTAGGTGTAAGGGTTAGGTACTAGGGTTAAGTATGGGGTTAGGTTTAGGTGTAAGGGTTAGGTACTAGGGTTAAGTATAGGGTTAGGTTTAGGTGTAAGTGTTAGGTATTAGGGTTAAGTATAGGGTTAGGTTTAGGTGTAAGGGTTAGGTGCTAGTGTTAAGTAAAGGGTTAGGTTTAGGTGTAAGGGTTAGGTACTAGGGTTAAGTATAGGGTTAGGTTTAGGTGTAAGGGTTAGGTACTAGGGTTAAGCATAGGGTTAGGTTTAGGTGTAAGGGTTAGGTACTAGGGTTAAGTATAGGGTTAGGTTTAGGTGTAAGTGTTAGGTGCTAGGGTTAAGTATAGGGTTAGGTTTAGGTACTAGGGTTAAGTATAGGTTTAGGTGTAAGGGTTAGGTACTAGGGTTAAGTATAGGGTTAGGTTTAGGTGTAAGTGTTAGGTGCTAGGGTTAAGTATGGGGTTAGGTTTAGGTGTAAGGGTTAAGTATAGAGTTAGGTTTAGGTGTAAGTGTTAGGTGCTAGGGTTAAGTGTGGGGTTAGGTTTAGGTGTAAGGGTTAGGTGCTAGTGTTAAGTATAGGGTTAGGTTTAGGTGTAAGGGTTAGGTGCTAGGGTTAAGTATAGGGTTAGGTTTAGGTGTAAGTGTTAGGTGCTAGGGTTAAGTATGGGGTTAGGTTTAGGTGTAAGGGTTAGGTTTAGGTGTAAGTGTTAGGTACTAGGGTTAAGTATAGGGTTAGGTTTAGGTGTAAGAGTTAGGTGCTAGTGTTAAGTATAGGGTTAGGTTTAGGTGTAAGGGTTAGGTGCTAGGGTTAAGTATAGGGTTAGGTTTAGGTGTAAGGGTTAGGTATTAGGGTTAAGTATAGGGTTAGGTTTAGGTGTAAGGGTTAGGCGCTAGGGTTAAGTATAGGGTTAGGTTTAGGTGTAAGGGTTAGGTACTAGGGTTAAGTATAGGGTTAGGTTTAGGTGTAAGGGTTAGGTGCTAGGGTTAAGTATGGGGTTAGGTTTAGGTGTAAGGGTTAGGTACTAGGGTTAAGTATAGGGTTAGGTTTAGGTGTAAGGGTTAGGTGCTAGGGTTAAGTATAGGGTTAGGTTTAGGTGTAAGTGTTAGGTGCTAGGGTTAAGTATGGGGTTAGGTTTAGGTGTAAGGGTTAGGTACTAGGGTTAAGTATAGGGTTAGGTTTAGGTGTAAGGGTTAGGTACTAGGGCTAAGTATAGGGTTAGGGTTAGGTTTAGGTGTAAGTGTTAGGTGCTAGGGTTAAGTATGGGGTTAGGTTTAGGTGTAAGGGTTAGGTACTAGGGTTAAGTATGGGGTTAGGTTTAGGTGTAAGGGTTAGGTACTAGGGTTAAGTATAGGGTTAGGTTTAGGTGTAAGGGTTAGGTACTAGGGTTAAGTATAGGGTTAGGTTTAGGTGTAAGGGTTAGGTGCTAGGGTTAAGTATAGGGTTAGGTTTAGGTGTAAGGGTTAGGTACTAGGGTTAAGTATAGGGTTAGGTTTAGGTGTAAGGGTTAGGTACTAGGGTTAAGTATAGGGTTAGGTTTAGGTGTAAGGGTTAGGTGCTAGGGTTAAGTATAGGGTTAGGTTTAGGTGTAAGGGTTAGGTACTAGGGTTAAGTATAGGGTTAGGTTTAGGTGTAAGGGTTAGGTGCTAGGGTTAAGTATGGGGTTAGGTTTAGGTGTAAGGGTTAGGTACTAGGGTTAAGTATAGGGTTAGGTTTAGGTGTAAGGGTTAGGTGCTAGGGTTAAGTATAGGGTTAGGTTTAGGTGTAAGTGTTAGGTGCTAGGGTTAAGTATGGGGTTAGGTTTAGGTGTAAGGGTTAGGTACTAGGGTTAAGTATAGGGTTAGGTTTAGGTGTAAGGGTTAGGTACTAGGGTTAAGTATAGGGTTAGGGTTAGGTTTAGGTGTAAGTGTTAGGTGCTAGGGTTAAGTATGGGGTTAGGTTTAGGTGTAAGGGTTAGGTACTAGGGTTAAGTATGGGGTTAGGTTTAGGTGTAAGGGTTAGGTACTAGGGTTAAGTATAGGGTTAGGTTTAGGTGTAAGTGTTAGGTACTAGGGTTAAGTATAGGGTTAGGTTTAGGTGTAAGTGTTAGGTACTAGGGTTAAGTATAGGGTTAGGTTTAGGTACTAGGGTTAAGTATAGGGTTAGGTTTAGGTGTAAGGGTTAGGTGCTAGTGTTAAGTATAGGGTTAGGTTTAGGTGTAAGGGTTAGGTACTAGGGTTAAGTATAGGGTTAGGTTTAGGTGTAAGGGTTAGGTACTAGGGTTAAGTATAGGGTTAGGTTTAGGTGTAAGGGTTAGTTACTAGGGTTAAGTATAGGGTTAGGTTTGGGTGTAAGGGTTTGGTGCTAGGGTTAAGTATAGGGTTAGGTTTAGGTGTAAGGGTTAGATACTAGGGTTAAGTATAGGGTTAGGTTTAGGTGTAAGGGTTAGGTGCTAGGGTTAAGTATGGAGTTAGGTTTAGGTGTAAGGGTTAGGTGCTAGGGTTATGTATAGGGTTAGGTTTAGGTGTAAGGGTTAGGTGCTAGGGTTAAGTATAGGGTTAGGTTTAGGTGTAAGTGTTAGGTGCTAGGGTTAAGTATGGGCTTAGGTTTAGGTGTAAGGGTTAAGTATAGGGTTAGGTTTAGGTGTAAGTTTTAGGTGCTACGGTTAAGTATGGGGTTAGGTTTAGGTGTAAGGGTTAGGTGCTAGTGTTAAGTATAAGGTTAGGTTTAGGTGTAAGGGTTAGGTGCTAGGGTTAAGTATAGGGTTAGGTTTAGGTGTATGTGTTAGGTGCTAGGGTTAAGTATGGGGTTAGGTTTAGGTGTAAGGGTTAGGTACTAGGGTTAAGTATAGGGTTAGGTTTAGGTGTAAGTGTTAGGTACTAGGGTTAAGTATAGGGTTAGGTTTAGGTGTAAGGGTTAGGTGCTAGTGTTAAGTTTAGGGTTAGGTTTAGGTATAAGGGTTAGGCGCTAGGGTTAAGTATAGGGTTAGGTTTAGGTGTAAGGGTTAGGTACTAGGGTTAAGTATAGGGTTAGGTTTAGGTGTAAGTGTTAGGTGCTAGGGTTAAGTATAGGGTTAGGTTTAGGTACTAGGGTTAAGTATAGGGTTAGGTTTAGGTACTAGGGTTAGGTACTAGGGTTAAGTATAGGGTTAGGTTTAGGTGTAAGTGTTATGTGCTAGGGTTAAGTATGGGGTTAGGTTTAGGTGTAAGGGTTAAGTATAGGGTTAGGTTTAGGTGTAGGTGTTAGGTGCTAGGGTTAAGTATGGGGTTACGTTTAGGTGTAAGGGTTAGGTGCTAGTGTTAAGTATAGGGTTAGGTTTAGGTGTAAGGGTTAGGTGCTAGGGTTAAGTATAGGGTTAGGTTTAGGTGTAAGTGTTAGGTGCTAGGGTTAAGTATGGGGTTAGGTTTAGGTGTAAGGGTTAGGTACTAGGGTTAAGTATAGGGTTAGGTTTAGGTGTAAGTGTTAGGTACTAGGGTTAAGTATAGGGTTAGGTTTAGGTGTAAGAGTTAGGTGCTAGTGTTAAGTATAGGGTTAGGTTTAGGTGTAAGGGTTAGGTACTAGGGTTAAGTATAGGGTTAGGTTTAGGTGTAAGGGTTAGGTACTAGGGTTAAGTATAGGGTTAGGTTTAGGTGTAAGGGTTAGTTACTAGAGTTAAGTATAGGGTTAGGTTTAGGTGTAAGTGTTAGGTACTAGGGTTAAGTATAGGGTTAGGTTTAGGTGTAAGGGTTAGGTGCTAGTGTTAAGTATAGGGTTAGGTTTAGGTGTAAGGGTTAGGTACTAGGGTTAAGTATAGGGTTAGGTTTAGGTGTAAGGGTTAGGTACTAGGGTTAAGTATAGGGTTAGGTTTAGGTGTAAGGGTTAGTTACTAGAGTTAAGTATAGGGTTAGGTTTAGGTGTAAGGGTTTGGTGCTAGGGTTAAGTATAGGGTTAGGTTTAGGTGTAAGGGTTAGATACTAGGGTTAAGTATAGGGTTAGGTTTAGGTGTAAGGGTTAGGTGCTAGGGTTAAGTATGGGGTTAGGTTTAGGTGTAAGGGTTAGGTGCTAGGGTTAAGTATAGGGTTAGGTTTAGGTGTAAGGGTTAGGTGCTAGGGTTAAGTATAGGGTTAGGTTTAGGTGTAAGTGTTAGGTGCTAGGGTTAAGTATGGGCTTAGGTTTAGGTGTAAGGGTTAAGTATATGGTTAGGTTTAGGTGTAAGTGTTAGGTGCTACAGTTAAGTATGGGGTTAGGTTTAGGTGTAAGGGTTAGGTGCTAGTGTTAAGTATAGGGTTAGGTTTAGGTGTAAGGGTTAGGTGCTAGGGTTAAGTATAGGGTTAGGTTTAGGTGTATGTGTTAGGTGCTAGGGTTAAGTATGGGGTTAGGTTTAGGTGTAAGGGTTAGGTACTAGGGTTAAGTATAGGGTTAGGTTTAGGTGTAAGTGTTAGGTACTAGGGTTAAGTATAGGGTTAGGTTTAGGTGTAAGGGTTAGGTGCTAGTGTTAAGTATAGGGTTAGGTTTAGGTGTAAGTGTTAGGTACTAGGGTTAAGTATAGGGTTAGGTTTAGGTGTAAGGGTTAGGTGCTAGTGTTAAGTATAGGGTTAGGTTTAGGTGTAAGTGTTAGGTACTAGGGTTAAGTATAGGGTTAGGTTTAGGTGTAAGTGTTAGGTGCTAGGGTTAAGTATGGGGTTAGGTTTAGGTGTAAGGGTTAAGTATAGGGTTAGGTTTAGGTGTAAGTGTTAGGTGCTAAGGTTAAGTATGGGGTTAGGTTTAGGTGTAAGGGTTAGGTGCTAGTGTTAAGTATAGGGTTAGGTTTAGGTATAAGGGTTAGGTGCTAGGGTTAAGTATAGGGTTAGGTTTAGGTGTAAGTGTTAGGTGCTAGGGTTAAGTATGGGGTTAGGTTTAGGTGTAAGGGTTAGGTACTAGGGTTAGGTTTAGGTGTAAGTGTTAGGTACTAGGGTTAAGTATAGGGTTAGGTTTAGGTGTAAGAGTTAGGTGCTAGTGTTAAGTATAGGGTTAGGTTTAGGTGTAAGGGTTAGGTGATAGGGTTAAGTATAGGGTTAGGTTTAGGTGTAAGGGTTAGGTACTAGGGTTAAGTATAGGGTTAGGTTTAGGTGTAAGAGTTAGGCGCTAGGGTTAAGTATAGGGTTAGGTTTAGGTGTAAGGGTTAGGTACTAGGGTTAAGTATAGGGTTAGGTTTAGGTGTAAGTGTTAGGTGCTAGGGTTAAGTATAGGGTTAGGTTTAGGTGTAAGGATTAGGTACTAGGGTTAAGTATAGGGTAGGGTTTAGGTGTAAGGGTTAGGTACTAGGGTTAAGTATAGGGTTAGGTTTAGGTGTAAGTGTTAGGTGCTAGGGTTAAGTATGGGGTTAGGTTTAGGTGTAAGGGTTAAGTATAGGGTTAGGTTTAGGTGTAAGTGTTAGGTGCTAGGGTTAAGTATGGGGTTAGGTATAGGTGTAAGGGTTAGGTGCTAGTGTTAAGTATATGGTTAGGTTTAGGTGTAAGGGTTAGGTGCTAGGGTTAAGTATAGGGTTAGGTGTAAGTGTTAGGTGCTAGGGTTAAGTATGGGGTTAGGTTTAGGTGTAAGGGTTAGGTACTAGGGTTAAGTATAGGGTTAGGTTTAGGTGTAAAGGTTAGGTGCTAGGGTTAAGTATAGGGTTAGGTTTAGGTGTGTTAGGTGCTAGGGTTAAGTATGGGGTTAGGTTTAGGTGTAAGGGTTAGGTACTAGGGTTAAGTATAGGGTTAGGTTTAGGTGTGTTTGGTGCTAGGGTTAAGTATGGGGTTAGGTTTAGGTGTAAGGGTTAGGTGCTAGGGTTAAGTATGGGGTTAGGTTTAGGTGTAAGGGTTAGGTGCTAGGGTTAAGTATAGGGTTAGGTTTAGGTGTAAGGGCTAGGTACTAGGGTTAAGTATAGGGTTAAGGTTAGGTTTAGGTGTAAGTGTTAGGTACTAGGGTTAAGTATGGGGTCAGGTTTAGGTGTAAGGGTTAGGTACTAGGGTTAAGTATCGGGTTAGGTTTAGGTGTAAGGGTTAGGTACTAGGGTTAAGTATAGGGTTAGGTTTAGGTGTAAGGATTAGGTGCTAGTGTTAAGTATGGGGTTAGGTTTAGGTGTAAGGGTTAGGTGCTAGGGTTAAGTATAGGGTTAGGTTTAGGTGTAAGGGTTAGGTGCTAGGGTTAAGTATAGGGTTAGGTTTAGGTGTAAGTGTTAGGTGCTAGGGTTAAGTATGGGCTTAGGTTTAGGTGTAAGGGTTAAGTATAGGGTTAGGTTTAGGTGTAAGTGTTAGGTGCTACAGTTAAGTATGGGGTTAGGTTTAGGTGTAAGGGTTAGGTGCTAGTGTTAAGTATAGGGTTAGGTTTAGGTGTAAGGGTTAGGTGCTAGGGTTAAGTATAGGGTTAGGTTTAGGTGTATGTGTTAGGTGCTAGGGTTAAGTATGGGGTTAGGTTTAGGTGTAAGGGTTAGGTACTAGGGTTAAGTATAGGGTTAGGTTTAGGTGTAAGTGTTAGGTACTAGGGTTAAGTATAGGGTTAGGTTTAGGTGTAAGGGTTAGGTGCTAGTGTTAAGTATAGGGTTAGGTTTAGGTGTAAGTGTTAGGTACTAGGGTTAAGTATAGGGTTAGGTTTAGGTGTAAGGGTTAGGTGCTAGTGTTAAGTATAGGGTTAGGTTTAGGTGTAAGTGTTAGGTACTAGGGTTAAGTATAGGGTTAGGTTTAGGTGTAAGTGTTAGGTGCTAGGGTTAAGTATGGGGTTAGGTTTAGGTGTAAGGGTTAAGTATAGGGTTAGGTTTAGGTGTAAGTGTTAGGTGCTAGGGTTAAGTATGGGGTTAGGTTTAGGTGTAAGGGTTAGGTGCTAGTGTTAAGTATAGGGTTAGGTTTAGGTATAAGGGTTAGGTGCTAGGGTTAAGTATAGGGTTAGGTTTAGGTGTAAGTGTTAGGTGCTAGGGTTAAGTATGGGGTTAGGTTTAGGTGTAAGGGTTAGGTACTAGGGTTAGGTTTAGGTGTAAGTGTTAGGTACTAGGGTTAAGTATAGGGTTAGGTTTAGGTGTAAGAGTTAGGTGCTAGGGTTAAGTATAGGGTTAGGTTTAGGTGTAAGGGTTAGGTGATAGGGTTAAGTATAGGGTTAGGTTTAGGTGTAAGGGTTAGGTACTAGGGTTAAGTATAGGGTTAGGTTTAGGTGTAAGGGTTAGGTGATAGGGTTAAGTATAGGGTTAGGTTTAGGTGTAAGGGTTAGGTACTAGGGTTAAGTATAGGGTTAGGTTTAGGTGTAAGAGTTAGGCGCTAGGGTTAAGTATAGGGTTAGGTTTAGGTGTAAGGGTTAGGTACTAGGGTTAAGTATAGGGTTAGGTTTAGGTGTAAGTGTTAGGTGCTAGGGTTAAGTATAGGGTTAGGTTTAGGTGTAAGGATTAGGTACTAGGGTTAAGTATAGGGTAGGGTTTAGGTGTAAGGGTTAGGTACTAGGGTTAAGTATAGGGTTAGGTTTAGGTGTAAGTGTTAGGTGCTAGGGTTAAGTATGGGGTTAGGTTTAGGTGTAAGGGTTAAGTATAGGGTTAGGTTTAGGTGTAAGTGTTAGGTGCTAGGGTTAAGTATGGGGTTAGGTTTAGGTGTAAGGGTTAGGTGCTAGTGTTAAGTATATGGTTAGGTTTAGGTGTAAGGGTTAGGTGCTAGGGTTAAGTATAGGGTTAGGTGTAAGTGTTAGGTGCTAGGGTTAAGTATGGGGTTAGGTTTAGGTGTAAGGGTTAGGTACTAGGGTTAAGTATAGGGTTAGGTTTAGGTGTAAAGGTTAGGTGCTAGGGTTAAGTATAGGGTTAGGTTTAGGTGTGTTAGGTGCTAGGGTTAAGTATGGGGTTAGGTTTAGGTGTAAGGGTTAGGTACTAGGGTTAAGTATAGGGTTAGGTTTAGGTGTGTTTGGTGCTAGGGTTAAGTATGGGGTTAGGTTTAGGTGTAAGGGTTAGGTGCTAGGGTTAAGTATGGGGTTAGGTTTAGGTGTAAGGGTTAGGTGCTAGGGTTAAGTATAGGGTTAGGTTTAGGTGTAAGGGCTAGGTACTAGGGTTAAGTATAGGGTTAAGGTTAGGTTTAGGTGTAAGTGTTAGGTACTAGGGTTAAGTATGGGGTCAGGTTTAGGTGTAAGGGTTAGGTACTAGGGTTAAGTATCGGGTTAGGTTTAGGTGTAAGGGTTAGGTACTAGGGTTAAGTATAGGGTTAGGTTTAGGTGTAAGGGTTAGGTGCTAGTGTTAAGTATAGGGTTTGGGTTAGGAGTAAGGGTTAGGTACTGAGGATAAATATAGAGTTAGGTTTAGGGGTAGGTTTAGGTGCTAGGGTTAAGTATAGGGTTTGGTTTAGGGTTAGGGGTAGGTTTAAGTGATAGGGTTAAGTATAGGGTTAGGTTTAGGCTAAAATAAACAAAAAGCTGTATGTTGACATTCTGGCGCCAGCATGTTAGATGTTGACATTATAAATATGTTGACACTTTAGCCATGTTGACATTCGTGAATGTAAACATCTTCACTGTTGACATCCTGACTGTCAACATTCAGAATATGTCAACATTTTGATGTCGACAGCCATACCGCAGCCTTTTGAACAGACATGACAGTTATTAATAGAGAGGCAGGTTGCAAAAACATTTTGACAGCGAGAGCCACCCAAGAGATAGATTCCTTTCCCACTAATGTGAGGTGGGGGTCAGGAGCTCACAGGTTTCACATCTCATCCCCAGATCCATAACTGTATCACAGAGTAACGGACCCGAGACTGCAGAGCTACACAGAGGTAAAGCCCCAAATATTTATTTATCATAGTGTTTCCTGTAGTTTATACCTTACTAAGCCACTCTAAAAGGATTGTGTCTTCTTGTCTTGTCTGTATGAGTTCTTCTGGCCAATACAGTGAGGAGTTTTTCTTTATCCTCCCATTGATCATCATTTTGTGTGTGCATTAAGCTGATTACAACTTATAATTAAAAATCTAGTAATGTAACTTTTCTATTGAATCGACATTTAATGAACAGTAATATTGTTATATTGCCACGTAGCCATCCGGCAATATTCACACAATATAACCATTTCCTACATTCTATTGTACAGTTTCTGTCTGCTTATTCAATTTACTGTGCTATCAAAGTACTGTGCAGAGAGGGAGAGAGATAGAGGGGGGGGGGGGGGGGGAGAGCATGAGGGATGAGAGACAGAGAGAGAGAGAGAGAGAGAGAGAGAGAGAGAAAGAGAGAGAGTGGAGAGAAAGAATGGAGAGAAAAAGCAGAAAGAGTAGAGGGAGTGGTGAGAGGGAGAGGAGACAGACAGTGGAGAAAGAGAGAGAGAGAGGGGAGAGAGAGAGAGAGAGAGAGAGAGAGAGAGAGAGAGAGAGAGGGGACAGTTAGCAAGAGTTGAGAGGAGAGGAGAGGAGAGAGAGTGTGGAGAAAAACAGTGGAGAGAGGGAGAGGAGAGACAGAGAGGAGACAGACAGTGGAGGAGGAGAGAGAGAGAGAGAGAGAGAGAGAGAGAGAGAGAGAGAGAGAGAGAGAGAGAGAGAGAGAGAGAGTAGAGACAGAGTGTGTGGAGAAAAAGAGGAGAGAAAGAGTGGAGAGAGGGAGAGGAGAGAAAGAGAGGAGATAGAGAGTAGAGAGGGAGAGGAGACAGTGCAGGAAGAGAGAGAGAGAGAGAGAGAGAGAGCATAGAGACAGAGTGTGTGGAGAAAAACAATGGAGAGAGGGAGATGAGAGAAAGAGAGCAGATAGAGTGAAGAGAGGGAGAGGAGAGAGAGAGAGAGAGAGAGAGAGAGAGAGAGAGAGAGAGAGAGAGAGAGTAGAGACAGAGTGTGTGGAGAAAAAGAGGAGAGAAGGAGTGGAGAGAGGGAGAGGAGAGAAAGAGAGGAGATAGAGTGGAGAGAGGGAGAGGAGACAGGCAGTGGAGGAAGAGAGAGAGAGAGAGAGAGGAGAAAACGAGGAGAGAAAGAGTGGAGAGAGGGTGAGGAGAGAGAGAGAAAGAGAGAGAGAGAGAGAGAGGTACAGTATGTAGAAAGTTTGATAATAACTTCCGTGAAAAAGGTACCACAGTACTCAGTTAAAGTTACAATCTGACACATGGCTAGACTTTTTTTTTTTCTTTCACAGTGGGGATAAATCTTAATGCTATCTTGTTTCCATATCAGGGCCGTTTCTAGACAATTTGGCTCCCAGTGCGAGATTTAAAAATGCGCCCCCCCCCCCCCCCCATTGCTATAAAAAAAATTGCGCCCCCCCCCATATAGCTATAAAAAGAAAAAGTATGCGCGCGCCTCCGGCGCGCGCGCTCCCGACAAGGCGTGGCCTCATCTGATATCATCACGCCCACCACAGGGGGGAAAAAATGAAAAAAGTCCCCATTTTACACATTACAGCAGCCAAGTGTCCCCATTTTACACAGTGCGGCAGGCAGGTGTCCCCATTTTACAGAGCGCAGCAGGCAGATATCCCCATTTTACACAGTACGCAGGCAGGTATCCCCATTTTACACAGTGCGGCAGGCAGATATCCCCATTTTACACAGCGCGGCAGGCAGGTATCCCCATTTTACAAAGTGTGGCAGGCAGGTATCCCCATTTTACACAGTGCGGAAGGCAGATATCCCCATTTTACACAGTACGCAGGCAGGTATCCCCATTTTACACAGTGCGGCAGGCAGGTGTCCCCATTTTACACAGTGCGGCAGGCAGGTGTCCCCATTTTACACAGTGCGGCAGGCAGGTGTCCCCATTTTACACAGTGCGGCAGGCAGGTGTCCCCATTTTACACAGTGCGGCAGGCAAGTGTCCCCATTTTACACAGTACGGCAGGCAAGAGTCCCCATTTTACACATTGCGGCAGGAAAGTGTCCCCATTTTATACATTGCGGCAGGCACTTGTCCCCATTTTACACAGTACGGCAGGCACGTGTCCCCATTTTACACAGTACGGCAGGCACGTGTCCCCATTTTACACAGTATGGCAGGCAAGTGTCCCCATTTTACACAGTACGGCAGGCAAGTGTCCCCATTTTACACATTGCGGCAGGCACGTGTCCCCATTTTACACAGTACGGCAGGCACGTGCCCCCATTTTACACAGTACGGCAGGCACGTGTCCCCATTTTACACAGTGCGGCAGGCAGGTGTCCCCATTTTACACAGTGCGGCAGGCAGGTGTCCCCATTTTACACAGTGAGGCAGGTGTCCCCATTTTACACAGTGAGGCAGGTGTCCCCATTTTACACAGTGAGGCAGGTGTCCCCATTTTACACAGTGAGGCAGGTGTCCCCATTTTACATAGTGCGGCAGGCAGGCGCCCATTTTACACAGTGCGGAAGGCAGGTGTCCCCATTTTACACAGTGCGGCAGACAGGTGTCCCCATTTTACACAGTGCGGCAGGCAGGCCCCTATTTTACACAGCGTGGCAGGCAGGCCCCCATATTACACAGCGTGGCAGGCAGGCCCCCATTTTACACAGCGTGGCAGGCAGGTGTCCCCATTTTACACAGTGCAGCAGGCAGGTATCCCCAGTGTGGCAGGCAGGTATCCCCAGTGTGGCAGGAAGGTGTCAAGTGGTGGGGGGGAAGGAAGGGGGAGAGAGTATATATACTTACATGTTCCGCTCTTCGGATCCCGCCGCCGGACGTCCCTCGCGCCGGCCGCCCCCGCCGCCGCCTCCTTCCAGGCTTCTCTCCTCCCTCTCCCCGAGCGCTCCTGCTCGGGGGGCGGGGCTTCGTGGAATGACGCGTTTGCGTCATGATGTCACGACGCAAACGCGTCATTTCGCGAAACTCCGCCCCCTCGAGCAGGAGCGCTCGGGGAGAGGGAGGAGAGGGGGAAATAACACTTAAAGTGCCGCGGCGGGCGCCCCGTGCGGTTGCACGGCTCGCCCGCCGCTAGAAACGGCACTGTTCCATATAATTAGATATGTATAGATAAATAGATAGATAGATAGATAGATAGATATGAGACAGATAGATATGATACAAAGAATAATTGCCCAGATGTGGTAAACCTTAACAAGAGATAAAGTGAAGCTGGATAAAGAGAGATAATGGGGGTAATTCCAAGTTGATCGCAGCAGGAAATTTTTTAGCAGTTGGGCAAAACCAAGGCCCTCATTCCGAGTTGTTCGCTCGCAAGCTGCTTTTAGCAGCATTGCACACGCTAAGCCGACGCCTACTGGGAGTGAATCTTAGCTTAGCAAAATTGCGAACGAAAGATTCTCAAAATTGCGAATAGAAATTTCTTTGCAGTTTCTGAGTAGCTCGACACTTACTCTGCCACTGCGATCAGTTCAGTCAGTTTCGTTCCTGGTTTGACGTCACAAACACACCCAGTGTTCGTCCAGACAGTCCCCCGTTTCTCCAGCCACTCCCGCCTTTTTCCCAGAAACGGCAGCGTTTTTTCACACACTCCCATAAAACTGCCAGTTTCCGCCCAGAAACACCCACTTCCTGTCAATCACACTCCGATCACCAGAATGAAGAAAAAACCTCGTAATGCCGTGAGTAAAATACCAAACTTCTTAGCAAATTTACTTGGCGCAGTCGCAGTGCGAACATTGCGCATGCGCAATTAGCGGAAAATCGCTGCGATGCAAAGAAAATTACAGAGCGAACAACTCGGAATGAGGGCCCATGTGCACTGCAGGGGAGGCAGATTTAATATGTGCAGAGAGAGTTAGATTTGGGGGGGGGGGGGGGGGGTTCAATCTGCAATCTAATTTGTAGTGTAAAAATAAAGCAGCCAGTATTTACCCTGCACAGAAACAAAATAACCCACCCAAATCTAACTCTTTCTGCACATGTTATATCTGCCCCCCTGCAGTGCACATGGTATTGCCCAACTGCTAAAAAAAATCCTGCTGCGATCAACTTGGAATTACCCCATATGTACCATCCAACAAGCTAATAACTGCCATTTTTCAAACACAGCCTGTAACATGACAGTTAGGAGCTGGTTGGATGCAGTGGTGCAAGTAGAAAAAATGTCTTACGGGTACTGTGTGCGCGTGCCGTAGCCGCACACGCCAAAAATGGGTGTGGCCAAATGTCACATGGGGGCGTGGCCAATGAAAATGGGGGCGTGATACACATATGGGGGAGGGGCAGATACACATATGACCCCAATAGTGCCAGATATATATTGCCCCAGAGTGCCAGATATACATTGCCCCACAGTGCCAGATATACATTGCCTCACAGTACCAGATACACATTGCCCCACAGTGCCAGATACACATTGCCTCATTGTGCCAGATACACATTGCCTCATTGTGCCAGATACACAAATGCCCCCAGAGTGCCAGATATACATTGCCCCACAGTGCCAGATACACTTTGCCCCACAGTGCCAGATACAGAAATGCACCCACAGTGCCAGATATGCCCCCAGTGCCAGATACACATGTCCCCCCAGTGTCAGATATGCCCCCAGTGCCAGATACACATGTCCCCGCAGTGCCAGATATGCCCCCAGTGCCAGATACACATGTCCCCCCATTGCCAGATATGCCCCCAGTGCCAGATATCCCCCAGTGCCAGATACACGTCCCCCCATTGCCAGATATGCCCCCAGTGCCAGATATCCCCCAGTGCCAGATACACGTCCCCCCATTGCCAGATATGCCCCCAGTGCCAGATATCCCCCAGTGCCAGATACACATGTCCCCCCATTGCCAGATATGCCCCAGTGCCAGATATGCCCCCAGTGCCAGGTATACATGCCCCCAGTGCCAGGTATACACGAAGCTCCCCCTTCCCCTGCTGCTCACTGCTGCTGCTGCTGCTGTGCTGTCCTGTGTGTGTGAGGGGAGGAAAGCGCAGCCTGCGCCTCTCCTTCCTCTCAGTGTCCGGAGGGTGCGGGTGGCTCAGTTCAATTCAGCACTGATCCGTGAGCCAATCAAAGCTCGCGTCCGCGAGCTCTGATTGGCTCACGGGCAGCACTGAATTAAAGAAGACATTGAGGGGCAGGAGAGGCCCAGGCTGCGCTCTCCTCCCCTCACATCAGCGGAGGTGAGCGGCGGGGAGCGGCGATGCGGTGGTGAGCGGCGGGGAGCGGTGGTGAGCGGCAGGGAGCGGCGGTGCGGTGGTGAGCGGCGGGGAGCGGCGGTGTGGTGGTGAGCGGCGGTGAGCAGCAGAGGGAGGGAGCGACGGGGAGCGGTGAGGAGCGGTGAGGAGCGGCGAGGAGCGGCGGCCCATCGGTGTGGGTACGGCGTACCCACGGCTAAATTCTTAAGGGTACGTCGTACCCACCCATACCCGCACACTTGCACCGCTGGTTGGATGGTACATTTACTAAGCAGTGATAAGAGCGGAGAAGTGAGCCAGTGGAGAAGTTGCCCATGGCAAAGAATCAGCACTGAAGTAACATCTATAATTTGCATAGTATAAAATGATACAGAGCTGCTGATTGGTTGATGGGGCCACTTCTCCACTGGCTCACTTCTCCGCTCTTATCACTGCTTAGTAAATAAATGCACCCCTTTATCTCTCTTTTTCCAACTTCACTTTATCTCTTGTTAAGGCTGAATACATTTCGGCCAATATGAGAATGAGATAGGAGATAGGTAGGTAGATAGATAGATACAGGGGGACATCACTAAGTATTGGATGTGCATCCTTTTTGGAGGCATAAATATATGTATTTCCATACTGTGCTTATGCACATAAATACTTCCATATATAGGTCGTCAACTTGTAACCACTTACGCCTGGAAAGGTGGAATAACCGGTGCAGCAAGGGCATGCTCGTGTAATTGTACAGTTCTGATGGGACGTATCTCCAGCCATGCTCCCTAGGAGGCCTGGCGTAAAGGCTCATAGTGGTGGTGATGATGGTGAGGACACCAGCAGCCTCCCTCCCCCAATTTTCCAATAGGGACATGAGGGGCACATGCCTCGTGGGGAAGGGGCATGACACAACTGATCCCAGACATTGCCCATGCTCTGATGCCCCTTCCCACGTTTATATATATATATATATATATATATATATATATATATAGATATATATATAGATATATATATAGATATATATATATTACAAATGAGTGAATCAGTGCGCTCGTCAAATTTATGCGTAATATCTCACTGTAAAAGTGCAATCTGCAGTCAGAAATAAGTAGGTCAAATGACCAGTCCAGTAAGTAAGTGTTGTTCAACTAGTTCAAGGTTTGATTTACCAACAGTCCACACTCTCCCCGTTTTATCGGGTGGCTGCTCAGTTCTTCAAAATGTGCCACTAGGTATTCGTGGCCCAAACGGAAATCTGAAAATAGAGGAAGAAACAACAGAGCGCCTATAGTGTAGTATCCTTTAGTGAAGTTTTCGTCACACGCAAGAATAATATTGCGTACCGGATTACGGCTTGACACAGTGCCTGTCGATCCCCTGGTCTTTTAAGTCCAAGTCCATAGCCTTAGGACAATATTGTCCTAAGGCTATCCTATGACCACATCCCTCTGAAAAGGACCAAGAAAAAATCACCAATATTGATATGCACGAATCATTATTTTATCTGGTACGCATATAACCTTATGTGATATACTAAATTTGACCCCACTTACTGAGTAATTACTACGCTATATAGCGAATCCTTGTCTCCTGACTCTATATAGATTCCGACAGAGACTTGGACTTAAAAGACCAGGGGATCGACAGGCACTGTGTCAAGCCGTAATCTGGTACGCAATATTATTCTTGCGTGTGACGAAAACTTCACTAAAGGATACTACACTATAGGCGCTCTGTTGTTTCTTCCTCTATTTTCAGATAGATATATATATGTTTATATGTATACTAGGTGATTCATCGCACCCTACGCTCCCTTAACCCTTGCACGCCCTTGTGGGGTGCAATATTTTTATTATATGGAGTATTACCTCCAATCATAATTGTGTGAGTGGTTAAATATTGCATGGACAAAGGGCGTGTGATGGTTAAGGGGTCGAAGCCCCTTGCAACGGCGTGAACAACGCTTGCAGGACACAATGAATCACCTAGTAGGTGCTGTGATTGGGGGAGTGGCGGGTGCAGGGGAGACGCAGATGGGGTCCCGAGGGTGGGGAAGGGGCGGTTGCGGGGGTGCTGCGGGTGGGGGAGGGGCTGGTTCGGTGGTTCTGCGGGTGGGGGAGGGTGCGTAGGTGCCGTGGGTGGAAGTCCGGAGCCACCGCGGGTGGTGGAGGAGCAGTTGCGGGGGTGCCCCTTGTGGGGGAGGGGCGGGTGTGGTGGTGCGGCAGGTGGGGGAGAGGTGGGAGCGGGGTGCTGTGCATGGGGGAGGGGGTCCGGAGCCACCGCGGGTGGTGGAGGGGATGTGGGGGTGCCGCGGATGGGGCCCGGAGGTACTGCGAGTGGAGGAGGGGCGGGTAAGGCTTCACCTCCTGGAAGCAGCTAAGCTGCTGTCCTCCCTTTGGCGGTGGCTCTCCCGGAGACTCACACAGCAGCCAAGCAGCTAGTCACTATTGTGAGCGCCAGTGTCCCAACGCGCCGCATTACAGGGAAGAAGATGCACTCAATAAACTACAGCTCCCAGCAACCCTAAGGGCTGGAATGCTTTGGAGCTAAGGGCTGCTGGGAGCTGTAGTTTATTTAGTGGGTCTATTTCCCTGTAATGCGGCGCGTTGGGACACCGGCGCTAACAATAGTGACTGGCTGGCAGAACTGACTGACTCGCTGAATCAGTGTAAAAGGTGAGAGTGCTGTGCAGTGTCAGTGACACTGCACACCCACTGCACTGCACAGCACTGTCACCTTTTACATTGATTCAGCGTCCAGACATTACCCTCCACGATATCACCCTCTCTATCCGTTGCATTAGCCATCTCAGGGCTTCCAGGCCGGCAGCCCAGGTGCTGTGTTGCAGAGTCAGGGCCTCTGGGGATCGGGGCACAGCTGTGGCGGGGAGGCACTTCTGTGACATCATGCACAGAGGAGGCTCTGGGGCTCAGAGAGTATGCGGTGCAGGGAGGGCTATGAAAGCCTTCCGCTGCGCCACTTTCATACACATCTATGCCGGTGGCCGCAGCAGCTTTTGTTCCACCTGCGCCACGGCTAGGGAGTGGGGATTGTAGATGGCGGAGGGGGCAGGCGGACTGGCAGCAGGACATAGGACGCTGCAGTAAAAGGATTTTCCCCCCGCTATCTACAGTGCAGAGACTTCCTGCAGATGCAGTGACATACCCTCCAGCTGCACCTTTTTGGCAGGTACAGCACCTATTTTTTATGGTCTGTACCGATTTTTGGCTCTCCAAGCTTCCATTGAAAGTATAGGAAAAGGGGTGTGACCACGCCACTTTACCCGTGACCACGCCCCCTTTTCAAAGTTGTAGCAAATTTTTTGTGTAAATTGTTGGAGGGTATGTTGCTGCAGACGCAGTGGGCCTATTTTGGGGTGTGGGCCTGGAGCTGCAGCTCCATCAGCCCCATTGTTAATCCTGCTCTGGGAACACACAGCAGCAAAAGGGCAGAGCCTCCCATTGGATGCAACCGGTGTGGGAGGGTGTTTCTCGCCCAATCAGCTGTGGACTGGGTGTGATAGACCTTCCACTAACCCAATGAGAGCTCGTAGCCACGTCCAGCGTTATACACACAGGCACAGAGTCACAGATCTGGGCTATTATATAGGAGATATAATACACACAGTGGTGGATCTTGCCACGGGCAAGCAGGACTTTTGCCCAGGGCGCCGCCTTCCGGAGGGCGCCGGCACCATCTGGAGGGCACCGCACCATGGCAAGATCCGCTACTGTGCCTCCCGCTGCCGCTGTGTCCCCCGCTGGTCCCCCGCTGTGAAAGGAACTAGACGCTACCCGTCTAGTTTCCCTTCGTGGAGAGGACCTTTGCTATGCGGTGCGCGATGACGCCATCGCGCACCGCACAGCATTGTGGGACTGGCATTGTGCTATGGGAGAGACGTCATGACGTCTCTCCCATAGATCAGAGGAGAGGAGCGGCGCCGGCGGAGGTCTGCAGCGGTCGGGAATTTTTTTTTCTTTCAGTGGCGCTACTCTACAGGGGGCACAAATGGGGCGTAACTGACCACGCCCCCGTAGGAAGCCACACCCCTATTGTTTGCCCGGGGCGCCGCAAGGGCTAGAACCGGCCCTGAATACACAGTTACAGGACACTGCCAGAAATTGTATTTGGACACAAATCCTCTTTATACCACATTGATGCATATAACTTGAGAGCTCATTGTTATTCAGCTACAATACCCTTTATTAAAGAACACATTTCCATATACTGCCATACCCAGGATTCAAACCCATAACTGGTAAATTCTAATCAGACACCCTACTCATTGAGCTATTTGATCCTGTATAAAAACTATGAACACTAAATGAAGCTACTGGTGCTTAGTAAAAAAAAATAATCAGCATTGTAGTTGAGCAGATCTATGTAGTGTGCAGCCACACATCCAATCCCTTGCAGCAACACACTGCATAGATCTGCTCAGCCGCAATTCAAGTTGAGTTCATGAATGTTGTATAGGTATTAGCGACAGGAGGGGTGGGGGCAGGAGACAGGGGCGGTCAGGAGATGCTGGGCTTCAAAAATGGGGGAAACTGCAAGTGAAAGTGATTAAAACAGATAACTGACAAGTGTCACCAACAGCGCCCCCTACCCTGCAGCGCTATGTGCGGTGCCCCCTCCGCACACACCTAGTTATGGCCCTGGTTACTATGGGCAACTTCTGCAGCCTCCCACTAAGACTGTGAAGCTGCATCCCTGCACTTCCTTTGGGCAAAAATATAATTTATTGCTGGACTTACTCCTGACCTAAAAATGATGTCATGACGTTACGTCCATAGCACTTCTGTGACCAGGGCCGGATCTGGGACTAAAAATAGGCCCTGGCATTTTTGAAGCACACAGGCCCACCTCTGTGACTCCTCCCCTTACTATTCCTGACTCTTCCCACTTATTAGTCTATGCTCTTACAAATATAATTAATATTCTAACAACATACAAGTGTACATCATTCTCTATTAAAATACACACAACCAGTGGTTGAAGTGGAAATTTTTAAGTGGGGGTATGGAAATGCGAAGTTTGCAATTAAGCGCGCGCAGCTCCAGAAAAGGGGGCGTGACCACTCAAAAGGGGCGTGGTCTTCAGTGTAGTTTACCACACCATACAACCCTTATACGCATTATGCACCACAATAGTAGGACCCCTTATACTATCTAGTACTGGTGCCTCTTTCACATTATACCACACAGTATGAGCCAAAATTCACATTATAGCACCCGGTATGAGCCGAAATTTACATTATAGCACACGGTATGAGACGAAATTTACATTATATGCCCCCAATAGTGCAGTGCCAGATCCACAATTGCCCCCACAGTGCCAGGTATACAAATGCCCCCACAGTGCCAGATCCACAATTGCCCCCACAGTGTCAGATCCACAATTGCCCCCACAGTGTCAGGTAATACCTGACACTGTGGGGGCAATTGTGGATCTGACACTGTGGGGGCAATTGTATACCTGACAGGTATACAAATGCCCCCACAGTGCCAGGTAAACAATTGCCCCCACAGTGCCAGGTATACAAATGCCCCCACAGTGCCAGATCCACAAATGCCCCCACAGTGCCAGATCCACAAATGCCCCCACAGTGTCAGGTAATACCGGACTGGCGGCTTCTGATTGGCTGCCGGTCTGCGAGCTCTGATTGGCTCATGAACCGGCGGCTGGTTTGAAGTCCGCTATACGCCACCGCGCCAGACACAGCCGCGCTGGCTGGCGCTCTCCTCTCCTGACAGCTGAGACACGCTGCCGCCGGACTGAGCGGCAGCGTGTATCAGTGAGCGCTGGACCGGCCCACGTGGCCATCGGCCCTTCTGGCGTTTGCCAGAAGTGCCAGATGGCCAGTCCGGCCCTGTCTGTGACACAACACCATGATGGCTCTGCGACAGAGCAATGAGCCAGGAGCTCGAACATGGGCCCTCATTCCGAGATGATAGTAGCTGTGCTAAATTTAGCACAGCTACGATCATTCTCACTGACATGCGGGGGGGGCGCCCAGCAGAGGGCTAGTCCGCCCCACATGTCAGTGCCACCCCCCCTGCAGAAGTGCAAAGGCATCGCACAACGGCGATGCCTTTGCACTTCAAGAGTAGCTCCCGACCAGCGCAGCTTTAGCGTGCTGGCCGGGAGCTACTCGTCGTTCCCCGGCCCGCATCGGCTGCGTATGATGTCACGCAGCCGCTGCGGCCCGCCCCCGCACAGTCCGGCCACGCCTGCGTTGGCCGGACCGCGCCCATGAAATGGCGGCCAAACACCGCCATTCCACCCCCTCCTGCCCAGCGACCGCCTCTGCCTGTCAATCAGGCAGAGGCGATCGCAGCCCAGCTATGACCTTCGGCCGTCTGGCATGCGCCGGCGCACTATGGTGCCGGCGTATGCGCAGTGGGTACCTGTTCGCTCAGCTGCGATAAAAAGTAGCTAGCGAACGAGTCAGAATGACCCCCATATAAAGCAAAGCTGGGGATATTTGCCGCCTTCCCCCTTAGCCAGTGTCAGGGGCTGCCACGGCCCCCAAGAAGTTAAAATATGAGGGTAGCTGAGCCGGGCAGTGCCCCATCCCTCTGCTCCACCATAGGTCCCCATGACAAATGCCATCCTGCCCAACTCATCATTACCGCCCTGCGTACCACTGCAAAGTACATTACAGAATATTAATGTAGACGTTCGGGGCACAAATATGCGTCACATTTCTAAATCAGACCCAAGTTGTATCTGTTATGTTTACATCAAATACTAATCTGCATATTATTTTAAAATAGAACCCATGGGTGGTTAACGATTATTTTACATGAAAATAAAAAGGGAGGAAATGTAAGTAAAAGTGAATAAGGATTAGGGGAAAGAGGGTGAATTCAGGGGAATGGAATAGCTGCAAACAAGTATATAACTTCATTCCCTTTTGACTATAATATTGTACAATGGAAAAGCTTATACAGGTTTACATTGAACATATCTCACTATAAAATGCAGGTGCAATCAAATAATTGAATAATTATAATAGAGATATACCCAATGATATCTTAGAATGATACACGGCAACTCCTAATGAGTACCTCTGAAATACTCTATAAAATCACATATCAATAAATAGTAATACACTCTGTGGAATATGGTAATTAAAATACATATACCAATACCATAAACAGATTAAGGGGGAGGCACAGGGGATGCTGTACGCCAGGACCCCCGGCCAGAACACACTGATATCACTAGCTCTCCCTCTTGGGCAGCAGCAGAATCAGGCAGCCAGAATGCGAGCAGGCCAGTATGCAGTGCAGGCAGAGACACAGGAGTATCAGGTTTCAGAGACACACACACACACACACACACACACACACACACACACACACACACACACACACACACACAAACACACACACACACACACACACACACACACACGCAGATCCCTCCTGAGTCCTATCCCAGTGTGTAAGTAGTACAGAGGATGCTGATATTCTTGCAAGATAATTTATAGACTTTATTTTTCTATGTGTATGTGTAAGGTTATCTAAATTGGCTTTGTCCCACTGTAAGAAAACTTTACAAAATAATTGTCTCTCAATTAGGTGGAGCTATAAACAGTACCCAGGCATTCAACTATTAGATTACATCTATTATATACAATCCATACCTCCCAACTTAACCCATTCCAAGAGGCACAACATGCTCTGCTCCTGGACTTCCCTCTTAGTGGACGGGATGTACTAATGTACATCGCCGCCCATTGCCACGATGCTGATCGCATATGTACTAACATATGCGATCAGCATTGCGGAGGACAGCTCTTCCGATAAGAGCTGTCCTCCGCGATGCACAGCGGCAGCCTGACTTCCGGGATTCAGCCCCAAAAGTCAGTCTGCGTATGCACGGGGTGACGGGGGCGGCCGCAGGGCATGCTGGGAGGGATCCGATCGGATCCCTCACACAGCGCCGCGGAGAGAAGCCCATAGGCTTCTATGGACTATCGCCAGCTAAAGCTGGCGAACCCCGCCGTGGCGCTGACCTGGCGGCCGGGGGATAGTACATCAGGAAAATGCGGTAAACAGGGGGTTTACCGCATTTTCCGCTTAGTACATCCCGCCCAGTGTATAATTGGTGTCACCTGTGTTGAACACCTTTCTTATCCATTAAATAGTTCAACACAGGTGACGCTAATCCTATATTAAGAAGGAAGTCCAACAGCAGAGCATTTTATCCTTCCTGGAATGGGTCATGTTTGGCAGGTATGCATAATCTAATATACACACTGACAACCCCTTCCCCTGGGACCCCCTGTCTTAAGTGCCAAAGTTCATCCAGAGTAGCCACAGACTCCGTGATATTAGCTAGCCAATAGAGTTTTGCCTTAGTAGCCAATAGCAGTAAGTTAACTCAAATCTGATGCAATTGCTACAAGTCAGATGTATTCCTGCATACATCCTGTAGCCAGCATTTGTAGTAAGGTGGTCCAAATTTGTTGGGGGAGAAAGGAGTAAAATCACAGTCTTTTGAGCTCCCACCACCACTAAGTTCCAGCACAGGGAAAAGCTGTGGAATAGTTGATATGGTAACCACCAGAATAAGGAAGGTACTCTCTCAGACCTCGTCCTCTTACCAACTCTGACCCCCAAACCAAGCTGATCAGATGATGCTGGAGAGGTGGGGGAAGGTGTGTACTGATTGTACATATCTATATTATCTCCTATTGCAATACTACTTATGTACAGTAGAGCCATGTTTCCCTGAGCCAGTCAGATCATGGGATATAGGGCCTAATTCAGAGCCGTTTGCTGCAACGGCAGCGATCGCACCCTGAAGCGCTATGTGGTGTGCGCACACGCAGCGGACGCACTGCGCATGTGCAGAGGCGGTCGTTGGGCGGGAGGGGGCGTGTCAGTGGTGTTTGAATGCCATTGGGGGGGAGCAGTCCAGACAATGCACTGCAGGCGTGTCTGGACCGTTGCTGGGGCAGGCTGCAGCAGCTGCATGACATCACACGCAGCCGCTGTGACCCAAAACATGGTGGGTAGCTGCCTGCGCAGAGTCAGGGAGCTACTGGCCTGGTACGAAAGCATAGCCGCCTTGCGATGCTTTTGCACCTCTGCGTGGGGGGGCTTTAGGGCTTGGCATGTGGGGCGGACTAGCCCTGTGCTGGGTAACTGACAATCACTTGTGCAGTTCCAGCCTAACTTTGGGTTTCAAATACTAAAATATATTTAGCTCACATTAAATGTAATAGAGATGTCATAAAGCCCTGAAGCCCAGCTCAGCTGCAGCGTGAAACTCAATCAGAGAGAGGAGCCCGGTCTGGTCAGACCGTGTTGCTGTCGTAGCGGTTACTCCTCCGGCTCAGACAGGCTTTATGTCCATGTTTGTATGGATTACCAAACCACTCTCAGCGATTAAATGCTTTTCTAGTTTAGCATTGGATTTCTTTTACACGATGATGTGACATAGGCTGTTCTGCTTCTCAGGCAGATGGAGTGGAGTTTATTGCAGCAGGCAGAGCACTTTGAGGCAGAATGTGGTTGTCTTTTTTTTTGGCATGTGTTTGTATTAGAGATGTGTGATTCCATTCTTTGGAAATCTAATCTCACCCGAATATTGCGGATCCAAACCAAACTGAGTCCCAAATGAGTCCCGGTTCAAATCTTCCCGCAATTCGGAAATATGCCTCAGCGCCATGGCAATGGGAAGAGTTACAAGTACTCCTAATGCCTCACCATCCAGTACATGTCCCATTTGCACCTGCATTACCCGTCATTGTTGGGTCACATATGCGTATTGCGCTTGAAGTACGGACTTAGGTTACCAGTATAGAAATGTCAATTCTAAAAATAAAAAAATATATATACTGTATTAAAAAATATAATATAATTAGCAGAGGAAAAAATGCTTTAATTCAGGGTTTCCCAAAGTCCACCATTACCGTATACGTTTTAAAAGAAAACTTTCATAAAGGAGCGCAATTGTAAGTCAACAATAATATGCAATTTAATTAGTCAATCAAGACATGTCAAACATCCAATATATAAGAGCATATATAATCTGGAAAAGAGCTAAAGAGTTAAATAAAAAACTGTAGATGTCAAATAGTAAAAACTCACGATTCATTCTCAGATAAAAGTTTTACTAGTTCTTCCAATATTAATAATGGACTCCAGAATATAACTCAAAATCAGACCGCTATGTGGAGGTAATTCAGACCTGATCGCTAGGCTGCGTTTTCGCACAGCGGGCGACCAGGTCTAAACTGCACATGCGTATGCACCACAATGCACAGGGACGTCGTACGGGTACAAAGCGGATCGCCGCTCAGTGATGAGTGTGTGCGAAGGATTCATTCGCACGGGCGATCGCAAAGAGATTGACAGGAAGAAGGCGTTTGTGGGTGGCAACTGACCGATTTCAGGGAGTGTCTGGAAAAACGCAGGCGTGTCCAAGCGTTTGCAGGGAGGGTTCCTGACGTCAGTTCCGGTCCCGGACAGGCTGAAGTGATCGCAGCGGCTGAGTAAGTCCTGGGCTGCGCAGAGACTGCACGAGATCAGTTTGCACAGCTCTGCTACACAAGCGATCGCACAATTGCAAAGCGAAAATACACTCCCCCTGTATGCGGCGACTATCTGATCGCAGCGCTGCAAAAATCGCCTGCTAGCGATCAGGTCTGAATTAGGCCCTGTGTACACTGAATAGTCTTTGGGGCAGATGTATTAACCTGGAGAAGGCATAAGGAAGTGATAAACCAGTGATATGTGCAAGGTGATAACGGCACCAGCCAATCAGATCCTAACTGTTAATTTACATATTGGAGCTGATTGGCTGTTGCCTTTATCACCTTGCACATATCACTGGTTTATCACTTCCTTATGCCTTCTCCAGGTTAATACATCTGCCCCAATGATTGTTCCTTAGTGCCAATATAGAGCCATTCCACTTGTAATTAATTAGAAGTTGGTAAATTCATATATTCACTTGGTTTAATTCAAACAAGTGGTGCAGTATATCCAGTAGTGGATCTTGCTATGGGCACGCAGGATTTTTGCCCGGGGTGCCGCCTACCGGAGGGCACAGACTTCCGGAGGGCACGACCACCGTCTGGAGGGCGCCGCTGCCGTGTCAAGATCCTCTACTGGTGCCCCCCAGTGCTCAGTAGATGCGGTGCAGTGTGGTGCGCGATGAAGCACCGCACTGCATTGTGGGAGTGGCACATAGACACTAGGGGTCATAATTGACCTCTAGTGTCTATGCGGTGCTATGGGAGAGACGTCATGACGTCTCTCCCATATTTCAAAGGAGCGGCGCCGGCGGCCGGAGACAGAGGGTAGCAGCGGTCGGGAAGCAGGAGCGGGGATTGTAAGTATTATATTATTTTTTTTTAAGTGGCACAATTAGGGGGAACAACTCTACAGGGGGCACAGTACTGTGGGCACGGCGCAACTAGGGGGCACAACTCTACTGGGGGCATAGTAATGGGGGCACGGCGCAACCAGGGGGCACAACTCTACTGGGGGCACAACTCTACAGGGAGCATAACTGACCACGCCCCTTCTCCGTGAAGCCACACCCCTATTTTTTTCACTCGGGGCGCCACAAAGTCTAGATCCAGCCCTGAGTATATCATCCTTTATATAAAGTGTCTTATATTGTGGCCAAAGTAGCCAGTATGGCAGCGCTTAGCTCAACGCCCCCCGTGATGAATGAAGAGTGGCTGTCCCTTTAATGCGATCTAGACACAGCCTACTGCGGCAGAAGCAGCACAGCCGTTCTCACAGGCTTTGGGGGGGGGGGAGGGGGAGAAGCAGCTGTCTCCCTATGTTCTTAAGGTGGGTACACACTAGGCGATGTGCTCTATGAGCAACGTCACCTAGTGTTTCCCCCTCCTGGGCCGGGCGGTCGGCGGCAGGGCGTATGCACTGAGCGATATGACGACCATATCGCTCAGTGACATCATGCCGCGGCCTGGCCGTGCAGGTAGCTCTAGGATGACAGTCTAAACTGAGCTGCCTGCATGGCCAACAGCGAGGGTCGTTAATGACCCGCAGGGCCGCGCATCCCTCGTCATCGTCATACACACTTGCCGAGAAAGTAAACAATGTCGCTCAGGAAGGGTGAATAAGAGCAACGTTGTTTACTTTCTCGGCAAGTGTGTATGCACCTTTACTGGTGCTGAAACTATTCAACAAAATTCATAATAGTTAGTTCCAAAAAGCCAACATTTTGCCATGTTAAGCTTATATTTCTTCAGTTTAGTCTTTTTATTAAAATTAAATTCTTCCAATGGAGCTCTGCATCGCACCCGCTGCTGCTGCAGAGTCACTTGGCTCTGTCCCAGGAGCCATGCTGACACCTGCAATAGGGGACAGTACAGCTCCTGCCCGGTGCACCTGCCACTACTGCAGAGTTACTCGGCTCTGTCCCTGGAGCCATGCTAACACCTGCAATAGGGGACAGGACAGCTCCTGCCCGGTGCACCTGCCGCTGCTGCAGAGTTACTCGACTCTGTCCCAGGAGCCATGCTAACACCTGCAATAGGGGACAGGACAGCTCCTGCCCGGTGCACCTGCCACTGCTGCAGAGTTACTGGGCTCTGTCCCAGGAGCCATGCTAACACCTGCAATAGGGGACAGGACAGCTCCTGCCCGGTGCACCTGCCGCTGCTGCAGAGTTACTGGGCTCTGTCCCAGGAGCCATGCTGACACCTGCAATAGGGGACAGGACAGCTCCTGCCCGGTGCACCTGTCGCTGCTGCAGAGTTACTGGGCTCTGTCCCAGGAGCCATGCTGACACCTGCAATAGGGGACAGGACAGCTCCTGCCCGGTGCACCTGTCACTGCTGCAGAGTTACTGGGCTCTGTCCCAGTAGCCATGCTGACACCTGCAATAGGGGACAGGACAGCTCCTGCCCGGTGCACCTGCCGCTGCTGCAGAGTTACTGGGCTCTTTCCCAGGAGCCATGCTAACACCTGCAATAGGGGACAGGACAGCTCCTGCCCGATGCACCTGCCGCTGCTGCAGAGTTACTCGACTCTGTCCCAGGAGCCATGCTAACACCTGCAATAGGGGACAGGACAGCTCCTGCCTGGTATCGTTCAGCCTGTGCTGTAGCAAGCAGCTTTGCAATGGCAATCCTTACTGAATTAGGCATTATGAGATGAATGTACCATGCTTGTGTTAGGAGGTTAGGTACAGTAAGTGTCCTAATAGCTGTGTATTCATAGGGGGGTACGAGGACAGTGTCCCACCCTGGCTATATGTAGGTGTCTCTCACTCTCTGTTTGTATGTTTCCTTATGTCTATCCCATGCATGTTTAAATTGCTCTATTGTCTTAGCGTCTACTTGTCCACTACCCTTTCTGTGAAGTAATTTTTCCTCATATTTCTCCTGAACCTCCCCCCCTCCAGTCTCAGTGCATGTCCTCGTGTCCTATTGCTTCTCTTCATTTGGAGAATGTTTCCCTCCTGGACTTTGTTAAAACCCTTGATATATGTGAAAGTTTCTATCATGTCCCCCCTTTCCCTTCTCTGCTCCAAACTATACATACTGAGATTTCTTAGTCTTTCTGGGTATGTTTTGTGATGTAGGCCATGCAACATTTTAGTTGCCCTTCCTTGTACAGTCTCTAATGTATTAATATCCTTTTGAAGATATGGCCTCCAGAATTGAACACCGTATTCTAGATGAGGCCGTACCAATGACCTATACAGTGGCATTATTACTTCTTTCTTTCTGCTGCTGATTCCTCTCCCAATGCAGCCAAGCATCTGACTAGTCTTTCTCATTGCTTTGTTACATTGCTTACCTGCCTTTAAGTCATCTGAAATAGTGACTCCTAGATCCCTTTCCTCCTCAGTAGTTCCCAGTATAGTGCCATTAATACTATATTTAGCCTTTGGATTTTTGAGACCCAAGTGCATGATTTTGCATTTTTGGGCATTAGCTTAGCCAATGTGCTACAAATGACTGTGTATTAGGAGTTGGCATGTCCTCTGCGTGTGGTAAGATTCGTGTGAAGTGACAAAGAGACAAATGCATGAAAGGTCACACTTTGGATAACCCCCATTTGCAGCCTCCTGGTATCAGTCAGTGGTCAGTGTGCTGAGGACAGAGTTATGCCTGTCACACATCATTAGTCCTGTGAGATTCCTGGCCACTGCAGGAAGTCACTAATTATAGGACCTCATGTGGCTGAGTGACTGGTGATGAGCGCAGAGTGATAAGTGTGTTTTGTCTGTCTGTGTTTGGGGTGCGGACAAACCAATCAAGTGTCACGTTCATAATAATTAATGGGGTGGATTAAAAGGTTATTAAAAATAGATTGAGGTATAAATCAGTGATATCAGTGCACAGTGCAAGCATTGTCTCTGTTCTATTACAAACAAGAGGTAGGTGTTCCTTTTATCTCTGTATTATGAGACCAGGTAGGTGTTCTTATTGTTCTCTGTACGGTAAGAATAGGTGGGTGTTCCTGATATCCCTGTACTGTAAGAATAGGTCAGTTTTCTTATTGTCTCTGTAGTGTAAGTAGAGGTAGGTTTTCCTGTGTCTCTGTACTGTGAGACCAAGTAGGTTTTCTTATTGTCTCTGTACTGTAAGAATAGGTAGGTGTTCTTGTTATCTCTGCACTGTAAGGCCAGGTAGGTGTTCTTGTTATCTCTGCACTGTAAGAATAGGTAGGTGTTCTAATTGTCTGTATACTGTGAGACCAGGAATGGTGTTCCTGATATCTCTGTACTGTGAGGCCAGGTAGGTGTTCTTATTGTGTCTGTACTGTAAAAGAGGTAGGTTTTCTTATTGTCTCTGTACTGTAAGAATAGGTAGGTGTTCTTATTGTCTCTGTACTGTAAGGCCAGGTAGGTGTTCTTATTGTCTCTGTACTGTAAGAATAGGTAGGTGTTCTAATTGTCTGTATACTGTGAGACCAGGAATAGTGTTCCTGATATCTCTGTACTGTGAGGCCAGGTAGGTGTTCTTATTGTGTCTGTACTGTAAAAGAGGTAGGTTTTCTTATTGTCTCTGTACTGTGAGACCAGGTAGGTGTTCCTGTTATCTCTGTACTGTGAGACCAGGTAGGTGTTCCTGTTAACTATGTACTGTGAGGCCAGGTAGGTGTTTTTATTGTCTCTGTACTATAAAAAAGAGGTAGGTGTTCTTATTGTCTTTGTACTGTGAAACATAGTAGGTGGTATTATTGTCTCTTTACTGTACGTAGAGGTGCTCCTGCTATCTCTACTGTGAGACCAGGTAGGTGCTCTTATTGGCTCCATACTGTAAGAATAGGTAGGTGTTCTCTTTCTCTCTGTACTGTGAAATAAGGTAGGTATTCTTATTGTCATTGTGGGAAGAAGTGTATGTTCTCATTGTCTCTTGTGTTGTTGGAGGAGGTTGGTTTTCTTATTTTCTCTGTACTGTTAGAAGAAGTAGGTGTTCTCATTGTCTGTGTATTGGGGAAAGAGGTTTGTGTTCTCATTGTCTGTGTATTGGGGAAAGAGGTTGGTGTTTTCTCATTGTCTGTGTATTGGGGAAAGAGGTTGGTGTTCTTATTGACTGTGTATTGGGGAAAGAGGTTGGTGTTTTCTTATTGTCTGTGTATTGGAGAAAGAGGTTGGTGTTCTCATTGTCTGTGTATTGGGGAAAGAGGTTGGTGTTTTCTTATTGTCTGTGTATTGGGGAAAGAGGTTGGTGTTCTTATTGACTGTGTATTGGGGAAAGAGGTTGGTGTTCTCATTGTCTGTGTATTGGGGAAAGAGGTTGGTGTTCTCATTGTCTGTGTATTGGGGAAAGAGGTTGGTGTTCTCATTGACTGTGTATTGGGGAAAGAGGTTGGTGTTCTCATTGTCTGTGTATTGGGGAAAGAGGTTGGTGTTCTCATTGTCTGTGTATTGGGGAAAGAGGTTGGTGTTCTCATTGTCTGTGTATAGGGAAAAGAGGTTGGTGTTCTCATTGACTGTATTGGCAAAATAGGTTGGTGTTCTCATTGTCTGTGTATTGGGGAAAGAGGTTTGTGTTCTCATTGTCTGTGTATTGTGGAAAGAGGTTGGTGTTCTCATTGTCTGTGTATTGGGGAAAGAGGTTGGTGTTCTCATTGTCTGTGTATTGGGGAAAGAGATAGGTGTTCTCATTGTGTATTGGGGAAAGAGGTTGGTGTTCTCATTGACTGTGTATTGGGGAAAGAAGTTGGTGTTCTCATTGTCTGTGTATTGGAGAAAGAGGTTGGTGTTCTCATTGTCTGTGTATTGGGGAAAGAGATAGGTGTTGTCATTGTTTGTGTATTGGGGAAAGAGGTTGGTGTTCTCATTATCTGTGTATTGGGGAAAGAGGTTGGTGTTCTCGTTGTGTGTGCATTGGGGGAAAGAGGCTGGGGTTCTCTAGTAGTCTGTGTATCATGAGTAGAGGTTGGTGCTTCATTGTCTCTATATTATGGGCAGAGCTAGGTGCCTCATTGTCTCTGTATATTGGGTAGAGGTTGGTGCTCACATAGGTTCTGTATCATGGTTAGAGGTACAGTAGGTGCTCTAGTAGTTTGTGTATCATGGGTAGAGGTAGGTGCTCTAGTAGTCTTTGTACCATAAGTAGAGGTAGGTGCCCCATTGTCTCTGTATCATGGGTATAGGTAGGTGTTCTCATAGTCTGTGTAATGGGTAAAGGTAGGTGTTCTCACAGTCTTTGTACCACAGGTAGATGTAAAGTAGTCTTCTCTCATTCTCATGTAGTCTGCTCCTATCCAGCCATAAACACGGTGTCATCATGTCCCAGAAGAAAGTGTCCTCTAAGAACGCACCATATAAGAAGAAGTCTATGAAGCCGCAGGCTGCAGCCAGCAGCTATTACACCGACTCTCTGGGGTTCATGGCCATGGACTGCAATGTGCCTGGCCTGTCCAGCGTGATCCTTCAGAAGCTGAACATGAAGAGCTACGAGGAGTACAGGTGCCCGTTGTCTTCTTACTGACTCCTCACTTGTGTCTCATCAACTAATCCTTCCTCATTAGTTTATAAATATATCTCTTGCACATCTGACCTGGTTTCTCTTTCTCCCTGTACTTCACTTTTATTCTCTATGGTTATGTTGTACGTGATACATATTGCTTCTCACCTCAGCCAACTTTTTTAAGTAGTTTTGTCTTGTTTCCTTTGCCCTTAATGTCTCCTTATCTCTCCCCGATCCCCCCAGGTCTGCTCTTGGTGGTAACAATCTTGCCTCTAATTTTGGTATCCGGACATATTCTGAGATGTTTCAGAGGATGGAAGACACCTATAAATTCTGTGCTCAGTGCCAGAAGCTACCATCCGGCCTTGCAGACCCCCGCAGCATGAGGCGCTGTAAGAGGTAGGTATGGCCATAATTGTGGCAACACAGATACAGCATTAGGGATAATAAGTTCTAGTGTGTGATCTGTTTATTAGAATCGATAAAGTAGAAATTGCTCCTTTATTGTCCTCCTAGACCTCTCATGATATAATAGATCTCATAATATAATAGATACTTTTCAAACTCCTCAGAGGGGACATGTAGGTGGCTAGTACAGAGAAAGTCTCATTGGGGGTAATTCAGACATGATCGCTTGCTACCGTTTTTTTGCAGCGTTGTGATCAGGTCAGAACTCCGCATGCATTTGCACCACAATGCGCAGGTACGTCGCACGGGAACAAAGCTGATTGCCGCTCAGCGATGGGTTTGTGCGAAGAATCCATTCGCACGGCCGTTTGCAAATGCGATTGACAGGAAGAAGGCGTTTGTGGGTGGTAACTGACCGTTTTCAGGGAGTGGTTGGAAAAACGCAGGCGTTCCCAAGCGTTTGCAGGGAGGGTTCCTGACGTTAGTTCCGGCCCCGAACAGGCTGATGTGATCGCAGCAGATGAGTAAGTCCTGGGCTGCGCAGAGACTGCACAAGATCTGTTTGTACCGCTCGGCTGCACATGCGTTCGTACACTTGCAAAGCAAAAATACACTCCCCTATGAGCGGTGACTATCTGTTCGAAACAGTGCAAAAATTCCCTAGCGAGCGATCAGGTCTGAATTACCTTCATTGTGCAGCAAGGACTGAGGTCACAATGATGCGATTCATCACAAATTGCATCATCAAGCTTCCCCATTGAAGTGGGCAGAACCTGGGACTCTGGTCCACCCCCCGAGAGCTCCCTGAAAATGGGCAGCCCGAGGGCTTGATGATGCAGTTTGCTGGTTGATGATGCAGGTACAGTAGGGCTTGGGGGCTGGCACCAAGGGCAGTCGATATATGTGACTTAATTGGGGTGAAGGAAGGCGTTATATGACTATTATAAAGCACCATGTGGTATACCGAGTACTGGTATACGTGTAACACCCCAGAAGTATCACGCTGCTCAATAATTATGAGTGGGTTGGGGCTGAAGTGCTGGTGGTCGGGATGCCGGTGGTCAGAATACCGACGCTGCATCCCGATGGTTAGTATCCAGACAGGGGTCTGGCAAGTATGCTAACCCACCCCTCCTAACCCTCTAACCCTCCCCAACCTCAGCCTAAACCTAACCCTACCTGCCCTCACGTCCTAACCCTCCCCGGTGGTGTCTAAACCTAACACCCCCCCTTCCCGCAGCCTAAACCTAAAACTCCCCCCCCCCCAGCCTAACCCTATCTCTCCCTCGTGGGTACCTAGACCTAACCTCCCCTCCCCTCAGCCTAAACCTAGCCCCTCCTTCCCGCAGCCTACTCCTCCCCCTGCAGCTTAAAAGTAACCTCCCCCCACCCCAGCGGCTTACCTCACCATTCAGGATCCCCGCTGCCGGGATGCCGGCGCCGGCATTCCAAGCAGTGTTGGGATTCCGGAGTTAGTATTTCGACTGCTGGGATCCTGACCGGATCCCTTGTAAGGAACTAGTATTTTGGACTCACGGGGCTGCTAGCTGTTGTGTGGACCCCCTTACCTTTCACCCCATTTTTCCATTATCCCCCCTTCCCATCCTCCCACCCCCATTGGGGGGTGAAGCTGCTGGTAATTGCAGGGCTCATCATATCCCAGACGTGACCCATCTGTGGCTTCCTCGTCTGGCTCCAGTCTATGTTGCCACACACCAGGTTTCCTTCTCCGTGGACTGTGTGTAGCGACTGGCCGGTTGGGATGCCCATCGATCATTTGCCAACAATGGTCAATGGATTTGAGCAGAAGCAATGGTTCTCCACCATTGATGGCCCAGCGTTTTTTTTTAATCCCCAACGAGGGCCACAATGCCCCATCTCCTACCTGATTGGCCCGCTACGTTCCACCTCCAGCCAGTGCACTGATGGCCATCAATGGTGTCTTGACATCCATGTACTCTACCGTTGGAACCATCAATGTTAGACCCGTCTATGGTCATCCCTGCTGGCAGTTGCAAGGAGCTTTTTGCCTTTAGCTTCCACCACCAGGAACCCTCCATGTGTATGGTGTCCAGGTCACCTGCGTTAAATGGACCCCATACACAATTCCGAGTATATAAAAGATATCACGACTCATTGTTGATATAGCTATTACCTGTTGACGTCACTTGTGTATTAGGTTTACATGTTCTGCACCCTATTTGGCCTCCTTTGTGCTGTTTGTACTCGTCCCACCACCTGTGCTCGCCCCCTTCCAGGTGCCAGAATGTGTATTACTGCAGCTCGGAGTGTCACAGAGAGAACTGGCCATTACACAAGAAGTTCTGCAGGAAACTGAAGCTCGCGGCCATAGACCGACTGCTGGAGTGGCTGATATTTACAGGTAGTGATTACATGGAATGTTCCACACATAAAAACTAATTATTAGGAGGGGGCCTGTCATACACCTCTCTGTCATAAACCCCGTATGCAGTGCGGCAATAAAAAGGGGAGGGGTCCATGCAGCTGCTACAGGGCCCAGCCGTGAGGGAGGCCAGAGTAGCCCAACCTGGCACCCTTCACTAAAACAACTTACCCGGCCAGCTTGTAGGATTGCGGGTGTCAAACAGGAGCCGGTAGCTCCTTGTTCCCACAGCCCACTTTCGTTTCATTAGTTTCCCAAGTGATAGGGCAGGTGCCCAAACACTGAGGTAGAAGAGATAAAATGTAGTATCCTTCTTTGCTATGGTCCTGATTCGGAGGTGCCCATAGATATGAAGGATTTGCCTCTACCCTCCCATTCACAGGAATAAATAATAAAAAAACACATAACATACCCCTCCTGCAGTCCCATTCCGTTTCTCCACGTTTCCATACAGTGAATGGCTGTCAGCACTCTGATTGGTCCATAGCTCTACCTATCCACCAATCAGCATGCTGACAGCCAGTCACTGTCTGGTTGCAGGCTGGGTGGCAGGTAGAGAATGCTACACTCTGATTGGTCCATAGCTCCAGCCATCGCCCATCAGCATGCTGACAGTCATGCACTGTCTGGCTGCAGGCTGGGAGGCAGGTAGAGAATGCTACACTCTGATTGGTCCATAACTCCAGCCATCCACCAATCAGCATGCTGACAGCCATTCTCTATCTGGCTGCAGGGATCACAGCTGCGATTTCATTAGCATCCATAACTGAATCAGGCCCAGTATTAGAAAAAATGTCCTGGAAACGTGCTGGTCGATGACTGGGAGGTGGTTATTCAGATGCACGGAGATGGCCCGTGTTATGAGTGTGATATGTGAGTGTCACTGGTGTGTTATCTGAGTCCCACGGACGGGGCTGCTGAAATGTTTGCCTATACCGGCACTCCATCGTTCACATTGGAGGCCATACTCAGACTGAGAATCTGCCCCTGCAAGAGGGCTGGTGTCAAGCTGGATACATCAGAACGAATACCTGTCAGCCCCGATTGCCTGTACACACTGGAACGATATTAATGCGACGGAACGATCACTGTTCCGTCCTTCTTTAGCATACTGCAGGACGCTTGCGATATCGTCAGGTTTAATGTTCAGCACATCAAACCTGATGACGTCGCTAGCAATTCCGGGCACCCGCATATCGGGCATACGCAGTTTTAATAATGCAACTGATAGCGTCTCCTGGGTGTCTCCTGGCACAGTCATACGCACAGGTCTACACAAGAACGGGCTTTGTAGCACCATAAAGGCGAAGACATGTGACCGCCAGTTGCCCCTGTCACAGGAAGCAGGAGGGACACAAAAGCCAATCAGGGAAGAGGGTGGGGTTTAGTGGGTCACCAAGGGGGCAGGGCTAAGCTCCATACCCCCATCGCTGAGTAAAATAAATAAAAATAAACTATCGCCGCCTCACAGACAGCGGCATATCTATAAAGGGTGCAAGGTGTGCACAGTAGGCTAGCCCTAATCCCCAACCCCCTTACCCTCCTTACCTGCAGCCTGACCTTAACCATCGTTGCTGAGTGAAACGCTCGCATGTTAGTGGGGGGGGGGGGGGGGGGGGGGGCAGAACCCATAATGCAGGGTGGACTTGCACTGTGCTGGGCGTCCCCCCGCATGTTAGTGTAAAGGGTTGCAGTTGTGCAATTTTTCGCACAACTACAACCCATGCTAAATTAGGCCAAGTGTTAATAATCCGGCGTCAGTATTCCGATGTGCTCGGATCCTGAACGCTGGGATCCTGACTGGATCCTGTAGTATACAATGCCAGTACAGCCTGTCTACCAGCAATGTTCTAGTCTACCAGCAATCACAATGTACTCAGTCCATATAGTTGTTGTGATCTATGATGTTTCTCTTTGAGTGGTGTCCGTTGACCACGTTGTGGCTTTCTCATAGGGGACATTCCTTTCACAACATCTCCTTGGAGTAAGACCATCACAGATGTGAAGACCTGGGAAGACTGGTTCTCCATGCAGGAGAATTTGGAGGAGAAACTGGATAATATCATGGCCGGGCGTTACATGGGAATTCTATGGGCCAATGCTGGAAAACCGAAGCCAGAAAACAGTGAACTCAGAGAGTCCATCAAACGCTTGACAACAGACTTTTTCACTAGACCAATGACCATTGGCTTTGCTATGAACACCTACCGCGTGGACCCATACACTGGACCGATCACTGTGCACGTGGTTGGGGCTTCCCATATAGAAACCTTATGCATTAAGGCCACGGACTATGACGAGCTTGCCAAGATGTTCCCAGGAAACCAAGGCCTAGAGGTCGTCATGGTAGGACCAGAGGTAGTAGATGGACCAGTTATGAGACCGCCTTTGACCGCATTTGGACCACGTGGGAAAGTGTACTTGAGTGGCTACAGAGGCCTGTATCACGTCTTCTGGGAGACACTGGTGGAGAGCCACCGTGCAGCAAGGCCTGATCTTGTGGTGGGCTTCCATCCAGGTATTCTCCTATTGCATCATGTTATATGGCCCACCACATCTGAGGACTTTTTATTTTTCATATAGTGTCTCTGCAATTTAAAATACACAGAACATTGCAACGTTTACGTGCAATCCATATAGTGCAGGCATAGAACATTCCTGACAAGGCAGACATTCTCTAGCAAGAGCTAGACATTAGACACTGACAGGGGAGGAGATACCACTTCACATGGCTTCTCAGAAGATGAGATCAGAGGTGGCAGGTTACCTCTCATTGCTCTGCCCAGGACTTAAATCACTAGTTACAGCTTTATGGGGAGTTTGTAAAATCCTACGTATTTACAACCCTGGTAGAGGTTTAGCTGTGAATCCCTACAAAGCTTGTTTATCCAACCTACTGCCTGCCAGCCAACAGTAGCCTGAGACCTGGGCGCAGCTGGAAAAAATCCTGGATAAGTTCACAGTTTCCGTGAGATGAAGGCCAATAAAACTCTTACAGAGATATAGGGGGACAGCTGTGAATGGGGCACAGCTCAAGAGTCCAGAGATTAATTGCCCCACAGGACTCTAAATAACATGGAGATGGTTAACTGAGGTCACAGCGATGGTGGGATGGGGAGGGAACAGGTATTTGTGGAATGGGGATAAGGAGAGAAATAGTATACACTGGTTATAATAACGAGGTGGAGGAAACAGGTGGCAACGTTTTGATTTACAGTCAAAAGCATCAGTTATTTTGAAGATTAAGGGGGAGACATAGCAAAGGTTGTAGGGAGATAAAGTGGGGAGAAATAAAGTACTACTCCCTCTCCACTTTATCTGTCTCCAAGCTTTGATAAATCTCCCCCTTTGGGGTTTATTCATGAAGCAGTGATAAGAGTGGAGAAGTGAGCCTGTGGAGAAGTTGCCCATGGCAACCAATAAGCTGCTCCGTAAAATTGTATAGTATGCAAATTATAAATGTTACGTCAATGCTGATTGGTTGCCATGGGCAACTTCTCCACAGGCTCACTTCTCCACACTTTTCACTGCTTCATGAATAGACCCCCTTACTGTCGGGGAAAAAAAATAACCATGAAAAATAGCGTTTGTTTAGTCCTCATGCAGGAGCGTAGGGCGGCGCGTGCCAAGTGCATGACAAGTCATTGTCACCAACCTGTTTTTGTACAGTGCGCATGTGCGGCATCTGTGTGAATACACCCTTCATTAGAACACCCCATCCTTGCCCAATCCTGACTTTCTGGTGGCAAGGCATTACAAGTGTCCGTTGTGCCCAGGTAAATTAAGCGTCACGCTGCGCAGACTGGCGCAGTAGCCATTCTTCATTAGCTCCGAAGTGTTTATGTTCCCTATCACTGCGATGAGGTGCAGCCGCTGAGTTATAATCCCCAGTAATCCCCTCTAGATTAGCAGTGTGTTCTCAGCTCTCTGTAATACCCGGACGACAGCCATCATGGGATCTCACATGAGTAATCTCCATAACTACTCCTATGTAGAGGGCTGCACAGTGTGATTTATTGTAATTGTAATGTGACGGCGCTGCTTCAATCCACATCTTATAACAGATTTGATAACACTGTGTAAATAGCCTAAAGCAGTTTTTGTCATAGGGTACTAACAAAATATGGGGGAGAATTATCAAAACTTGGAGAGAGATAAAGTACCGGCCAATCAGCTCCTTACTTCATGTTGCAGGCTGTGCATTGGTTGGCATTTTTGGGCAGATGTATTCAGGGCCGGCAACAGAAATCTTGGGGCCCGTTACACTGATATCTCTGGGGCCCCCCTCCCCTCTGTCCCACTCCCTAAATATCCCTAACCTGCATGTGCCAATACAGGCATCACCAAATACAAGGCACTAGATTTGTGCATATACTGAAACACTACAATACATAGATGGAAAACACACAACAAAAGTGCACTGTGTCCGTTACTGGAGCACAAACACACTCATACACATACCTACATACATACACATCACATATACTGTATACACACACACACATACTGTGAAGCAGACATAGACTGTCCAGGAAGGACTCACTGTCACCACAGCTAGGGTGTCTCTCTCGTGTGTAGCACTGCGGGGAAGCTGCTGCAATCTTCTCCCTCCGAGTGTCACACACCAGTGGCCAGGCCGGCAGCGGGAGGTTGTGCACAGCTTCTGGACTGCTCCTCAGCGGAGGCAGGAGACAGGGAAGTGCCGGCGGGCCAGCGTCATGACGTCACGACGTTGGTGCCACGGTATGGGACCATACCAAGTGACAGGGTAAGGAGGGGGAGGCGCGGAAGGAGGTATTGCGGCTTCTGACTGGACACTTAATTAATTTTTTAGGTGACTGGCAGCTGGGCAGGCATTCACTTCAAATAGGCAGTGCGTCCTATATTTTATTTCCCTGATTCATGGGGCCCCTCCAACCCTCGGGGCCCGGTACAGGTGTCCCCTTTGACCCCCCCTGTCGCCGGGCCTGGATGTATTAACCTGGAGACGGCATAAGGAAGTGATAAACCAGTGATATGTGCCACCAGCCAATCAGATCCTAACTGTCAATTTACATATTGGAGCTGATTGGCTGGTGCGTTTATCCCCTTGCACTTATCACTGGTTTATCACTTCCTTATGTCTTCTCCAAGTTAATACAATTATCTCTCCCCCACTTTATCTCTCTCCAAGCTTTGATACATCGCCCCCTATATGTGATGTAACCACTAGCAACCAGTCAGATAATGTCTTTCAACTGTCAAACATGTAGAAGAGTTGCCATGGTTACAGTACATTTATGCTGTTTGCAGGATGTTTCAAAAACAGCCTTTGTACCACTGACTATGTAGACCATGTAAAACCCTAGGGGCCGGATGTAATGGCGTCAGAGGTTGCCGGACAATCTTGGACATTTTTTTTAAAGGGGCAATCACTTGCAAGGTATGGTTGTGAAAAACTCATGTCGACCTATAGCACATGTCGACCTATAGACCAGGTCGACCTAGCAACCCTGTCGACCTACTGCATGTCGACCTAATGACTGACAACCTAATGACTGTCGACCTAACAACCGTATCCCATTGTAACAAAACGTATGTTTATACGGCTGGCGTATAGTTGAAACCACATTTCCTACATTCCAGAAAAGACTGAGAGACTCCCCAATGTCATGGGGGGAGGGGCGGGCACGCAATTCATGTCATCAAGCTCCCGCACCTAGCCCTTTGGACTTTCCCTCTGGGTTCCCCAAAAAGTGGTCAAATATGGATCGTCCCGATTTGTCCTTTCCGGACAAACAATAAATCGGACGTATTGCTCAGTGGCCCTCATTCCGAGTCGTTCGCTCAGTAATTTTCATCGCATCGCAGTGAAATTCCGCTTAGTACGCATGCGCAATAATCGCACTGCGACTGCGCCAAGTAATTTTACAATGAAGATAGTATTTTTACTCACGGCTTTTTCCTCGCTCCGGCGATCGTAGTGTGATTGACAGGAAATGGGTGTTACTGGGCGGAAACACGGCGTTTTCGGGGCGTGTGGATAAAAACGCTACCGTTTCCGGAAAAAACGCAGGAGTGGCCGGAGAAACGGGGGAGTGTCTGGGCGAACGCTGGGTGTGTTTATGACGTCAAACCAGGAACGACAAGCACTGAACTGATCGCAGATGCCGAGTAAGTCTGAACCTACTCTGAAACTGCTAAGTAGTTTGTAATCACAATATTGCGAATACATCGGTCGCAATTTTAAGAAGCTAAGATACACTCCCAGTAGGCGTAGGCTTAGCCTGAGCAACTCTGCTAAATTCGCCTTGCGAGCGATCAACTCGGAATGAGGGCCAGTGTGTATGCCCAATTTGCAGTTGCCCTCAGATGCTAGTGAAGTTGTCCAGCCAACCATGCGATAACGCTAGCGACCACGGCGTGATGGGTAATGAAGGAAGCAGAGATATGTCACTCTGACCATCATTACATCGCTCAGTATGTACCCAGGATCCCATACGTCGGCTCGCTGTGCCGACATATCAGCTGGGTACACATTGGCCCTCATTCCGAGTTGTTCGCTCGCTAGCTGCTTTTAGCAGCCGTGCAAACGCTAGGCCGCCGCCCTCTGGGAGTGTATTTTAGCTTAGCAGAAGTGCGAACGAAAGGATCGCAGAGCGGCTACAAAAAAGATTGTGCAGTTTCTGAGCAGTTCCAGACCTACTCCTAGCTTGCGATCACTTCAGACTATTTAGTTCCTGTTTTGACGTCACGAACACGCCCTGCGTTCGGCCAGCCACACCTGCGTCTCCCCAGGCACGCCTGCGTTTGTATCCGACACGCTGCGTTTTTCCACACACTCCCAGAAAACGGTCAGTTACCTCCCAGAAACACCCACTTCCTGTCAAACACTCTGCGGCCAGCAGTGCGTCTGAAAAGCTTCGCTAGACCTTGTGGGAAGCTACTTCGGCTGTTGTGAAAGTACGTCGCGCATGCACACTGCGCCCCATACGCATGTGCAGAAGTGCCGCTTTTTTGCCAAAACGCTGCGCTGCAAACTAAAACAGCTAGCGAACAACTCGGAATGACCACCATAGTCCCATTGTGTACACAGCTTTAGGGGCATATATACTAAGCCTTGGAGAGAGATAAAGTGGAGAGAGATAAAGTACCAGCCAATCAGCTCCAAACGGTCATTTTTCACACACAGCCTGTAACGCGGCAGTTAGGAGCTGATTGGTGGGTACTTTATCTCTCTCCAAGGTTTTAGTATATTATACACTTAAAAGTAAAAATAATAATAATAATACGTGGTATGATTTTTTTTTAAATTCACTTCATATTTTCTTTGGGGGAGATGTATCAAACCTGGGAGAGATATAAAGTGTAGAGAGATAAAGTACCAGTCAGTCAGGTCCTAATCGTCATTTTCAAACCTGTAACATGGCTCACACTGATTGGTTGGTACTTTGGCCCTTATTCCGAGTTGATTATTTCTGATTTCGTTCGCAGCGCTGCGATTAGTTGAAAAAGTGGCACTTCTGCGCATGCGCACGGCCGCAGTACGCACGCGCGAAGTACTTTCACACAAAACTATGCAGTTTACACAAGGTCGAGCGACGCTTTTCTGTCGCTGTTGATCGGTGAGTGATTGACAGCAAGTGGGTGTTTCTGGGTGGTAACTGAGCGTTTTCCGGGAGTGTGCTAAAAAACGCAGGCGTGCCAGGTAAAAACGCAGGCGTGTCTGGGGAAACGGGGGAGTGGCTGGCCGAACGCAGGGCGTGTTTGTGACGTCAAAGCAGGAACTAAACTGACTGAGGTGATCGCAAGGTAGGAGTAGGTCTGGAGCTACTCAGAAACTGCTTGAAAAAATTTCAACGCCGTTCTGCGATCCTTTTGTTCGCACTTCTGCTAAGCTAAGATACACTCCCAGAGGGCGGCGGCTTAGTGTTTGCACTGCTGCGAAAAGCAGCTAGCGAGCGATCAACTCGGAATGAGGGCCATTATCTCTCCAAGATTTGATACACCTCCCTTTATAGAATAGCCCTTAATAACCCCAATGCATGGCTGTCAGGTACGTACCTACAAGCAGTAAGGGCCCCCAAAGGGCGAGTAAAGGCAGTAAGGCCGACACAAGTTATGTCAGCGCTAACTAATGCATCACTCCATCTCCTTCCTCTTCCCATCTTCCAGGTTTCCACGCCTCGCAGGGTCTCACCGAGGGCTGGCTCCCCACCCTGCTCCTCCTTCGTGATTATAACATCCCCTCACTATTCACCATGTACAGGTATGTACTAACACTACCACTGGGGTCCAAAAGGAGATAGATTTGTATAGGTTAAGGCACAATAGCATTAGTCATACCACTAAAGACACACAGCTTACCACCATAATCAGACACGTTTAGTGCCACCAGTTACACAAAAGCTTCCTCGTAGCATTTAGGAATTTATTATTTATATCTATACATTTAAAACGATTTGTTCTTGAAGTATGCAGTCATTTTGCCGACAGTCACTATGTAGACCAGGGGTGGGGAAGCTTTTTTTCTGCCAAGAGCCATTTGGATTTTTTTAACATCATTCGCAGGCCTTTTTTGAAGCATCCTCCTCCTAATGTGTGTGCTTTCCTGGGAAAGTAGGCGTGACCTTACACATAGGTGGTCATTCCGAGTTGATCGCTCGCTAGCTGTTTTTCGCAGCCGTGCAAACGCTATGCCGCCTCCCACTGGGAGTGTATCTTAGCTTAGCAGAAGTGCGAACGAGAGGATCGCACAGCGGCTACAAAAAAAATTGGTGCAGTTTCAGAGTAGCTTCAGACCTACTCAGCGCTTGCGATGACTTCAGACTGTTCAGTTCCTGTTTTGACGTCACGAACACGCCCTGCGTTCGGCCAGCCACGCTTGCGTTTTTCCTGGCACGCCTGCGTTTTTTTGATCACTCCCTGAAAACGGTCAGTTGACACCCAGAAACACCCACTTCATGTCACATAATGCCCCCAGTATAGTGCCAGTTACACATAATGTCCCCAGTATAGTTCCAGTTACACATAATGTCCCCAGTAGTGCCAGATACACATAATGCCCCAGTATAGTGCCAGTTACACATAATGTCCCCAGTAGTGCCAGATACACATAATGACCCCAGAATAGTGCCAGTTACACATAATGCCACCAGCATACACATAATGCCACCAGTATAGTGCCAGGAGGGCACTCACCACCACTGCAGGACAGGTCCCATCCAGATCTTCTGTACACCACCGGTCCAGGTCCTGTGTCTGCTCCACACCGCAGCACAGTCATTCCTTCCAGCTGCCTGTAGCCAGCAGAGCAGACCTTCGCTGAGATCCCTCTCCAAAGCTGCCTCACATCACCGCCTGGAGCCATCTGCCACATACTGCATCATGGGAGATGTAGTTTTCTCCCACTTTACACTATATACAGTGTACAGAGCAAGAAAACTACATCTCCCATTATGCCGTGCACAGTGGATGACTTTGTACACTCTGCGGTTGCCTTGGCCAGGCCGGACCAAATGCTTTCCCAGGCCATGTAAGGCCCGCAGGCTGTTAGATTCCCCACATCTGATGTAGACTGTAATTCTGTTGAAAGTACACAGCATTATGCCGACACGGTTGAAATGCACTAAAGGCATTCTAATGTTGACATTTTAACTTTAAACCCACTACTTTCCCTTTATGTTCCAAGTTATAATGCCAATGCGGTTAAAATACTTCAAGTAGCATTACAACTATTTTGCTTCATACATACTCACTGTCGTTATAGTGACTGTACACAGAACGTATGTGTTTCCATTTCTGACGCAATAGTAGAGTATTACACACTAATCACAGTGTTTTCTTTCTCTCTGACAGCGAGCAGGAGCTGAAATACTCGCTTCAGATCCTGGCAGAGTTGGACACCCGGGTGTTGGGGTCCGGCCTGTCGCCCTTCTGTTCTCAGAAGCCGGAACAGGTGCAGTCAGACCCTAATAAGACCCCCGTCAGCAGCAACGCTTTTTATTTGCTCTTTAAGGGTTCCACGTGGGTGGATGCTGACGCGGACATGGGAGAGCTGGGGGCAGAGGAACAGCACTGAGGCCTCAGCTGTTGGCACGCGCCACGCGTTTCGCTGTACAGACCTGCATTTGATCACAACACCCCTGTTGCCCCTTCTCACTATACATTGTGCTTCTATCTGCATATAGGTGTAATAAGGACAAACCAAGCTACATATCTGTTTCACTCATGGCATCCATTCCTCTACTACAGCTCTGGTTACCAATATGATTCTTATTCTCTACCCAGCGCGATGTGCACATTACCTGCTGCTCGGAGCCGGATTATCTGTTAGGCAATCTAGAATCCTACCTAGGGCTCTAGCGACACCAAGGAGCCCGGATTAGGGTAAAACATCATTCTGTGGGGTCTATTCATGAAGCAGTGATAAGAGTGGAGAAGTTTCCCATGGCAACCAATCAGCATTGAAGTAACATTTACAATTTGCATGCTATAAAATAATACAGAGCAGCTGATTGGTTGCCATGGGCAACTTCTCCACTGGCTCACTTCTCCACACTTTTCACTGCTTCATGAATAGACCTCTGTTGTGCGTTTTCTTGGCAAACGAGAGAACAAGGATCCCAAACCAGCATCCTGCCTAGGTCCCATAGATTCATCCTCTATAACAGGGATAGGGAACCTTTGGCCCTCCAGCTGTTGTTGAACTACACATACCAGCATGCCTTGCTACATCTTTGTTATTTGGCCATGCTAAAACTGTTGCAGGGCATGCTGGGATGTGTAGTTCAACAACAGCTGTAGGGAAATGGTTCCCTATCCCTGCTCTATACCATCCGCTGCTTCTCAGTATTCACCTTGTACAGACCTGGAACCATGTATGATAAAGCCAGAAGGTTAGTTGTCAAGTTGTTGTCTGGCGCTAATGACTTAATTATTACACTTCCGTCATATTGTATTTTTGCGGTGTGCTGAACTATACAGATGGGATATATGCAGGAATTCTACTGTCTGTAATCATTTATAGTTTCTTTTCTGAAGTATCTAGTATTACATTTTACTAGGTTGTTATTATTACATCTTATTATTATTATTATTATTATTATTATTATTATTATCACCCGCGGATGGGTGCTGCAGTTGTGCTGGTGATATCATCATTATACTATAACACAAATAATGCAAATATGTGTATAAATTCGTGTAAGTAGTATCCACAAACAGTGAGTTCTGATGCCATCGCTTGTATTTGGTTTAGTTATGTCATCGCTTTTAAGCGTGAGTTCTGATGCAATCACTTATAATCGGTGGATTCTGATGTCATCGTTTATAATCGGTGCATTCTGATGTCATCACTTATAATCAGTGAGTGCTGATGTCATCACTTATAATCGGTGAGCTCTGGAGTCATCAGTATGGTGATTATTAGTATAACGTGTATTATAAGGAATAATGAGCCCCCTTCTGCATTTGATCATGTCTTTTAGCAGCCGCCTCTGATTTATCTGTCAGTTGTATAAACGCAGGTAACCTACAACCTCATGCCTTTCTATGGTCACATGGCTCCTTTGTGACATATAATGTTCATTTGGGTCAATCCTATTAGATGCAAAGGGAGCAAGGAAATGCCACTGCAGCTCGCCCCTTGTGACCCAATCTCGCCCCGGACTTGGGGATTTTTGGATGCAGCTCTGCCGGCTATGATACGCACTGCTAAATTTTGGGAAAGTATGGTGACAAGAAAAGGATGGCTAAAATCAGCCCGTACTTTCCTTTAAATATATATATTTAAATGAATAAATAGCTCACAGTTTTCTGCCAAATCTTCGTCTGTGTGTCTTTATTTATTACTGTGATATTATAGTGATTAAGGGGCCGAGTCAGACCTGATCGCTAGGCTGCATTTTCGCACAGCGGGTGATTAGGTCTGAACTGCGCATGCATATGCACCGCAATGCCCAGGCGCGATGGGCTGCAGCAACGGAAAGCGCCGGGCAGCGCCGGGATGGTGCGAGAAAAGCGATCGCACAGACGATCGCAAGGTGACTGACAGGAAGAGGATGTTTGTGGGTGGCAACTGACCATTTTAGAGGAGTGTCCGGAGAAACGCAGGAGGGACCAGACGTTTGAAGGGAGGGTTTCTGACGTCAGCTCTGGCCCCGATTATCGCAGCGGCTGAGTAAGTCCTGAGCTGTGCAGAGTCTGCACAAACTTAAGTTTGTGTGGCTCTCCTGCACATGCGATCGCACCCCTGCGCAGCGACTTCCCCCTCCCCCTGTAGGCGGCGACTATCTGATCGCAGGGATGCAAAAAACGCAGCAGGTCTGAATTATCCCCAAAGTGATCTGTACACTACACACCTCATCCGACAGAAGGTTTAGTAAAAATACACATACAGACACCTTCCTCTGAGAATAATATTTATTGTCCGGGGGTAAGTGAATGGACGACTCATTTTAAAAACATACAAATAAAAGGGATATATAAAAGTATAATTTATTGTATCTGTCGAATATTTTTTTTCTGCGCAGTATTTCTGTAAGCGCCATCCTGAGATTGCAGTAACAGAATGGAGGACATACTCGGCACTGATTACTGTGGCTGACAGTGATGTTACCTCTGTCAGGAGCACACTACATATTTGGGGCAACCATGAAACTACCCCTTTATTAGTACCAGCAATACGGTGTTCTGCCTGTAGAAATATTGCCCCACCCTGATCCAGTATGGAAATGCCTGCTCACTGCCATCAGCATGCGCACAAAGGATGCCAGTGCATGCTGGAACTTGTAGTTCCACAACAACCATAGATTCAGTATAATGTGCCACTTTTATATGAGGCTAAATCTCCTTCCTTCTGTGTGTTATTTACAAAGAGAAATGATTATTCTTAACATTGGTAACATTTATTTACGTAGGGCTAGCATATTCCACTGCACTTTACAACTGGAAAAGTCTTCCTTCCACAATGCTGAGTGCTCACTATTCCTGGTACTAAATGGCTGCGTTCTAAATTGTCTGAGTGTGTCAGCAACTGCTCAGCCAATCAGATGCACTTTACCATGCTAGCTACATCAGACGCGGTTTACCATGCTAGCTAACCCTGACGCATTTTACAATGCTAGCTAAATCAGACGTGTTTCACAATGCTAGCTAAATCAGACGCATTTTACAATGCTAGCTAAATCAGACGCGTTTTACAATGCTAGCTAAATCAGACGCATTTTACAATGCTAGCTAAATCGGACGCATTTTACAATGCTAGCTAAATCGGACGCGTTTTACAATGCTAGCTAAATCGGACGCGTTTTACAATGCTAGCTAAATCAGACGCGTTATACCATGCTAGCTAAATCAGACGTGTTTTACCATGCTGGCTACATCAGACGTGTTTTACAATGCTAGCTAAATCAGACGCGTTTTACCATGCTAGCTGAATCAGACGCGTTTTACCATGCTAGCTGAATCAGACGCGTTTTACCATGCTAGCTAAATCAGACGCGTTTTACCATGCTAGCTAAATAAGACGCGTTTTACAATGCTAGCTAAATCAGACGCGTTTTACAATGCTAGCTAAATCAGACGCGTTAAACCATGCTAGCTAAATCAGACGTGTTTTACCATGCTGGCTAAATCAGACGTGTTTTACAATGCTAGCTAAATCAGACGTATTTTACAATGCTAGCTAAATCAGACGCATTTTACAATGCTAGCTAAATCAGACTCGTTTTACAATGCCAGCTAAAGCAGACGCGTTTCACTATGCTAGCTAAACCAGACGTGTTTTACCAAGCTAGCTAAATCAGATGCAGGGGAGTAACTATAAAGGGTGCAAGGGGTGCCATTGCTATGGTGCCAAGAGGTTTGGGGGGGGGGGGGTAGTAGCTGGGCCCAGGTTTAAAGTTACATAGTGATTTCCCTGGTAAGCAATTGTGTCTGATCCATTGCCCAGCCCCAGTTGTGTGACATTGCATTGTCAGTGAGAGGAGTGTGTAGTGGATGTTATAATGGTAAGGGGGCACTGTATTGTGGCATTATATGAACTGGAGGCCACTGTAACGTGTCATAATCGTATCTGCTCGTTGTAATATGGATGCCACTATAATTATAAATAATAATAACTGGGGCACCGTAATGTGGCATAATTTGAGCTGGAGAGCAATGTAATATGGCACAGTATGAATGGAATGGTGGCACTGTATTGTGGCATAATACATACCTCCCAACTTTTTAATGTAGAGATTCGGGAGCCTGACACAGCGTAGCCGTGCTCGACCAGAGAAGGGGGAGTGACCTCAAATGAGTGGGGCATGGCCTATGCGGAGCGGGCATGGACTCGTGACACGGACCCATTAAACGGCATTTTGGGGGCGTGCCCAGTGCTCCCGGGCAGCCCTCTGCTCACCTCTATGCGCTGTATAGATGCAGAGATCACTTGCTGCTTTGCAGAGCAGAGCAGCGGGTGATCAAAGGATTCCCCAATGAACTCCCCTGTAGGACACTGCAGCCCACATGAATCGGGACAGTTGGGAGGCACAATGTGTACTGGCTGCCATACAATGTGACATCATGTAAACTAGGGAACTGCGATAGTTCATAAAATAAGCTAGGGCACCACTATGGGGTATAAAATTAACAACTGCTGTGGGGCCCACAATGTTCTGGTTACTTCGCTGATCAGACGTGTTTTATCATGTTAGCTAAATTAAAACGCAATTGGCTGGCACATGGGTGGAACACAATTCACATTGCTTTTTTTTTTTTCTTTTACTTCCTATTGGATTATTATATATCTATGCTTATAATAATGTTTGTGTCTGTACACAGTATTTGTTTTGAAAAAATATATGAACTATGGAGACAAAAAATAAATTAGTCTGAAATTTTGTTTGTCTGTTTGGGCCTAATTCAGACCTAGCACATCTACGATCAGATACCCAGACATGCGGGGGGACGCCCAGGACAGGGCTAGTCCACCCCGCATGTCAGGCCCGAACTCCCCGCACAAGTACAAAGCACCGCACAGCGGCGATGCTTTTGTACTTGAAGAGTCGCTCCCTGGAGCTACCCGTCGCTGTGCTGGATGCAGCGACTGCATGTGAGGTCACACAGCCACCGCGGCCCGCCCCCTGCACTGTCCAGGCATGACTGAGTTGCTCGAACCATGCCCCCTAAACGGCGGCCAAACGCCGCCGTCCCGCACCCTCCCGCCTTGCGCCCGCCTCTGCCTGTCAATCAGGCAAAGGCGATTGCAGGGCTGAGACAGCTGTCGGCACATGCGCAGTTCAGACCTGATCGGCTGCTGTGCAAAAACGCACGGCACCGATCAGGTCTGAATTAGGCCCTTTGCCTCTTCGTTACGGCATCGCACAAAAAACGATGAGAATAATTTGGATTGCGTTTTCACTATTGGATAGATTAGTCACCTAGGGCAGGATGTACTAAAGGGAAAATGCAGCAAAACTCGGGGGGTTTTACCGCATTTTCATATGTACTAACCCCCGGCAGCCGTGTTATCGATGCTGAGGGTATCACCATCTTTTTGTGGCGATACCCTATAGAAGCCTATGGGCTTCTAACCGCCACCGCATTCCGCCCGCCCCGCGCTGCTCACGATGACTCCCCACCCAGCATTCGTCTGTCCTGTAAGCCTCCATAATGCTGGTGCGGCCCCCCTCCTCCTTCTCCCCCGCAGCACAGCCATTTGTTCTTCCGGCTACAGGGAGGAGGAGGAGGAGCCCAGGAACTCCCTGCAAACGTCACCTCCCGGATCTGGCCGGGTCTGGGAGGTGACGGAGACCACCGCCGACCTCACCACCAACATCGAGTCGAGCCTCAGTATACTGCATTGCGATGTTAATCGCATATGTTAGTACATAATACATATGCGATTAGCATCGCTGCGGCGGACAGCAATGTATTTTTAGTACAACCCGTCCCTAGAAAGAAACTGAGGTATGTGTGATGTGATCTCGATGTGACATCAGGTAGAGGAGCAATAATATAAAAAAAAAGTAAAAACACGCCTGACACTCGGCACATACAGTGTGCAGGCTTGTCGAGCCAAAAATTACTGTATATAATAAATATAATCTGATTGAGATAATATACTTCTAGGGGATCAGTACGAAATCCCGCCGGACGGGATCCCGGCGGTCGGAATACCGACACTGGAATCCTGACCGGCATAATCCCGACAAGGGGGCAAGCGCAACGCAGCCCCTTGCGGGCTCGCTGCGCTCACCACGCTGCGGACGTGGTGCCTCGCTACGCTCGGCACACTAATTTATTCTCCCTCTATGGGTGTCGTGGACACCCACAGAGGGAGAATATGTCGGGACTGTGCCGGACGGGATTACGGTGTCGGTATTCCGACCGCCGGGATTCCATCCGGCGGGATCTTGACCGCATCCCACTCCAAGGGTTTGTTATGAATCATGGAGACAATAACATTTTTTTATCAGAATTTGCACAGGCTCCTCAAGTCCAAAATGACTATATGGATATGAATATAGTATTATTCCCCAGGTTGGCATTAACTGATATGCTGGGGTGTGGGTCTGTCTCTTTAAAAGAGTGAGACAGGGCCTAAACCCATGATAGAAGCATAATATATATATATATATATATATATAAAGGTTGAGTATCCCATATCCAAATATTCCGAAATACGGAATATTCCGAAATACGGACTTTTTTGAGTGAGAGTGAGACAGTGAAACCTTTGTTTTTTTGATGGCTCAATGTACACAAACTTTGTTTAATGCGCAAAGTTATTAAAAATATTGGCTAAAATGACCTTCAGGCTGTGTGTATAAGGTGTATATGTAACATAAATGCATTCTGTGCTTAGATTTAGGTCCCATCACCATGAGATCTCATTATGGTATGCAATTATTCCAAAATACGGAAAAATCCCATATCCAAAATTCCTCTGGTCCCAAGCATTTTGGATAAGGGAGACTCAACCTGTATATATATATACTATATATGTGTGTTTTTTTCTGTTGCTGCTTGTTTCCATATCAAAGCTAGAGGGACATATTTGAGTGTTTTCAGCCACTGGTTTTTTGATTATTCTGCCATAAAGTCACATATACAACTGTATACATTCACCGTACGGAAGCGCTATCTCACCTACAGGGTTAAGATACACAATGTAGAGAAGGTAATAATGATAAGAGTGGTAAAGAGTGATAAAAAGTGGATTTATTTCAGGGAAAAGCAAATATCAGCATGAGGAATTTTCCGGTAATTAGGCCTGGTGTCTAAGCGACCTGCTGCATGTCTGAGGTGACAGGAGCGGGTGTCAGGCGACGATTAAAGGAAGAGGAGCCCTCAGATGTATCTGAGCTGCTGTCACAGCCATTTACTAGCACAATTACAGGAAGAACGATTTACTTGCAAGGCAGGTTTTTTTTTATGTAATAAATCACTGTTTCCTTTGTGTGTCAGATTTATCAAACCTTACAGAGAGAGAGAGAGAGAGAGAGAGAGAGGGGGTGGGATGTACTAAAGCAAAAATGCGGTAAAACCCTCGAAAACGGGGGTTTTACCGCATTTTCATATTTACTAACACCCTACCGCCGCGTTTTCGGCGTCCAGGGTATCGCCATCTCTGGATGGTGATACCCTATAGAAGCCTATGAGCTTCTTTTCGCCGACCGCCGCAACCCGCCGACACCGCCGCAGACGCCTCCCCCCCTCCCCCCCAGCTTACCTTCCTCCAGGCTGCCCTGGACCCGGAAGGTAATCTCCTCCTCCCCCTAGCAACGCAGCCGGACTTCCTTCCGGCTGCAGGGGGGAGGAGGAGGCGCCGGGGGCAGCCTGCTGCTGCTTCCCGGCATCTAGCCTGTGTGGGGACCCCTGGGAAATGACGGAGACCCCCCGCAGACCACCTAACAGGTATTGCGGGGGGCCTCCGTCACCGCATCGCAATGTTGATCACATATGTTAGTACATATGCGATCAACATCGCTGCGGTAACCGGCGAGGGGCGGCGATGTATGTTAATACATCCCGCCCAGAGAGAGAGAGATAGAGTGGAGAGAGTTAAAGTACCAACCAATCAGTTCCTAACTGTCATTTTTCAAAACCAGCCTGTAAAATGACAGGGGGTGATTGGCTGATACTTTATCTCTCTCCACCTTATCTCTGCAAGCTTTGATAAATCTCCCCCTCATCAGTAACCAGACAATTCTGCACCAGATGTCACATATATGTGAATCAAGTGGATAAAGATAAATAAGATAAAGGGTCAGATGTATCAAACCTTTTAAAGCAGACAGAGTTGCCCATAGCAACCAATTAGCGAATAGCTACCATTTTATGGCATGTATTAGATAAATGAAAGCTAGAAGACGATTGGATGGTATTGGCGAGACCACTACTTGTCCTCTGTAGATGGTATGATACATTGCCTCCCATCTAAATTGTGAAATTACTACTTCTGTCCTCTCCTCAAAACTGTGTCACTACCTTCCTATTACCCACAAATCGCTACCTCTCCCCCATCCACAGAGGATGTGATGCACCCTTCTTATTAAACATAAAAGTCTATGTGACGCATGATTGGATGGTTTAAGGAAATCTATCCAATCAGGTGCCACAACTTAATTATTCACCATACAAGGCTTGTTGCAGTTTACTTCTTTTTTTATTTTTTATTTTCTTGTTAACTTTATCATAGTTTTTATAGTGCTGTCTTTAGGGCGCATCTAGAGAGGAGAAGGCCCGTATGCAGGCTTCGTCTGGGCCCCTTCCTCTATGGTAGATGCTAGAATCAAGTGGGCTAAAGGACCTTTTCCGTCAGGGGGAGGAGCCACGACACAAGGGGGAGGAGCTAGGCCAGCGGGATAGTTCCTCTACTATCCACGCCACCAACTATTACCTTTAGTAATCTTTCGGGTACCCTGTTCGCCCGTAGCTCCTCCCCCTGGTGACGTGTCTCCTCCCCTAGGTACGTCAGAAGGTCCCTTCTCCCACTCCGATATAGAATCAAACCCTTTGTATCCTTACAAAGAAATAAGGAACAAATAAGGTTAGTGATAAAAAAAAAAAATAATATATAAAAAAAAAAAAAGGGGCAGACTAGATGGGCCAAGTGGTTCTTATCTGCCGACAAATTCTATGTTTCTATGTTTCTATGTAACCCTTTCTCTATAGCCAGCAGAGCTGTAGCTCTGGGCACTAGGGTCACTAGGGGACCATAGTGCTGTTCCAGAGTCTAAAGCACATGCGGACATTTTCCCAGTGATTTTCCTACTGGGCATGGACGAAACACGGAAAATGGTCAATTTCTGCAACGCTGTGATTTCTGCAGCACTGCTGCTGCACCGTGGGACTATGGAGGGTAAGTAATGAAAGTAACGGATGCAATGTGTGCGGTGTGGGCCCCCTATGGACCCTGAGGGCCCATGTGCACTGCACACACTAAAAATACGTCGGTGTCTATCACCTTTGTTTTAGTACTGCATTTTCCTGCCTTTTTTCTTTTCCTGTTTATCCACCACCTGGGGGGAATTGCGCCCCCTGCCAGATGTAACCTATACAATGTGCCTCACGTGGCTGCCTCAGGTGGTTCTGTCTTGGGCATTATGCACAACACGTGGATCTACCCATTCAGTCACCAGTATATATGTCTGAGTTTCTTGTATGGTTTATGTCACACATTCTAACCTTTGTGGTACACCCGTGGGTGGCATGAAAATTACTAGGAACTGATGGTTATGTCAGGGTTCTGCTTCTAGCTTTAATACACTGCAACTTCCAAATTTTGTGCAGTCTCTTCTGGGCATTGCCTATTCCACCCAGGGTAACCTATGTAGCGCGTCCAAAATGGCTGCCACGCCTGGTACCTTTCATGGGTGGGTTATGTAACCTGTGGAATTTATTACCCAAAATGGCTGCAGCAACCCTGCACTAAGTGCTTTATATATACTGTGTTCATTGTTTTTCGGTTTGTTTAGCTCTTGCTGTAATACTAAACCTCTTTGCTTTGTTTTTGATGCTTGTAAAGTGACTTTGAGTCCTGCTGGAGAAAAGCGCTATATATAAATACAATTATTATTATTATTATTAGCGCACTACACCCTCTAACAAGTAATAGCCCTCTAAGCTGAGGGACTGACAGGATTCGGGATGGGAAGCAGTTATGTACAGGGAACAGGAAGGTGACCAGAACGCAGGTGAGCCCTTCCCAGATACAGGGGCCATTACAGTAACTGCCTCACTTTCACGTTATGTGCACCAACATCCTGACAAACATGCACCTCTGCACTGAAGTTACAGCTAATATAGCACATAAAGCCCCCAGAAAAGGGTAGAAAATACATTTGTGTTTTCCACATCTGTCATACATTCCCACTGTTATACCTGTAAGTGTCCATCTTGTATCACACAAGCAGTCCCGGGAATGAAAGAACAACGGGACCAATAGGTATAGTCAGGGACGGACTGGGCCCAAAAAGTGGCCCTGGCATGCGCTGTGAAAGGGGGTGCGCGGACACTATTCACAGTGGTGTGCCGCGAGTCAGGGGGGTGTGGAATCGTGCCACGCCCCCATTTTTCTTAGAAACCAGCACTTCGGGCGGCAGGGGGAAAAACAGAGAGCTGGAGGCTGCACTGCGCAAGGCCTTGCCGACTGTCTGTGTGACCGAACCGGCCCACCGGCCCTTCTGGCATGTGCCATATGGGCAGTCCGGCCCTGGGAATCATCTACTGCTACCACTTTGGGACATATTTATTAATATTTTGTGGATGTCTGACTTAAAAACAGCCATTTTCCACAAATATTAAGGATCCCCCATGTGTACCATAGAGGGACTGCAGCAGGTGTCTCTAGGTTTTGCTGTGGTACCTCCATTTCCAACCACATATGCAGCCTCCATAGTTGAGTATGGGGGCTGCTGGGCTGGGAACGAGATACCGCCAATGAGGATGCCGGCGGTTAGAATACCGACACCGGCATCCAGAATGCCTACAATCCCGCCAGGTGTGCTAAACTAAACTAACCCTCCCCTCCTGCAGCCTAACCTTACTGCTAGTGCCTAACCCTAACCTTCCCCGTGCAGACTAACCTTAACCCTCCCATCCCACAGCATAACCCCTCCCTCGCAACCTAACCCTCCCCTCCTGCAGCCTAACCCTCGACCCCCTACAGCCTAACCCTAACCGTTTCCCCCCCCCGCAGCCTAACCCTTCTGCAGCCTAACCCTCCCCCTGCAGACTAACCCTAACCCTCCCCTCCCATAGCCTAACCATCCCCCGCAACCTAACCCTCCCCTCCTGCAGCCTAACCCTCTCCCCCGCAACCTAACCCTGCCGCTAGTGCCTAACCCTCCCCCCGCAGTCTAAACCTAAACCTCCCCGGCATACTTAAACCCTTGGGGGGAGGGGTGACTGTGGCAAACTACCCCCCTAGTGCCTAACCCTCCCCACCCCCGGGCCCTATCCCTAGCCCGCACCCCGATACTCGCCTTTGGAATGTCGACTGTCAGTGTTCCGGCATCTGTCTCCTGAACGGTGTCGCCATACCAACCACCGGGATGTTTAATGCATCCCTATACGTCACGGTATCCGGTCTCTAGGTCGACCAGACTTAGGTCAACAGTCATTAGGTTGACCACTGTTGCTCGACATGCAGTAGGTCGACATGGTTTCTAGGTTGACATGACAAAAGGTCGACATAAGTTTTTCACAATCTTTTTCATTTTTTGAACTTTTCCATACTTTATTAGCCACGTGAACTATGATTGGGAACGGTAACCAGCCCGAAGAAGGAAGCACCTTGCCCGAAGCATGGCGAGCTAAGTTAGCCATGTGAGGGGACACGGTGCACTAATTGCGGTTCCTGGTCAGTCTACAATGAAAACAACACAAAAATATATTTAAAAAACTCATATTGACCTAATGCTTGTGTCGACTTATTTTATGTGTCGACTTAGTCACTGTCGACCAATAGTGGTCAACCTAGACACTGTTCACCTAAGTGTGGTCGAACCTATGAACCACAACATACTTCCCAACACGACCCTCTCCAGGAGGGACAGAATGCTCTGGTTCTGGACTTTTCTCTTAATTTATGATAGCCATCACCTGCGCTGAAACACCTTTCTTATCCATTACCTGTTCAACACAGGTGCCGGCAATCATACATTAAGAGAAAAGTCCAGGAGCAGAGCATTGTGTCCCTCCTGGAGAGGGTCATGTTGGGAGGTATGACCACACCCATACGTCACATAACAAACCTGTCCCGGAGCACGCCCCCTGGCGGCACTAGCGAACATCACACAGTTGCCGTAATGCATACTTGCCTACCTGACCCTCTCCATGAGGGAGAAAATGCTCTGTTCCTGGACTTTCCTGGTAATGTTTGATTACCATCACCTGTGGTGAGCTAGGTAATTGATAAGAAAGGTGTTTCACCACAGGTGATGGTAATCATACATTACCAGGAAAGTCCAGGAACAGAGCATTTTCTCCCTCATGGGGAGGGTCAGGTAGGCAAGTATGCCGTAATATCAGTCTGGAACACGTGCTTAGAGAAGGAACCTTTTCATGAACATACTCCCTAACCATACAGTGTTTATGCCCAAACTCTGCATGACATGGTGTATTTATAGCTGTGTCTGTTACATAGACAGAAGGTTGTAAAAAGCTGAATCTTTTGGCTGCCAAACATCCCAGTTTGCAGGGATGTGTCTTGCAGGGAGCTGTCTGACAGCAGGAGCAGAGGGAGGGGGAGCAATACATACTTACCTACCATGAGGGAGAAAATGCTCTGTTCCTGGACTTTCCTGGTAATGTATGATTGCCATCACCTGTGGTGAAACACCTTTCTTATCAATAATACCCCTTTTCCACTAGCTCAAAAAACACGGGTAAATGCACGGGGGCGCGCATTTACCTGTGTTTTTTGCTAGTGGAAAAGGGTCCCCCTCCCCGCAAAAACCCGGATCAAGTGACCCGTGAATCCTACCTGGGTATGACACGGGAATGATCCGGGAAGGGTTGTAGTGTAAACGGAAGCTGTGTTGATGCGACACAGCTCCCGTTTACACTGTATGGAAGGGCGGAGCTGGGAGATCATGTGATCTCCCAGCGCCGCCCCTGCTGCGTCACTAGCAGCGTCACCAACCCGGCAATATGCCGGGTTGGTGAGCGCAGTGGGAAAGGGGGCTGAGCACGGGCCGCAGCCGGGTAGCACCCGTGTCACGCTCCTGGCTGCGACCCGTGCTCAGTAGTGGAAAAGGGGTATTAACTAGCTCACCACAGGTGATGGCAATCATACATTACCAGGAAAGTCCAGGAACAGAGCATTTTCTCCCTCATGGAGAGGGTCAGGTAGGCAAGTATGGAGCAATATATTTGGGAATCATTGTTAAAAGAAAAAAAAACAACAGTGACTTTTTGGTGCAAAAGTTTAAATTAAGGTTTTATGCATACTTGCCTACCTAACCCTCTCCATGAGGGAGAAAATAAGATTTTAAACCTACCGGTAAATCTTTTTCTCCTAGTCCGTAGAGGATGCTGGGGACTCCGTAAGGACCATGGGGTATAGACGGGCTCCGCAGGAGACATGGGCACTCTAAGACTTTAGATGGGTGTGAACTGGCTCCTCCCTCTATGCCCCTCCTCCAGACCTCAGTTAAAAAACTGTGCCCAGAGGAGACGGACAGTACGAGGAAAGGATTTTTGTTAATCTAAGGGCAAGATACACACCAGCCCACACCATCCACACCGTATAACATGGAATATACCAAACCAGTTAACAGTATGAAGAAAACAGCATCAGCCAGAGACTGATCACAACTGCAACATAACCCTTATGTAAGCAACAACTATATACAAGCCTTGCCGAAATTGTCCGCACTGGGACGGGCGCCCAGCATCTTCTACGGACTAGGAGAAAAAGATTTACCGGTGGGTTTAAAATCTTATTTTCTCTTACGATTATACCAAAGCTCCAAACCGGGCGGGAGAGTGCGGATGACTCTGCAGCACCGATTGAGCAAACATGAGGTCCTCCTCAGCCAGGGTATCAAACTTGTAGAATTTTGCAAAAGTGTTTGAATCCGACCAAGTAGCTGCTCGGCACAGCTGTAATGCCGAGACGCCTCGGGCAGCCGCCCAACAAGAGCCCACCTTCCTAGTGGAATGGGCCTTTACCGAATTTGGTAACGGCAATCCCGCCGTAGAATGAGCCTGCTGAATCGTGTTACAGATCCAGCGAGCAGTAGTCTGCTTAGAAGCAGGAGCGCCAACCTTGTTGGCCGCATACAGGACAAACAGAGCCTCTGTTTTCCTAACTCGAGCCGTCCAGGCTACATACATTTTTAAGGCCCTGACTACATCCAGGGACTTGGAATCCTCCAAGTCACCCGTAGCCACCGGCACCACAATAGGTTGGTTCATATGGAACGACGAAACCACCTTGGGTAAAAATTGAGGACGAGTTCTCAACTCCGCTCGATCCACATGGAAAATCAGATATGGGCTCTTGTGAGACAAAGCCGCCAATTCAGACACCCGCCTCGCAGATGCCAAGGCCAACAACATGACCACTTTCCAAGTGAGAAATTTTAACTCCACCGTTTGAAGAGGTTCAAACCAGTGTGATTGAAGGAACCGTAACACCACATTAAGGTCCCACGGTGCCACTGGGGGCACAAAAGGAGGTTGGATGTGCAGTACTCCTTTCACAAAAGTCTGGGCCTCTGGGAGAGAAGCCAACTCCTTCTGAAAGAATATAGATAAGGCCGAAATCTGCACCTTAATGGAGCCTAACTTTAGGCCCATTGTGACAGGATGGTTCCGTACGAAAGCACTCACCGCCTTCGCGTCCCGTCTCCTGCGCACAGAATGGAAGGTTAGGTCACACGAGGCCTGACCACATAGGGGATTCCCGCTTACCGTCAGTAACCGCCTGTTACTGACTCCACCCACTGCGCTGTGGGCGGGTTTATGCTGCCACCACCAAACTCCTAACCTGCCGTGGCGTTTGGAACCACGGTTCTGCTCTATATGTGCCGACGCACTGCCTTACCACACCTGTGTAGTGTTGACGAATCCCCACTAGCAACTTGCTAGGCCTCTACCGGTAACTGGCGGAAGGCGGAACTTGGAGACGTTAGGTGCTTCCCTGGACAGCCGGAGGACGGGGCTGTTTGGCATAACCCTGTAGGTCACAAGATGAAGCAATCTTCTTGAGGCAGATGTTTATTTGCTCAATAATAGCCTTAAAAAAGACTCATCCCTATTGCTAGGGGCAACAGCATACAGCAAGATGTTCCAGCAGAATGAAGATGGTACAATACAATACAATTTTCATGGGGCAACTGCCCTCCTTTTATCCTACTCCAATACACATTACCACAGGGGGTAAGTCCGCCCTGTGGTTTACAACCAATCAATGTTTACACATGGGCTGTGCATGCCTTGGTCACATGCACAGCTAACATTAGCCCTCATTCCGAGTTGTTCGCTCGCAAGCTGCACACGCTAAGCCGCCGCCTACTGGGAGTGAATCTTAGCTTAGCAGAATTGCGAACGAAAGATTCTCAAAATTGCGAATAGAAATTTCTAAGCAGTTTCTGAGTAGCTCGACACTTACTCTGCCACTGCGATCAGTTCAGTCAGTTTCGTTCCCGGTTTGACGTCACAAACACACCCAGTGTTCGCCCAGACACTCCCCCGTTTCTCCAGCCACTCCCGCGTTTTTCCCAGAAACTGCAGCGTTTTTTCACACACTCCCATAAAATGGCCAGTTTCCGCCCAGAAACACCCACTTCCTGTCAATCACACTACGATCACCAGAACACAGAAAAAATCTTGTAATGCCGTGAGTAAAATACCAAACTTCTTAGCAAATTTACTTGGCGCAGCCGCAGTGCGAACATTGCGCATGCGCAGTTTGCGTAAAATCGCTGCGATGCGATGAAAAATAACGAGCGAACAACTCGGAATGAGGGCCATTGTTCCCTATGGACAGTGGGGAGTGGTCACTCTCCTTTGTCTGTCCCATCCTGGAGGATCATGATACGCCCCGGTGCCGTTCAGTCTAGGCTGGGGGAAGTTTTCCCACCTAAACTGACTTCCAGAAACCTGCCCGGGACCTAGCCCACTGCCTGCAGCCTGGAATTGGGCTCCAGAGCTGGGCAGCCTAGCTCCCCGGTCAAGGTTTCCTGGCCACTACGGGTGATCTCCATGGAGCTCCAGAAAACCACTCAGCTTGTTTCAAAGCTGAGCTTCTCTCTCTCCCAATGCCCCTTTCAAGAGTGAGGCTGGAAGGGAAAGTATTCCGTTTTGGGGGAAAAGGTCTGGGAGAATCCATCAGCCTGCACAGCCATGGATTCCCCCATCCTGGGACACACAACCAAGTAAGTGCATTTTACCTTTAAATACATTTCATTTAAACACATGTGTTTCCCTTTAAATCTACACTGAGCCTGTGCTCTGCACAGGCTCCACATTCCCAGGCACTGCAGTGCCTCATAACACAATATATTTATATATATATATATTTTACATTTAAAAACCTTTGTTCTGTGTTTATTCCTGCAGCCTGGGGGACCGCTGGGCTCTCCCCAGGGGCAGCAGGACACACTGGGAGCAGGGCCGGTTCCGGGGCTTCTGGCGCCCCGGGCGGCATTAGGGTGTGTGGCTTCATACAGGGGGCGTGGTCATTTACGCCCCCTGTACAGACTGAAATGATGTGCGGTGCGCGATGACGTCATCGCGCACCGCACAGTAAAGGACCTCTCCACGAAGGGAAACTAGACGCGTACGCGTCTAGTTTCCCTTCCCAGCGGCAGTGGGGGGGCAGCGGCCAGCAGCAGCAGGGGGGCAGCGGGCGGCACACAGCAGCAGCGGATCTTGCCCTGGTGCGGCGCCCTCCGGATGGCGCCCTGCACCCTCCGGAAGGTGGCGCCCCGGGCAAAAGTCCTGCTTGCCCGTGGTAAGATCCGCTACTGACTGGGAGCTAGAAGCACCGCTGGGGGTGTTGGCTGCAGCAGGGGCTAACTTCCACATGCCCCGCTGCTGCCCTCCATCCTCCAGCGTGGCTGAAATTGCCGCCTCGCCGCAGCCTCCCGACCCGAGGCTGCGGCGCACCCCCCTTCTGAAACCCGGCGGCTCGGGACGCTTATCCCGGCCGCCGTGGCTCTGTGCCGCTGCCCCGTCCCCAGCGTCCAGTTGCCTTCACATGCCTCCGCCGCTAGGGAGCCGGCTAGCCCGGTCCTTGTGTGCGGCGCACCACCCAGCATCGCAGCAAACCAGGACGAGCTCGTCCCGGCGGCTGCGCTCGGCCAGTCATGTAGCGCTGAGGCGCCGGGAGCAGAGCTCCCGTCCCCCAGCGGCGGCACACACAGAGAGCGCTGTAGCGGGAGTGGATCTCCCGCCTGCAGCGGCTCTCCCTTCTCCCCGGCGCGCACACAGCTAGTGCGCCAGGGGCTGTACTGACCGCTGCCGTTGCCGGGAGCGGAGCTCCCGGACTCCGGCGGTCAGCGGCTTCCCTCTCCCCCGGCGCGCCCACAGAGCTCAGTGCGCCGGGGGCTGCCCTCACTGCCGAGGTCGCCGGAGAGGTCCGGGACCGCGGCACACATTAAAAAATAATATTTTTTTTAACATGCTATACACACGGTGCCTAGCGCCCACAATATTTAAACCTGGCGCCAAGCGCCCATTGTCCTTCTAATGGCGCCGGGCACTAAGGGTTAACCCCTTCAGTGCCGCGGCGGCCATTGTCCACGTGGGCTGGGGGTCTCTCCGGCCACACTCCCCCCCCCCCCCCATTCAAGCGGGTCAACCAGGGACCCATGTCCCAACGATTTGGTCCCTGGTCCCGCAGTCTGTTGGGTTGAAGGTGACGCTACCTGGGGGGCGTAGGCTCCGGCCTAGACAGTTCATCCATAGTGCAGTGGGCCTCTCTTCGTGGGTGCACAATGTTCAAATAGTCCACCTGAAGTCCAAGTTCAAGGCTCCACCACAAAAGTCTGTCCAATTTCCCCAAGGCAGGTTGCAGCCACCTAACAGGTGGGTAGTAAGTCACCACGGTGGGGGGCCAGTTACACACAAGTGCCACCCACGGTGTCCCAATTGTGGCATACCCCACCTCCCACAATAGCAGTATACTGCTCAAACAGGCCACAGGGTGCTCCTGCCCATATGGCTCTTTCTGGCTCGGTACTGCTCCCAGTCCGTGCAGTGGCGCAGTAGTTCGTAACACACAGTCCTGGTCAAGAATGTGCGCCATCAGCACTGGAGCGGGTACCAGAGCCTCCTTCAATGACTGGAATGCCAACTCGCAAGCAGGTGCAAAGTCCACTGACTTGGGAATGCCCTTCCTAGCCATCTCTGTCAAGGGGTTTACTACAGGACTAAAGTCAATGACAACGTGTCCGTAGGGCCTTACATGTTCTAAGGTCAGTACCGGTCTGGGTGATGTGGGTCGGGGACAGCCTCTGGTTGCCTCCACCCCCTCTGGTTTGGGCCTACCCGTCTCCTCCCACATAGTGCCCCAGGCACTGCACCTCCGTCATACCTATCTGGCAACTGTCTGCCCTAACTGTCAGACCTGCCCTCCAATCCTCCTCCGTCGACCTATGACTCGGGAAACCTACCCTGTCACCTAGGCCTACTCCTTCCTCCTCGTCCGCTACCTGTGGCACAGTGATGGCGGCCAGACCACCAGCCTCTGGATCCTGTGTGGCATCCACTACAGGGAGGCTGCGTGTCTTCCCCAATCTACTGCGCACAGGCAGGGAACCTGCTATGTCCACAGCAACTTGCTGCAAGGGTTCCCCTATGGGCAGAGGCCCAGAGACAACACAACCGCTGGAGTGCCCCAGCTGCCAACGCATGGCACCAGCCTTACAGTTGGTCTGGGCGTCATCCGACATTCCAGACCAGGGTAAGCTCTGTGTCAGGCACTTCAGGGTACGGTCTGTCTCCGGGTTACTGTCCAAAGGGGTTTCGCTGGCAACCGACACCGGTTGCGCAGGAACGTTCCCTGGGGGGACGAGTTGGACACATTCCCTATCTGGTCTATCCCCTCCCACTTTCCTGGCTACCCTATACCTTAACTCTTCCCGCCAGTTCAAACTTCCTGCCCCAACCCTGTCAAGGCCGCTGCCAGAGTGGCGCCTCATGCCTTTCGGGGATAGGTCAGAGAGTTGAGCCTCCCTAAACTCCTGCCTGTAGCCCTCAATCTCTCCTAAATTGGGACACTCTACAGGGGGATCTAGGTGGGGACTACTAGGGTCAGTCTGGTAGGGGTCAGTCATGGAAAAGTCAGTGTGGTTTCTCATACTCACCGCCGGAGTTGGCAAACCACTTGGGTCAGGAGCATCATTGGGCACCCCCACAGGATCAAACGAGCTGGAACCAACATCCTCTGCGTTGCTAGGGGACGTAGGCATACCAGAGGCAAAAGGCATGCGGGGTCGATGTGCCGATCTAGCCGCTGTAATCTCTTCCTCTGGGCTGGTTGATGCTGTGGTTGGCTGTGCTGGCAGTTGTCTAGCAGCTATAGTCTTTTCCTCTGGGCTGGGCTGTGCTGGAGTAGCTGATGTCAACGGTGGTTGTGGAACTTGACAACGGGGAATGGCGCCAGCAAACGTGGTGACGATCCCACCACCCAGGTCATTTCCTAGGACCACATCAGTTGGGAGATCATCCATGACGGCAACTTCTCGCAACTCTGGTCCAGCTCCCCAGTCCAGGTAGACTCTTGCCATGGGAACCTCTTTCTCCGTTCCATCTGCCAGGGTGACTTTGGCAGGGCGACCCTGCAATACTGCAGCAGGATCTATAAGGTGGGGGCTCACCACACTGATTGAGGCCCCAGAGTCTCTTAGGCCTTCCCCCTGCAGGGGTCCCACGTGGACCGGCTGCAGGTGCCTCCACATGTTGTGTAGGGGCTGTTTGGCCATGCAGGTGACTCTCTCCGCACAGTGCACCTGTCTCTCGCCACACTCCATCGGACTGACTGGAGGGGGAACAGTCTCTGTAGGCTCATCTCCTCTCGTCAAACAAGCGAGCCGGGCTCCAGCACTCGGATTTGGGGCACGAGTCTGGGGTGCTTGGGATGCAGGACAGTTCATCCTCAGATGTCCGATTTTCCCACAGCCGTAGCACTTCTTCTCCAGTCGTGGCACCGATGATCTCTGATCAGTTGCAGGGACGCTGTGATGCGGTTGCTGGCCTAGAGCACCCGGGTTGGAGGACGCTTGTCTTTGGGGGTGATGAGCTGAAGAGGGGTGTCCCCCTGGTGGTACAGTCTTTTGTAGCTGGCTGGGCGCTTCTGCCCCCGTGGCCGACTTGCCACATACTTGTCGGCTAACTGGGCAGCCATCTTTAAGCTGGATGGCTCCCGGTCTAGCACCCACTCCTTCACTTCTGGGGCGCACCTGCGGTAGAACTGCTCCCTGCAGATCAGGTCGATCAGTGCGTCCCATGCAGTGGCTTCCGAATCCTTCACCCACTTCACCACGTACTGCCGCAGCTGGTTGGCGAACTGCTCATGGGTGCTGTTAGGATTCTTGGGCAATTCTCTGAACTTCTTCCTGTAAGACTCTGGAGTGAGACTTCGTCGTAGTCCCCACAGTCCTCCGTGGCCACTCCTCGATAGGCCTCCAAGGCCTCTCCATGCAGAGTGGGCACAAGGTGTCTCACCCACTCCGACTTGGGTAAATCATGTAGTTTACAAGTCCTTTCAAAAACTTGTAAACGTCCATCAATGTCCCCATCACTGTCTGCAAACTTGGCAAACTGAACACGTCCTGATCTGTGTACAACAGCTGACAACGGCTCCCGGGGTACCATGGCCTGTGGTGCCCGCTCATCACGCCACATCTTGATGCTGATCAAGCGCTCTTGCTCCGTTGCCCTTTCCCCCAATTCCGCTAGCCGATCTGCTAGGGTATCCGGGCCGCCCCCCCCCTGGGACGTTGGAATCCTGGCCCTGCTAGGGATTGCTGGGAAACATTGCTGCTGTGAGAAGGGGCGGGGCTTGTGGGTCTCACCAGTTCCGTACGAAGGTCCACTGGTGGGCCGTCCTCTGCGATGCTGACGCCGTCAGTGCTTTCCACACTTACTCTGCCACTGCGATCAGTTCAGTCAGTTTCGTTCCCGGTTTGACGTCACAAACACACCCAGTGTTCGCCCAGACACTCCCCCGTTTCTCCAGCCACTCCCGCGTTTTTCCCAGAAACTGCAGCGTTTTTTCACACACTCCCATAAAACGGCCAGTTTCCGCCCAGAAACACCCACTTCCTGTCAATCACACTACGATCACCAGAACACAGAAAAAACCTTGTAATGCCGTGAGTAAAATACCAAACTTCTTAGCAAATTTACTTGGCGCAGCCGCAGTGCGAACATTGCGCATGCGCAGTTTGCGTAAAATCGCTGCGATGCGATGAAAAATAACGAGCGAACAACTCGGAATGAGGGCCATTGTTCCCTATGGACAGTGGGGAGTGGTCACTCTCCTTTGTCTGTCCCATCCTGGAGGATCATGATACGCCCGGTGCCGTTCAGTCTAGGCTGGGGGAAGTTTTCCCACCTAAACTGACTTCCAGAAACCTGCCCGGGACCTAGCCCACTGCCTGCAGCCTGGAATTGGGCTCCAGAGCTGGGCAGCCTAGCTCCCCGGTCAAGGTTTCCTGGCCACTACGGGTGATCTCCATGGAGCTCCAGAAAACCACTCAGCTTGTTTCAAAGCTGAGCTTCTCTCTCTCCCAATGCCCCTTTCAAGAGTGAGGCTGGAAGGGAAAGTATTCCGTTTTGGGGGAAAAGGTCTGGGAGAATCCATCAGCCTGCACAGCCATGGATTCCCCCATCCTGGGACACACAACCAAGTAAGTGCATTTTACCTTTAAATACATTTCATTTAAACACATGTGTTTCCCTTTAAATCTACACTGAGCCTGTGCTCTGCACAGGCTCCACATTCCCAGGCACTGCAGTGCCTCATAACACAATATATTTATATATATATATTTTACATTTAAAAACCTTTGTTCTGTGTTTATTCCTGCAGCCTGGGGGACCGCTGGGCTCTCCCCAGGGGCAGCAGGACACACTGGGAGCAGGGCCGGTTCCGGGGCTTCTGGCGCCCCGGGCGGCATTAGGGGGTGTGGCTTCATACAGGGGGCGTGGTCATTTACGCCCCCTGTACAGACTGAAATGATGTGCGGTGCGCGATGACGTCATCGCGCACCGCACAGTAAAGGACCTCTCCACGAAGGGAAACTAGACGCGTACGCGTCTAGTTTCCCTTCCCAGCGGCAGCGGGGGGGCAGCGGCCAGCGGCAGCGGGGGGGCAGCGGCCAGCGGCAGCAGGGGGGCAGCGGGCGGCACACAGCAGCAGCGGATCTTGCCCTGGTGCGGCGCCCTCCGGATGGCGCCCTGCACCCTCCGGAAGGTGGCACCCCGGGCAAAAGTCCTGCTTGCCCGTGGTAAGATCCGCTACTGACTGGGAGCTAGAAGCACCGCTGGGGGTGTTGGCTGCAGCAGGGGCTAACTTCCACATGCCCCGCTGCTGCCCTCCATCCCCCAGCGTGGCTGAAATTGCCGCCTCGCCGCAGCCTCCCGACCCGAGGCTGCGGCGCACCCCCCTTCTGAAACCCGGCGGCTCGGGAAGCTTATCCCGGCCGCCGTGGCTCTGTGCCGCTGCCCCGTCCCCAGCGTCCAGTTGCCTTCACATGCCTCCGCCGCTAGGGAGCCGGCTAGCCCGGTCCCCGTGTGCGGCGCACCACCCAGCATCGCAGCAAACCAGGACGAGCTCGTCCCGGCGGCTGCGCTCGGCCAGTCATGTAGCGCTGAGGCGCCGGGAGCAGAGCTCCCGTCCCCCAGCGGCGGCACACACAGAGAGCGCTGTAGCGGGAGTGGATCTCCCGCCTGCAGCGGCTCTCCCTTCTCCCCGGCGCGCACACAGCTAGTGCGCCAGGGGCTGTACTGACCGCTGCCGTTGCCGGGAGCGGAGCTCCCGGACTCCGGCGGTCAGCGGCTTCCCTCTCCCCCGGCGCGCACACAGAGCTCAGTGCGCCGGGGGCTGCCCTCACTGCCGAGGTCGCCGGAGAGGTCCGGGACCGCGGCACACATTAAAAAATAATATTTTTTTTAACATGCTATACACACGGTGCCTAGCGCCCACAATATTTTAAACCTGGCGCCAAGCGCCCATTGTCCTTCTAATGGCGCCGGGCACTAAGGGTTAACCCCTTCAGTGCCGCGGCGGCCATTGTCCACGTGGGCTGGGGGTCTCTCCGGCCACACTCCCCCCCCCCCCCCCCATTCAAGCGGGTCAACCAGGGACCCATGTCCCAATGATTTGGTCCCTGGTCCCGCAGTCTGTTGGGTTGAAGGTGACGCTACCTGGGGGGCGTAGGCTCCGGCCTAGACAGTTCATCCATAGTGCAGTGGGCCTCTCTTCGTGGGTGCACAATGTTCAAATAGTCCACCTGAAGTCCAAGTTCAAGGCTCCACCACAAAAGTCTGTCCAATTTCCCCAAGGCAGGTTGCAGCCACCTAACAGGTGGGTGGTAAGTCACCACGGTGGGGGGCCAGTTACACACAAGTGCCACCCACGGTGTCCCAACTGTGGCATACCCCACCTCCCACAATAGCAGTATACTGCTCAAACAGGCCACAGGGTGCTCCTGCCCATATGGCTCTTTCTGGCTCGGTACTGCTCCCAGTCCGTGCAGTGGCGCAGTAGTTCGTAACACACAGTCCTGGTCAAGAATGTGCGCCATCAGCACTGGAGCGGGTACCAGAGCCTCCTTCAATGACTGGAATGCCAACTCGCAAGCAGGTGCAAAGTCCACTGACTTGGGAATGCCCTTCCTAGCCATCTCTGTCAAGGGGTTTACTACAGGACTAAAGTCAATGACAACGTGTCCGTAGGGCATTACATGTTCTAAGGTCAGTACCGGTCTGGGTGATGTGGGTCGGGGACAGCCTCTGGTTGCCTCCACCCCCTCTGGTTTGGGCCTACCCGTCTCCTCCCACATAGTGCCCCAGGCACTGCACCTCCGTCATACCTATCTGGCAACTGTCTGCCCTAACTGTCAGACCTGCCCTCCAATCCTCCTCCGTCGACCTATGACTCGGGAAACCTACCCTGTCACCTAGGCCTACTCCTTCCTCCTCGTCCGCTACCTGTGGCACAGTGATGGCGGCCAGACCACCAGCCTCTGGATCCTGTGTGGCATCCACTACAGGGAGGCTGCGTGTCTTCCCCAATCTACTGCGCACAGGCAGGGAACCTGCTATGTCCACAGCAACTTGCTGCAAGGGTTCCCCTATGGGCAGAGGCCCAGAGACAACACAACCGCTGGAGTGCCCCAGCTGCCAACGCATGGCACCAGCCTTACAGTTGGTCTGGGCGTCATCCGACATTCCAGACCAGGGTAAGCTCTGTGTCGGGCACTTCAGGGTACGGTCTGTCTCCGGGTTACTGTCCAAAGGGGTTTCGCTGGCAACCGACACCGGTTGCGCAGGAACGTTCCCTGGGGGGACGAGTTGGACACATTCCCTATCTGGTCTATCCCCTCCCACTTTCCTGGCTACCCTATACCTTAACTCTTCCCGCCAGTTCAAACTTCCTGCCCCAACCCTGTCAAGGCCGCTGCCAGAGTGGCGCCTCATGCCTTTCGGGGATGGGTCAGAGAGTTGAGCCTCCCTAAACTCCTGCCTGTAGCCCTCAATCTCTCCTAAATTGGGACACTCTACAGGGGGATCTAGGTGGGGACTACTAGGGTCAGTCTGGTAGGGGTCAGTCATGGAAAACTCAGTGTGGTTTCTCATACTCACCGCCGGAGTTGGCAAACCACTTGGGTCAGGAGCATCATTGGGCACCCCCACAGGATCAAACGAGCTGGAACCAACATCCTCTGCGTTGCTAGGGGACGTAGGCATACCAGAGGCAAAAGGCATGCGGGGTCGATGTGCCGATCTAGCCGCTGTAATCTCTTCCTCTGGGCTGGTTGATGCTGTGGTTGGCTGTGCTGGCAGTTGTCTAGCAGCTATAGTCTTTTCCTCTGGGCTGGGCTGTGCTGGAGTAGCTGATGTCAACGGTGGTTGTGGAACTTGACAACGGGGAATGGCGCCAGCAAACGTGGTGACGATCCCACCACCCAGGTCATTTCCTAGGACCACATCAGTTGGGAGATCATCCATGACGGCAACTTCTCGCAACTCTGGTCCAGCTCCCCAGTCCAGGTAGACTCTTGCCATGGGAACCTCTTTCTCCGTTCCATCTGCCAGGGTGACTTTGGCAGGGCGACCCTGCAATACTGCAGCAGGATCTATAAGGTGGGGGCTCACCACACTGATTGAGGCCTCAGAGTCTCTTAGGCCTTCCCCCTGCAGGGGTCCCACGTGGACCGGCTGCAGGTGCCTCCACATGTTGTGTAGGGGCTGTTTGGCCATGCAGGTGACTCTCTCCGCACAGTGCACCTGTCTCTCGCCACACTCCATCGGACTGACTGGAGGGGGAACAGTCTCTGTAGGCTCATCTCCTCTCGTCAAACAAGCGAGCCGGGCTCCAGCACTCGGATTTGGGGTACGAGTCTGGGGTGCTTGGGATGCAGGACAGTTCATCCTCAGATGTCCGATTTTCCCACAGCCGTAGCACTTCTTCTCCAGTCGTGGCACCGATGATCTCTGATCAGTTGCAGGGACGCTGTGATGCGGTTGCTGGCCTAGAGCACCCGGGTTGGAGGACGCTTGTCTTTGGGGGTGATGAGCTGAAGAGGGGTGTCCCCCTGGTGGTACAGTCTTTTGTAGCTGGCTGGGCGCTTCTGCCCCCGTGGCCGACTTGCCACATACTTGTCGGCTAACTGGGCAGCCATCTTTAAGCTGGGTGGCTCCCGGTCTAGCACCCACTCCTTCACTTCTGGGGCGCACCTGCGGTAGAACTGCTCCCTGCAGATCAGGTCGATCAGTGCGTCCCATGCAGTGGCTTCCGAATCCTTCACCCACTTCACCACGTACTGCCGCAGCTGGTTGGCGAACTGCTCATGGGTGCTGTTAGGATTCTTGGGCAAGTCTCTGAACTTCTTCCTGTAAGACTCTGGAGTGAGACTTCGTCGTAGTCCCCACAGTCCTCCGTGGCCACTCCTCGATAGGCCTCCAAGGCCTCTCCATGCAGAGTGGGCACAAGGTGTTTCACCCACTCCGACTTGGGTAAATCATGTAGTTTACAAGTCCTTTCAAAAACTTGTAAACGTCCATCAATGTCCCCATCACTGTCTGCAAACTTGGCAAACTGAACACGTCCTGATCTGTGTACAACAGCTGACAACGGCTCCCGGGGTACCATGGCCTGTGGTGCCCGCTCATCACGCCACATCTTGATGCTGATCAAGCGCTCTTGCTCCGTTGCCCTTTCCCTCAATTCCGCTAGCCGATCTGCTAGGGTATCCGGGCCGCCCCCCCCCCCCCCCCCTGGGACGTTGGAATCCTGGCCCTGCTAGGGATTGCTGGGAAACATTGCTGCTGTGAGAAGGGGCGGGGCTTGTGGGTCTCACCAGTTCCGTACGAAGGTCCACTGGTGGGCCGTCCTTTGCGATGCTGACGCCGTCAGTGCTTTCCACCTCCGCCCGATGGGACTCCTCCAAGCTCATGAGCGCCGCCTTCATGACGCTTCTGGACGCGTTGAAAGGGATATCCACACCCTTCTCCTGGCACCCGATCTCCAGATCGCCCTTAGACGTTCCACTGAAGTCCGCCATCTTGTGCGTTTTCCTGCGCTGCAGTTACTCCTCTCCTGAGTAACTCGGCTTCTCCAATCGGGTGACCGAAAAGCCGCCTGGGATGATCCCACCGCTATGCCACCAATTTCTGTGACAGGACAGTTCCGTATGAAAGCACTCACGCCTTCGCGTCCCGTCTCCTGCGCACAGATTGGAAGGTTAGGTCACACGAGGCCTGACCACATAGGGGATTCCCGCTTACCGTCAGTAACCGCCTGTTACTGACTCCACCCACTGCGCTGTGGGCGGGTTTATGCTGCCACCACCAAACTTCTAACCTGCCGGTTCTGCTCTATATGTCCCGACGCACGAGAGTGGTCACTCTCCTTTGTCTGTCCCATCCTGGAGGATCAGGATACGCCCCGGTGCCGTTCAGTCTAGGCTGGGGGAAGTTTTCCCGCCTAAACAGACTTCCAGAAACCTGCCCGGGACCTAGCCCACTGCCTGCAGCCTGGAATTGGGCTCCAGAGATGGGCAGCCCCGGTCAAGGTTTCCTGGCCACTACGGGTGATCTACATTGAGCTCCAGAAAACCACTCAGCTTGTTTCAAAGCTGAGCTTCTTCTCTCTCTCCCAATGCCCCTTTCAAGAGTGAGGCTGGAAGGGAAAGTATTCCGTTTTTGGGGAAAAGGTCTGGGAGAATCCATCAGCCTGCACAGCCATGGATTCCCCCCTCCTGGGACACACAACCAAGTAAGTGCATTTTACCTTTAAATACATTTCATTTAAACACATGTGTTTCCCTTTAAATCTACACTGAGCCTGTGCCCTGCACAGGCTCCACATTCCCAGGCACTGCAGTGCCTCATAACACAATATATTTATATATATATATATATATTTTACATTTAAAAACCATTGTTCTGTGTTTATTCCTGCAGCCTGGGGGACCGCTGGGCTCTCCCCAGGGGCAGCAGGACACACTGGGAGCTAGAAGCACCGCTGGGGGTGTTGGCTGCAGAAGGGGCTAACTTCCACATGCCCCGCTGCTGCCCTCCATCCCCCAGCGTCGCTGAAATTGCCGCCTCGCCGCAGCCTCCCGACCCGAGGCTGCGGCGCACCCCCCTTCTGAAACCCGGTGGCTCGGGACGCTTATCCCGGCCGCCGTGGCTCTGTGCCACTGGAGCGCTGAGGCGCAGGGAGCTACGCTCCCCGTCCCCAGCGTCCAGTTGCCTTCACATGCCTCTGCCGCTAGGGAGCCGGCTAGCCCGGTCCCCGTGTGCGGCGCACCCCCCAGCATCGCAGCAGACCAGGACGAGCTCGTCCCGGCGGCTGCGCTTGGCCAGTCATGTAGCGCTGAGGCGCCGGGAGCAGAGCTCCCGTCCCCCAGCGGCGGCACACACAGAGAGCGCTGCAGCGGGAGTGGATCTCCCGCCTGCAGCGGCTCTCCCTTCTCCCCGGCGCGCACACAGCTAGTGCGCCAGGGGCTGTACTGACCGCTGCCGTTGCCGGGAGCGGAGCTCTCGGACTCCGGCGGTCAGTGGCTCCCCTCTCCCCCGGCGCGCACACAGAGCTCAGTGCGCCGGGGGCTGCCCTCACTGCCGAGGTCGCCGGAGAGGTCCGGGACCGCGGCACACATTAAAAAATAAAAAATTTTTTAACATGCTATACACACGGCGCCTAGCGCCCACAATATTTTAAACCTGGCGCCAAGCGCCCATTGTCCTTATAATGGCGCCGGGCACTAGGGGTTAACCCCTTCAGTGCCGGGGCGGCCATTGTCCACGTGGGCTGGGGGTCTCTCCGGCCACACCCATATCCACTCCTGTCTGTAGAAAATGGAGAAAACGACCCAGCTGAAAATCTTCCGTAGGAGCATTCTTGGCTTCACACCAAGACACATATTTCCTCCAGATACGGTGATAATGCCTCGCCGTTACCTCCTTCATAGCTTTGATTAGAGTAGGGATGACTTCCCCCGGAATACCCTTCCTAGTTAGGATTCGGTGTTCAACGGCCATGCCGTCAAACGTAACCCCGGTAAGTCCTGGAACACGCAGGGCCCCTGTTGTAACGGGTCCTCCCTGAGAGGAAGAGGCCACGGATCTTCTGTGATCATTTCTTGAAGATCTGAATACCAGGCCCTTCGAGACCAATCTGGAACAATGAGTATTGTCTGCACTCTTGTTCGTCTTATAATTCTCAGTAGTTTTGAGATGAGTGGAAGAGGAGGGAACACATAGACCGACTGAAACACCCACGGTGTCACTAGGGCGTCCACCGCCACTGCCTGAGGGTCCCTCGACCTGGAACAATACGTCCGAAGCTTTTTGTTGAGGCGTGACGCCATCATGTCTATTTGAGGAAGTCCCCAACGACTTGTTACTTCTGCAAAGACTTCTTGATGAAGCCCCCACTCTCCTGGATGGAGATCGTGTCTGCTGAGGAAGTCTGCTTCCCAGTTGTCTACTCCCGGGATGAAGACTGCTGACAGAGCGCTTACATGATTTTCCGCCCAGCGAAGAATCCTGGTGGCTTCTGCCATTGCTGCTCTGCTCCTTGTCCCACCTTGGCGGTTTACATGCGCCACAGCTGTGACATTGTCTGACTGAATCAGAACGGGTAGGTTGCGAAGAAGATTCTCCGCTTGCTGTAGGCCGTTGTATATGGCCCTTAATTCCAGCACATTGATGTGTAGACAAGCCTCCTGGCTTGACCATATTCCCTGAAAATTTCTTACTTGTGACCACTTGTCCAGAAGGTCCCACTGAAAAGCTCTCGCATGGAACCTGCCGAACAGAATGGCCTCGTAGGCCGCCATCTTTCCCAATACTCGAGTGCATTGATGAACAGACACTCTTTTTGGTTTTTAACAGGTACTTGACCATGTTCTGGAGTTCCTGGGCTTTTTCCATTGGGAGAAAAACCCTCTTTTTTTCTGTGTCCAGAATCATGCCCAAAAATGCCAGCCGAATTGTCGGAACCAACTGCGACTTTGGTAGATTCAGAATCCAGCCGTGTTGTTGTAGTACTCTCAGGGAGAGAGACACGCTCTTTAGTAACTGATCTCTCGATCTTGCCTTTATCAGGAGATCGTCCAAGTATGGGATAATTGTGACTCCCTGCTTGCGCAGGAGCACCATCATTTCCGCCATTACCTTGGTGAAAATTCTCGGGGCCGTGGAAACGTCTGAAACTGGTAATGACAATCCTGTACAGCGAATCTCAGGTACGCCTGATGAGGAGGATATATGGGGACATGAAGGTATGCATCCTTTATGTCCAGAGACACCATAAAATCCCCCCCTTCCAGGCTGGAGATCACAGCCCGGAGAGATTCCATCTTGAATTTGAACCTCTTCAAATATAGGTTTAGGGATTTTAGATTTAGAATTGGTCTGACTGAGCCGTCCGGCTTCGGGACCACAAACAGGGTTGAATAAAACCCCTTTCCCTGTTGCCCTAGGGGAACCTTGATAATCACCTGTTGTTGACACAGTTTCTATATGGCAGCTGAAACTGTTTCCCTCTCTGGGGGAGAAGCTGGCAAGGCCGATTTGAAAAATCGGTGTGGAGGCACATCTTCGAACTCCAGTTTGTAGCCCTGGGATACAATTTCGATCACCCAAGGATCCAAATCCGACTGAACCCGGCTGAAGAAACGAAGTCGTGCCCCCACTGGTGCGGACTCCCACAGCGGAGACCCAGCGTCATGCGGTGGATTTTGTAGAGGCCTGGGAGGATTTTTGTTCCTGGGAACTAGCCGTAGCTGGTGCTCATTTCCCTCTATCTTTACCTCTGGCGAGGAAGGAAGAGCCCCGACCCTTTCTGAACTTATGCGACTGAAAGGACTGCATCTGGTATTGAGGTGTTTTCTTTTGCTGTGGGGGAACATAAGGCAAAAAAGAAGACTTACCTGCGGTAGCTGTGGAAACCAGGTCCGCGAGGCCCTCCCCAAATAAAACTTCACCCTTGTAAGGCAAAGCTTCCATATGTCTCTTTGAATCAGCATCACCTGTCCATTGACGGGTCCACAGGGACCTTCTAGCAGAAACTGCCATGGCATTGGCTCTTGAACCCAACAGCCCAATATCTCTCGCAGCCTCTCTCATATATAACGCTGCGTCCTTAATGTGACCCAAGGTCAACAAAATACTATCCTTATCTAAGGTGTCAATGTCCGATGACAAGTGATCTACCCACGCTGCAATTGCGCTACCAACCCATGCCGATGCTACCGCCGGCCTGAGTAGGGCTCCAGTATACGCGTAAATTGATTTTAAGGTAGTTTCTTGCCTGCGATCCGCAGGATCTTTTAGGGCCGCCGTGTCCGGGAACGGTAGCTCCACCTTTTTGGATAAGCGCGTCAAAGCCTTGTCCACCGTGGGCGAGGATTCCCACCATAACATGTCCTTTGAGGGGAAAGGATACGCCATAATAATTCTCTTGGGAACCTGCAGTCTCTTGTCTGGAGTTTCCCAAGCCTTTTCAAATAAAGCGTTCAGCTCATGAGATGGGGGAAACGTTACCTCAGGTTTCTTCCCCTTAAACATGCAGACCCTCGTGTCAGGGACAGAAGGGTCCTTTGTGATATGTAAAACATCTTTTATTGCAATAATCATATATTGAATACTCTTGGCCACTCTTGGGTGTAACCTCGCATCATTATAGTCGACACTGGAATCAGAATCCGTGTCGGTATCAGTGTCTGCTACCTGGGAAAAGGGACGTTTATAGGACCCTGAAGGGTCTTGTGACACCGCCAAACCCATGGATTGACTCCCTGCTTTGTCCTTGGACTCTGCTTTGTCCAATCTCTTATGCAATAAGGTCACATTTGCATTTAACACATTCCACATGTCCAACCAATCCGGTGTCGGCTGTGCCGACGGAGACACCACTACCATATGCTCTGCATCCTCCCTAGACGAGCCTTCCGCTTTAGACATGTCGACACACACGTACTGACACCCCCACACACACTGGGATTTATGAATATGGGGACAGCCCCCCAATAAGGCCCTTTGGAGAGACAGAGGGAGAGTATGCCAGCACACACCCAGCGCCACTAGACACTGAAAACACAGTCCCAGCCTATACAGCGCTTTTTTGTATATGTGATCTGCGCCAAATAAATGTGCCCCCCCCCTCGTTTTTTATCCACTGTTACTTGGTTCAGCAGGGGAGAGTCCGGGAGCAGTTGCTATGCAGCATGCTGTGGAGAAAATTGCGCTGGTTAGTGCTGGAGGATCAAGCCCCGCCCCCTCGACGGCGGGCTTCGGTCCCGCTCAATTTTTTTATACTGGCGGGGGTTTTATAATATACTGCCTCCGCAGTACCTAAGCCTGGTGCCAGTCTTATTTGAGGTAATTATTGCTGCCCAGGGCGCCCCCCCTGCGCCCTGCACCCATGCTGTGCCTGTGTGTGTGTGGGAGCAATGGCGCGACCGCTGCGCGGTACCTCACTGAAGATCTGAAGTCTTCTGCCGCCTGTGAAGTCTTCTCTCTTCATATACTCACCCGGCTTCTATCTTCCGGCTCTGTGAGGAGGACGGCGGCGCGGCTCCGGGACGAACAGCGAGGACGACACCTGTGTTCCGACCCTCTGGAGCTAATGGTGTCCAGTAGCCTAAGACGCAGAGCCTATCAGTAAAGTAGGTCTGCGTCTCTCCCCTCAGTCCCACGAAGCAGGGAGTCTGTTGCCAGCAGTGCTCCCTGAAAATAAAAAAACCTAACAAAAGTCTTTTCAGAGAAACTCAGGAGAGCTCCCCTGCAGTGCACCCAGTCTCCTCTGGGCACAGGATCTAACTGAGGTTTGGAGGAGGGGCATAGAGGGAGGAGCCAGTTCACACCCATCTAAAGTCTTAGAGTGCCCATGTCTCCTGCGGAGCCCGTCTATACCCCCATGGTCCTTACGGAGTCCCCAGCATCCTCTAGGACGTAAGAGAAAATGCTCTGTTCCTGGACTTTCCTGGTAATGTATGATTGCCATCACCTGTGGTGAGCTAGTTAATTGATAAGAAAGGTGTTTCACCACAAGTGATGGCAATCATACATTACCAGGAGAGTCCAGGAACAGAGCATTTTCTCCCTCATGGAGAGGGTCAGGTAGGTAAGTATGGTTTTATGATGAGTTTAAAGCAGTGGTTCTCAAACTCGGTCCCTCGGAACCCCACACAGCTCATGTTTTCCAGATCACCCAGCAGGTGCACAGGTGTACTCATTACTCACTGATACATTTGAAAACATCCCCAGGCGGAGCTAATTATTTCATTTGCAATTTTGCGAGGAGACCTGGAAAACATGACCAGTTTGGGGTCCTGAGGACCGAGTTTGGGAATCTTTGGACTAAAGTGTTGATATGTTTATTAGTTACAGGCAATTATTAGTTACACTCGGAGATTATAGAAACAATGGTTGCTGATTACTGTACAGAAATGTTTCCTATTGGCAACAATGGGGCAGATGTATTAACCTGGAGAAGGCATAAGGAAGTGATAAACCAGTGATATGTGCAAGGTGATGCACGCACCAGCCAATCAGATCCTAACTGTTAATTTACATATTGGAGCTGATTGGCTGGTGCCTGTATCACCTTGCACATATCACTGGTTTATCACTTCCTTATGCCTTCTCCAGGTTAATACATCTGCCCCAATATTCCTGATTAATAATGCACCCGATTACTAATGCGTGTTATTCAGGGTTCTGCTGAGCAGCAACTTTTCAATTCAATTTATTTAATACTTATTTATTGAGCGCATACATCAGGCATTCCCAACCACGGCCCTCAAGGCACACCAACAGTGCAGGTTTTAGTGATATCCAGGCTGCAGCACAGATGGTTAAATCAAAATAACTGAGCTACTAATTAAGTCACCTGTGCTGAAGCCTGGATATCACTAAAACCTGCACTGTTAGTGTGCCTTGAGGACCGTGGTTGGGAATGCCTGGCATACATGTTACGCAGAATATGGCAGTCATCCACATCAATCCCTACCCCAGGGAGCTTACAATCTATATTACTTATCACATTCTCTCATACACACTACGGTTATTTATTTATTCACCAGAAGCCATTTAACCTACCAGTATGTTTTTGAAAGGGCAGGGGCACCCTGAAGGAATTCCACTCAAATGTGGGAAGAACATACAAACTCCACACAGATAATGCAGAGGTCAGGAATTGAACTCATGACCTTAGGGCTTTTATCAGACTTACTTATATTTTCCCGGATAAATCTACCGAGGACAGTTCTCAGCAGGACTAGAACAAAATGTTATATGCATGAAAAGATACCTGTATGCTTAGAAATAGGCTTACCGTACTAAACCTAATGAATTACACAGGTTCTGTGGCTGGCTGGCTGACTTCAAGCCTGCATTTCACTTGGTTTTAATCAACCACAGAACCTGCGTAATCCATGCGTGTCCCAGTGTAGGAATAGTATGGTAAGCCTACTTATACATGCTTCTGCAGTTAGACTGTTTAGTCTCACATGTATTTTCTGTCACAAATACATATATGCCGTGATATGTTTATAGCATAGTTACCTATTCTGCAGCGCTGAAAATTGCAGCTTTACAAGAGATGACTAATGTAGTCTGTAAATCTGATTTCTCAAATTTAGATTCAGGAGCTTGCAGTCCCAGTGAGCTGCCAGCAGGTGACACTGTTGCCATATTGTTTTACTGCAGGCTCTACTTGCCAAGGAATGATCACTGATATCAGGGTGTAATGTCAGCACCCTATACATGCTGAACTTCGGAGACCAGCGACGGCTACAAGTAGTTAAAATGACTCAGGGGCCGATGTATTAAGCCTGGTGAAGTGATAAAGTGGAAGGTGATAAAGTACCATCCAATCAGCTCCTAACTGTCATGTTACAGGCTGGGCTTGAAAAATGACAATTAGGAGCTGATTGGCTGGTGCGTAATCACCTTCCACTTTATCACTTAACCAGGCTTAATACATCTGCCCCTTTCTGTTTATTTTACCACCATCAAATGACGATCATACCATGGATTGAAAATGTCAACAACTTAAAAATGTCAGCTATACATGATTTTTATTCATACCCGCCTACCCCCCCCCTGAAAGTTGGGCAAGTTTCCCACTTTCCCTGCCGGCCCCTCCGCAGAGAACAACTAAGCGGTCCAAGGGGATCAGATGACGCGATTCGCGCTGAATCGCCTCATCGTAGCTCCACCCCCCCCCCCCCCCCCGCTATACAGTGCATATTTACTCGGCACTGTACAGAGGGGGGCAGAGCCATGATGATGCAGTCGTGATACCAAGCCCCCGTACTGCCTACTTCCCCGCCAGCCACACCCCGGACAGCCCACCTTGCCTCCTGGCCACGCAGCAAAGTAGGCAAGTATGTTTTTATTAAATAATTATATAAAAAGAACAATGACTACGCATTAAAATTAAAACTGTCCTTGCCTTTGGGCTCTTGTTATAAATATTTGGGAGTAAAAAAAAATAAAAAATAAGAATTTACTCATCGGTAATTCTATTTCTCGTAGTCCGTAGTGGATGCTGGGGACTCCGTAAGGACCATGGGAAATAGACGGCTCCGCAGGAGACTGGGCACATCTAAAGAAAGATTTAGGACTATCTGGTGTGCACTGGCTCCTCCCCCTATGACCCTCCTCCAAGCCTCAGTTAGGAACTGTGCCCGGAAGAGCTGACACAATAAGGAAGGATTTTTGAATCCCGGGTAAGACTCATACCAGCCACACCAATCACACCGTATAACACGTGATAGGAACCCCGGTTAACAGTATGATAACAAATGGAGCCTCTGAAGAGATGGCTCACAACAAAACCCGATTTTTGTAACAATAACTATGTACAGGTATTGCAGACAATCCGCACTTGGGATGGGCGCCCAGCATCCACTACGGACTACGAGAAATAGAATTACCGGTGAGTAAATTCTTATTTTCTCTGACGTCCTAGTGGATGCTGGGGACTCCGTAAGGACCATGGGGATTATACCAAAGCTCCCAAACGGGCGGGAGAGTGCGGATGACTCTGCAGCACCGAATGAGAGAATTCCAGGTCCTCCTCAGCCAGGGTATCAAATTTGTAGAATTTTGCAAACGTGTTTGCCCCCGACCAAGTAGCTGCTCGGCAAAGTTGTAAAGCCGAGACCCCTCGGGCAGCCGCCCAAGATGAGCCCACCTTCCGTGTGGAATGGGCTTTTACAGATTTAGGCTGCGGTAAGCCTACCGCAGAATGCGCCAGCTAAATAGTGCTACAAATCCAGCGCGCAATAGACTGCTTAGAAGCAGGAGCACCCAGCTTGGTGGGTGCATACAGGATAAACAGCGAGTCAGTCTTTCTGACTCCAGCCGTCCTGGAAATATATATATTTTTAGGGCCCTGACTACGTCCAGCAACTTGGAATCCTCCAAGTCCCTAGTAGCCGCAGGCACCACAATAGGTTGGTTCAAGTGAAAAGCTGAGACCACCTTTGGGAGAAACTGAGGACGAGTCCTCAATTCTGCCCTATCCATATGGAAAATCAGATAAGGGCTTTTACAAGACAAAGCCGCCAATTCTGAAACCCGCCTGGCCGACGCCAAGGCCAACAGCATGACCACTTTCCACGTGAGATATTTTAAATCCACAGTCTTAAATGGTTCGAACCAATGTGATTTCAGGAATGCCAAAACCACATTGAGATCCCAAGGTGCCACTGGGGGCACAAAAGGAGGCTGAATATGCAGTGCTCCTTTGACAAAAGTCTGAACTTCGGGCAGTGAAGCCAGTTCTTTTTGGAAGAAAATCGACAGAGCCGAAATCTGGACCTTTATGGACCCCAATTTGAGGCCCAACGTCACCCCTGCTTGCAGGAAGTGCAGGAATCGACCCAGTTGAAATTCCTCCGTCGGGGCCTTCATGGCCTCACACCAAGCAACATATTTTCGCCAAATGCGGTGATAATGTCTTGCGGTGACATCCTTCCTGGCTTTGATCAGGGTAGGGATGACTTCCTCCGGAATACCCTTTTCCTTCAGGATCCGGTGTTCAACCGCCATGCCGTCAAACGCAGCCGCGGTAAGTCTTGGAACAGACAGGTTCCCTGCTGCAGCAGGTCTTGTCTGAGCGGCAGAGGCCAAGGGTCCTCTGTAAGCATCTCTTGAAGTTCCGGGTACCAAGCTCTTCTTGGCCAATCCGGAACCACGAGTATGGTTTTCACTCCTCGCCTTCTTATTATTCTCAGTACCTTGGGTATGAGAGGTAGAGGAGGAAACACATAAACCGACTGGTACACCCATGGTGTCACTAGAGCATCCACCGCTATCGCCTGAGGGTCTCTTGACCGGGCGCAATATCTTTTCAACTTCTTGTTGAGGCGGGACGCCATCATGTCTACCTGTGGTTTTTCCCACCGGTTCACCAGCGTTTGGAAGACTTCTGGATGAAGTCCCCATTCTCCCGGGTGGAGGTCGTGCCTGCTGAGGAAGTCTGCTTCCCAGTTGTCCACTCCCGGAATGAACACTGCCGTCAGTGCTAACACATGATTCTCTGCCCATCTGAGAATCCTTGTGGCTTCTGCCATCGCCATCCTGCTTCTCGTGCCGCCCTGTCTGTTTACATGGGCGACCGCCGTAATGTTGTCTGACTGGATCAGTACCGGCTGGTTTTGAAGCAGGGGTCTTGCCTGGCTTAGGGCATTGTAAATGGCCCTTAGCTCCAGGATATTTATGTGAAGAGAAATTTCCTGATTTGACCACAGTCCTTGGAAATTTCTTCCCTTTGTGACTGCCCCCCAGCCCCGAAGGCTGACATCCGTGGTCACCAGGACCCAGTCCTGTATTCCGAATCTGCGGCCCTCTAGTAGATGAGCCCTCTGCAGCCACCACAGCAGCGACACCCTGGTTCTGGCCGATAGGACCCGGACCATTTGTCCAACAGGTCCCACTGGAACGTCCTTGCGTGGAACCTTCCGAATGGAATTGCTTCGTACGAAGCTACCATTTTTCCCAGGACTCGTGTGCATTGATGTACCGACACTTTTCCTGGTTTTAGGATGTCTCTGACCAGAGATGACAATTCCTCGGCTTTTTCCAGTGGAAGAAACACTCTTTTCTGGTCTGTGTCCAGAATCATTCCCAGGAACAGAAGACGTGTCGTCGGGACCAGCTGTGACTTTGGAATGTTTAGAATCCAGCCGTGCTGTTGTAGCACTTCCTGAGAAAGTGCCACCCCCACTATCAACTGTTCTTTGGACCTCGCCTTTATCAGGAGATCGTCCAAGTACGGGATAATTAAAACTCCCTTCTTGCGAAGGAGTATCATCATTTCGGCCATTACCTTGGTAAAGACCCTCGGTGCCGTGGATAACCCAAACGGCAGCGTCTGGAACTGATAGTGACAGTCCTGTACCACAAATCTGAGGTACTCCTGGTGCGGAGGGTAAATGGGGACATGCAGGTACGCATCCTTGATGTCCAGGGATACCATGTAATCCCCCTCCTCCAGGCTCGCAATAACCGCCCTGAGCGATTCCATCTTGAACTTGAACCTTTTGATATAAGTGTTCAAGGCTTTTAAATTTAAGATGGGTCTCACCGAACCGTCCGGTTTCGGTACCACAAACATTGTGGAGTAGTAACCCTTTCCTTGCTGAAGGAGGGGTACCTTGACGATCACTTTCTGTGAATACAGTTTTTGAATAGCCACCAACACTGCCTCCCTGGCAGAGGGAGTTGCCGGCAAGGCAGATTTTAGGAAACGGCGGGGGGGAGACGTCTCAAATTCCAGCCTGTACCCCTGAGATACTACTTGAAGGACCCAGGGATCCACTTGTGAGAGAGCCCACTGTGTGCTGAAAAACCTGAGACGTGCCCCCACCGTTCCCGATTCCGCCTGAGCAGCCCCAGCGTCATGCTGTGGACTTACCGGACGCAGGGGAGGACTTCTGCTCCTGGGAACTAGCTGTGTGCTGCAGCTTTTTCCCCCTTCCTCTGCCCCTCGGCAGAAAGGATGAGCCTCTAGCCCGCTTATTTTTCTGGGGCCGAAAGGACTGTACCTGATAATACGGTGCTTTCTTTTGCTGTGGGGTAGCCTGTGGCAAAAAGGTCGATTTCCCAGCAGTAGCTGTGGAAACGAGGTCTGAAAGACCTTCCCCAAAAAGTTCCACCCCTTTATAGGGTAAAACTTCCATGTGCCGCTTGGAGTCGGCATCACCTGACCATTGCCTAGTCCATAACCCCCGTCTGGCGGCAATGGACATAGCGCTTATTTTTGATGCCAGCCGGCAAATATCCCTCTGTGCATCACGCATGTATAATACCGCGTCATTTATATGGCCAATCGTTAGCAAAATATTGTCCCTATCCATGGTATCAATGTTTTCCGACAGGGCGTCTGACCACGCAGCAGCAGCACTGCACATCCAAGCTGATGCAATAGCGGGTCTCAATATAATGCCAGTGTGTGTGTATATAGCTTTTAGGGTACTTTCCAGCTTTCTATCAGCAGGTTCTTTTAGGGCGGCCGTATCCGGAGACGGTAGTGCCACCTTCTTTGATAAGCGTGTCAATGCTTTATCTACCCTAGGGGGTGTTTCCCAGCGTGACCTATCCTCTGGCGGGAAAGGGTACGCAGCCATTAACCGTTTAGAAATGATCAATTTCTTATCTGGGGAAGTCCACGCTTCCTCACACACCTCATTTAATTCGTCAGATGCAGGAAAAACTACTGGTAGTTTTTTCTCACCAAACATAATACCCTTTTTTGTGGTACCTGGGGTATCATCAGAAATGTGTAATACATTTTTCATAGCCTCAATCATATAACGGGTGGATCTATTGGAGGGTATACTCGTCTCATCATCGTCGACACTGGAGTCGGTATCCGTGTCGACATCTGTATCTGTCATCTGAGGTAGCGGGCGTTTTATAGCCCCTGATGACATTTGAGACGCTTGGACAGGCACAAGCTGAGTAGCCGGCTGTCCTATGTCGTCAAACCTTTTATGTAAGGAGCTGACACTGTCACGTAATTCCTTCCATAAGTCCATCCACACTGGTGTCGACCCCGCAGGGGGTGACATCACATTCACAGGCATTTGCTCCGCCTCCACATCATTATCCTCATCATACATGTCGACACAGCAGTACCGACACACAGCAGACACACAGGGAATGCTCTTACAGAGGACAGGACCCCACAAAGCCCTTTGGGGAGACAGAGGGAGAGTATGCCAGCACACACCAGGGCGCTATATAACACAGGGATATCACTATACAGAGTGTTTTCCCCTATAGCTGCCTATAATATATATATACTGCGCCTAAATTGTGCCCCCCCTCTCTTTTTTACCCTTTCTGTAGTGCAGGACTGCAGGGGAGAGCCAGGGAGCCGTCCTTCCAGCGAAGCTGTGAGGGAATAATGGCGCCAGTGTGCTGAGGGAGTTGGCTCCGCCCCTTTTTCGGCGGGCTTTCTCCCGCTATTTTATCGTTTCTGGCCGGGGTTAATATACACCTATATAGCCTCTGGGGCTATATATGGTGTTAGTTATGCCAGCCAAGGTGTTATTATTGCTGCTCAGGGCGCCCCCCCAGCGCCCTGCACCCATCAGTGACCGCAGTGTGTGGTGTGCATGAGGAGCAATGGCGCACAGCTGCAGTGCTGTGCGCTACCTTGGAGAAGACAGAAGTCTTCAGCCGCCGATTTTCCGGACCACCTTCTTGTTTCTGGCTCTGTAAGGGGGACGGCGGCGCGGCTCCGGGAACGGACGACGAGGTCGGGTCCTGTGTTCGATCCCTCTGGAGCTAATGGTGTCCAGTAGCCTAAGAAGCCCAAGCTACCACCACTTAGGTAGGTTCGCTTCTTCTCCCCTTAGTCCCTCGTTGCAGTGAGCCTGTTGCCAGCAGGTCTCACTGAAAATAAAAAACCTAAACTATACTTTCTTCTAGGAGCTCAGGAGAGCCCCTAGTGTGCATCCAGCTCAGCCGGGCACAGAAATCTAACTGAGGCTTGGAGGAGGGTCATAGGGGGAGGAGCCAGTGCACACCAGTTTTATATTTTCTTTAGATGTGCCCAGTCTCCTGCGGAGCCGTCTATTCCCCATGGTCCTTACGGAGTCCCCAGCATCCACTAGGACGTCAGAGAAAAAACCTTGGCGCCTCTGAAACCTTTAAAAAAGAGAAAAGGTTCAGCAATTATCAGTTGGGTTCCGAACTAAGGCCCAGATTTATCAAGCCTTGGAGAGTAATAAATTGAACTGTAACAGACTACCAACCAATCAGCTCCTGTCATTTTTCAAACACAGCCTGTAACACGGCAGCTAGGAGCTGATTGGCTGCTACTTTATCACCGTGCAATTTATCACTCTTCAAGGCTTGATAAATCTGGGCCTATGATCTTATCAACACAGCACAAAAGAACAAATGAACTACTCAATGTAAAAGCAACGGATAAATGATTGTCAGCGCTGTAACTCAACCTGAAGAGAACCACACAGTGGGCAGAAACGTTGGCACCTTAACAAGAAGAACCCCTTTTTTCTTGTGTGGTCTGCGACGGGAAAAAGAACAGGCATAAAACTCTAAAAACATCCATGATTTAATGACAAATGAAAAACCATTACAGATATATAAACCACCAGTCCCGACAAGCACTGCACAGCAGACCCGAAACCCAGCTACAAAGCAATAGGCACATAGACACCAGCCAGTCACCGTAATTCTGTAGCCGGCGGTTTATATTTTTCCAACTCCACAAATTCGGAATGACTTGGTGCTGAGCACACACTGTTTTCTGACTCGTATAAATGGTCGAGCGGATCAAAGATACGTTTTAAAGTGCCCATCGCTGTGCGGTGAAGAAGCCAACTCTTTATTTTATTTTTTTGCCCAATTCCAAGTAGGTCATCTTTGAGTAAGGGTCCGTTCTGTTGGAGGGTTGGCTTCTTCAGGTGTGTGTCCGGGATTATCATTTGTTTTGGACTTCTCCTGGGTAGGGAAGGGGTAACCCCTGTGGAGGGAGAGCAGATGTGGAGGTTACGCCTGGATTTCAGCTGTCGGTGTTTGTGGGAGTCAAGTGGCTGGGAGGGCCGTTGGCCCGCTCCCTCAGTTCTGGCAGGGTGAGGGTATCTGGGGCGGAGGTCTTGCGTTGTCTGTCTTTAGGGAGGGTGAGGAATTCCGGGGGGTCTCCTGTGATGGGGGTGGCAGGGGCGCTGCGGATGGCTGGGAAGTGGCACTCTGGGGTGATGGTAATGGTTGGTGCCACTGGACCTATCTTCTCATTGGTGGCTGCCTGTGTTTCCTTCTCGAACTCCCGCACTTCAGTCATGTTCATTCCTGCCGGGATAAATGGAATTACAGTATAATGATTATTATATTAAAGCTGAGAGGAGAGAAAGTAAACCTGGACTCATACCTAAGAATATCTGTGAGCGCCGATATTAAGCAGCATTTCCATAATTGACGCAATTTATTGTACACACGTGAGGCTTATCTGAGCAACAAAATCATGTAGCCCAGACCAACCAATCAGAATCCAGCTTTCAAGTTCGGTGTAGTCACATCAATAAAAGCTGATGTCTTACTGGTTGCTACAAAATGTGTGTGCTGTTTTCACCGTTATTGTCTTGTATGCGGATATTTCTATCGAGCTCGTTTCAGTGTGAATCTTTACACTCGTTGACTACTGTGAACTTGTGCTACCCTGCTAACAATGAATATGCAGTATTTACCACTAGACCTTGCCGTAGACTGCAGACACCGTATACAGTGATTGCAGAGATGGCTTTGCCTTTCTCTACAGTACTGTATGTATACAGCCGAGGTTACCGTAATAATAATGCCACGTGTTTCTCTGAAAGCACTGCATCTGTTCATATGCACGGCACATAATAAACAGGTTCACATTCCAAGGCACCTGGGCCTTCTGCAGGTCTACAAAGTCACGCGTATGCCCACAAGGTAAGTTCTCATTGTAATAACTCATCGGCAATATAAAGTCTGGCTTTAGTGACTTCCTTCTAAATCCAGGGAATCACTGCAATGACCTCCCAAGGCCAGGTTACAGATGGGCGACTGGGATCCAGGGGCCAACACACAGGGCCTCCAACTAACTGGCCCACCTGCCACCTTTGCGGCCACCACCTTCCTCATAATGTGGCAGCCCAATGCTCTGACCAAACCAAACCAAACCACATCAGCTGCATGGATGCCACATTTAAGTCGGCCAGCAGTGTGGACCAAGCAGTTTTGCGGCAAAGGCCCCCATCTTAGGGCCACATTTAGCGTGAGCCACAAGGCCACCTGAATGTACGAGTACAGATGTGGTTGCACATGCGTAGTTTGCATGTACTTCAAGATATGGGGCCTAATTCAGACCTGATCGCAACAGCAAACGTTTTCTCTAATGGGCAAAACCATGTGCAGTGCAGAGGGGGCAGATGTAACATGTGCAGAGAGAGTTAGATTTGGGTGGGTGGTGTTCAAACCGAAATCTAAATTGCAGTGTAAAAATAAAGCAGCCAGTATTTACCCTGCACAGAAACAATATAACCCACCCAAATCTAACTCTCTCTGCACATGTTACATCTGCCCCCCTTGCAGTGCACATGGTTTTGCTTTTGCGCCAAGGTCTGAATTAGGCCCATGGGCAGGTTGTATCCATTCAGGTATGGATGAAGGGCCACGTGGGCCTGGGGCTGAAAATGATTAAGGGCCTACTGTGAGAAATGGGGGAGGTGTGGCCAGTGCAGTGTGGGTGTGGCCAGTGCTGTGTGGGCATGGCCAGTGCAGTGTGGGTGTGGCCAGTGCTGTGTGGGTGCAGCCAGAGCTATGTGGACGCACCAGGAGACTGTGCTGAGTAATGCGATATGCGACACATATGCAAATCTGTATACGGAGCAGAACAGAACTTGCATTGGAGAAAAGCTGCGGCTGCTGCATTGTAGCACTTTGTGTGCAGATTCAGAGACTTGGTCGCGCACAGATATACAAGGGTAGCATAACACACTACTCAGCACAGTCTCCTGGTGTGTCCTAGCCACAATGCGAATAACCCGCATATTTAGCAATAAAAGACGCCTCAATGCTAGCACAGGTTTACAGGACTTAGGTCCTATTTGGCGTGTCTGCAGCAATGATGCATGACTATACATCTATACCAGAATGTTTAGAGAACGTGCCGCCAGTGTATTGTGTATTACATTCTGCTTGTATGATTGCTGCTCGTAATTTCTTCTACTTTATTAGGTTATCGTAGACGATTCTGTTGGCCTGCTTTGCCTCTGAGGTATCATTCCAGTATTGATCTTACAGGGAATCTGTCTAGTGACGCCCGGGGAACGGCAGTATTGTACTAAATATAAAACATCCGCTGAATGCAGGACAAGCGATTGCTCTCAAGAGCTTACACTCGGCCCTGCTGCCGTCGGCTGAAGCAAGAGGCAGTAATTGGATCTTTTGTCTGGCCCCTGAGAGGAAGGTGATAAACTGAGCCGCCGGCTCCATAGCGGGGCATGCCATGGCGACGCTCACGTTGTGTGGCTACAATAAGAGAACAGGGAGATGCAGAGTATTTAAGGAAAGATCATACCCTCCAACATTTTACACATAAAACTCGGTACAAATGAGAAAAGGGGGCGTGGTCATGGGTAAAGGCCACGCCCCTTTCCTATACTTTCAATGGAAGTTTGGAGAGTCAAAAATCGGTACAGACCATAAAAAAAAGGAACTGTACCTGCTAAAAAGGTGCAGCTGGAGGGTATGAAATATGTCAACCAATTGACAGGTGGAATGTTAGTTAGTATATAGCACCTGGTGCTCAAGGCATAAAGAATGAATAAGCATACACTAACTTTGCCCCCCTGTTCGCCCTGGAAAATCCTGTACATTACCACAACCTCTATGCTAATTGTTTGGGACTCTGGCATCAGACTGCACTTTGCCCTCTTTCACAATGGCGTCTTCTGACATCACAGCTCCTCAGCATAGAGCAGCCAGCACCACAGCTAGGAAGCCGAGCACTTACTATAATTTACGACAGAGGTTCTCAAGTGCAGTCCTCAAGGCACCCCATCGGTCCATGGCTCAGCACAGATGGTTAAATCATATTGGTTGAGGTGCTAAGTCACCTGTAGCTAAGCATGGATAAACTTAAAACCTGGACTGTTGGGGTGCCTTGAGGACCGCACTTGAGAACCTCTGTCGTAGATTATAGAAAGTGCTCGGCTTCCTAGCCGTGGTGCTGGCTGCTCTATGCTGTGGAGCTGTGATGTCAGAAGACGTTTGAGAACCTCTGAGCTACGGTCTGTGGGGCTAATTCAGGTTGGATCACAAAGAGCAATCCAACGGGAATTTCTTACGATTTGCCCCGCTGGCGCATGTGCAACGCCCGTCCTGCGCATGCACCCGCAGTAAATGCGGGCGCCCCCCACAGAAAATGCAAATGCCTCTGCCTGTCAATCAGGAAGGGGGGGGGGGGGGGCGGCAATGCAGGGGCACGGAGTAAAAACACGGGTGCGGCGGCACGAGCGGGGGGCCGTGACTGAAACATCACACGCAGCCGCTGCGGCAGGAGGCTACCCTATTTTTAGCAAACACACTGAAATTGCAGTTGCTCCGCAATTTCAGCGTGGTCTAGGGGGGGGAGGCGGCAGTCAGCACGCTGGGAGGCCTTGCTCTTTGATGGGCGGCCCCCAGCATGTGATCCAAAGGACTGCAAATTCTGAATCAGGCTCACTCTCCTGAGTGAGTGGGTTTGGGGGTTGGGGGGGGGGGCAGAGGAACACTGATTTGTTTTCTAAATAAATGAACAAATAAATAGTGTTCAAGGCTCTAAATCAGAGGTTCCAATGGTCCAGGTTTTAAATGTATCCATGCTTGGCCACAGGTGACTTAATTAACACATAAGTCAATTTGATGTAATCGTCTGTGCTGAGCTGTGGATATACCTAAATCCTGGACTGTTGTGGTGCCTTGAGGACCGCGTTTAGGAACCTCTGCTCTAAATAAAAGATCCCCCCCCTCACTCTCCCTCTCTCCACCAATGAGATAGATCTAGTGTAGTCCTAACTGGACCTGTTACTGCAATTGTGCCACGGCTCTGGGCAACTATCGTATATGGAGGGTTAAGCTATATATATACCCAGATGTTGAGGGGTACATGAATGGATTGATTATTGCTTGCAGGCCCGGGATCAGCCAATGCGCTCACTAATGCGGCTCATCGGCCATATTGTTTTGAGGGCTACTAGGAATGACTGACCAAACTGACTGACACAACATGTGTGCGTTTGCCCAATTCAAACCTCCTTACACCCAAGACAGCTCCTTCACTGCCTCCCCGGCCCATGGACCGGCATCAGAGGCTACTGACTGCGGGTCATGTTACTAATGGATAAAAGCAGTGTTGGACTCACCGTACCACTCATCCACCCATGCGAAGGCCTGACGGTGCCCCACGATCAGCAGGTCCCGGATCACCTAATGTTACAGAGGAAAACGATAAAACATGACGAGCAGAGAAGGTTTATGTTTCTTACATGACCTTTGTCATTTTCCCATAACGTGATATTACTCTACAATGTATTTTATTTCCAAGTGCCACAGCATATAATGAAACTAGAGCTACAGTGTTAGTGTTGTTTTAGAATTATGTCCTGCTGAATAAAACGCAAACACTTTTCTCTGCAATGGGCACAAGCATTTACGTAGCTGTCCTGGCGATCAGACGTAACCCTTATCCCACTACCAATACCGGGGATTTTTTATTAAACGCAGAAAAAAGTATTCGGAACCTCTAGAACCATTGAGCCACTACTGCTGGCATTCGTGAGAAGCTAACGGAGAAGGATGAGACAGAGGATTAGGGTAAAAGTGTAAATAATTTCGGGATAAAAGATGAAAACGGTTTTGCAGGCTAATGCAGAGCTTTATATGGCCTGTTGGACGTGGGTGCACTTATGTTCCTACCACCTCCAGTTCTATATATAATCTCTTTTGTTGGTGTGAATAATGGGGCCTAAATCGGGGATGTATGTAAACCCAATATTTGTGCACATCTCCAATGTTTTTATATCTGAGCATGCTCACAATCTGCACTGCACATGTGCAGATCCGGGCTGCAGTGTCATCGCAGTGCCCCAGACAATCTGGGAGGCGGTGACAGTGATAGGAAGCACTACAGAAAACGGGGCATGTCTACCCTGATTCCTGGCTGTGATGAAGCTGCTTCACCGGCAGCGTGATTTCACCAGTCGTCCTGCGGGTTACTCAGATGTCCGATGTTCACGCAGATGCTCCGATGCTGCGTCCTCCGACAGATCAGAGGAGCCGACAGGAGGTGTCTATTTATCAAGACACCTCCTGCAGCCATTAGCGTATTATCGCACAGCCGCTGCATACAAAGACGCGCCTGCTTAGGGATCTGCAGCCATCCTGAATCAGGAGTTGTTGCAACATACAAGTTCAAGGGTTAATACAGCCAGATGGAAAAAAAAACAAAGCGAACACAGATACTGGACACTTCACATTGTCAGGCCCTTTGGGGGTATTTTCGCACTATGCAGGCTCTGGAGCTGAAGGAACGCATCTACGGGCGGTGCAGAGTTAATGCGAGCCAAATGCATCTCCAGTTGCGGCTGAAGGTGCGTAGCTGGGCGGTAATACTGAAGTTTGGGTGCGTCGTAATAACTGCTGGCTACGCTGAAATGAGCTCAGCGCACGTGTAAATACACCAAACCTGTGGTTTATATTCTCTAAGGCGGGCCCACAGCAGGGTGATAATCCGCCCTGTGCCAGCCCCATCCACAGATATGTGACATGAGGACAGGACAAGGGAGAACCTGTGAACTCGGAGCGTCCTACGGAATCTCTCAGTAACACTCTGGCAGCTCTTTAGGCTGCAGGGTGCCATTCCAAGCACCATGAAAGCCAAATTCAGGTGCCACAGAGCATGCGTACCGCCTGCCCACCGCTAGCTGCAGCCCTTTCTAAGTAATGGAGAATACAGGTTGACAATTTACCCAATAAAACACCAATGGATTATGTGATTTTCTAGTGAGCGGCAAGTGTTGAGTTTATCCCTGTAATTAGGACAGAGATTTGGTTCCTTAAAGCAGGGGTGGGGAACCTTCGGACCTCCAGTTGTTGTTAAACTACACATCCCATCATGCCCTGCAACAGTTTTAGCATGACAAAACAGCATAACTGTGGCAAAGCATGCTGCTATGTGTAGTTCAACAACAGGGCCAAAGGTTCCCCACCACTGCCTTAAAGGCACGGCCATTTGTATTGTTTGGTCCCGTTCAGTTTTGAGCTCATCGCTTCTCCACTCTTTTCACTGCTTGATACATTCACCCCTTAATTCCATAAACAGTTAATACATCAGATCCATCCTGCAGACACAATGGCCGTATCCAGGTTCTGTAGCATACCTCCCAATGGTCTTGATTCCAGCAGGACAGTCCAATTTTTGGGGGGCCACTGTCCCACTCGAGGGACGCTGTGTCCCGGGACAGTCGGGGGACACTCTGCCACCGTTGAATGCCCATTGTCCCCCCCCCCACTTCATGTCATTGTTCCCTACACCCCTGCCTCCATGTACACACACACACCTTGTGCACAAATTGCTCGACTCGCGTCTGAAGGCCCCAGACCTCAAACTTGACATTGACCAGCTTGTATGAGCACATAACAGGCCGCGCCTGGCACCTCCAGCCCTCCTGGAGAGGCCCCCGCCCCGTCTTGCTGGAGACGAAATGCCTCAGATCCTGCGATAGAGAAAGGGGAGAATGAAGCAATCTCTTTGTGCTGGTGAGACGCTGCTCGCCGGGCTCTTACACCATATCCTGAATATAAATGAGGAATAATAAAAGACATAAAATAATATAATAAAAAATAATATAAAAATAATAATAAAATAAAATAAATAATAAAAGACAGGAGACACTGACAGGAAGCCCATCCGCAGTCTAACAATGAACTGTAGAGTGCATCAGCGCTGTACGCAAGACCTGTGAATATGAGATAAAGAGACGCTTTATACTTCCCGCTGGCTGCAAGAAATGGAACCTTAAGTAATGACTATTTCATTGTGCCATCATTTAGACATACATCCGATACACAGCTTCATGTTATCCTTCTGTGTAGGCTATGAGTAGATATAGGGGGATGCGAGTATGTGCCAGAGGTCCTATAGCAAAGTGAAAATTAGGGCCCTGTTCCATCCCTGGCTGTCTTTCTTTGCCTGCTCTCTGCCTTACATTTAGTGCTTTCCTCCGTCACGTCAAACCCCACCCCTACGATAGCCACACACCCAAACTATTCTATGGTGAGGATTACCAGGATTATTTCCAGCATTAAGATTGACAGGAGAACTCCGGGCAAACATAAAGGAATAATGGGGAAGAGAAGACAAAGCGTGGCAACTGTACTGCACGGTGAGACTAGCACCATCACATAATGTAGTATTTCTATAGAAATATCCCATAATAATTACACTGGGTAATTACAAAACAACATTTAAAAAAAAAACATAAAAGGAATAAAGTCCCTTTAAGGGTATAATTACATGGCACCCACCTCTGTGCTCTTGTAGTATCTGTCTGGAATCTCATCGTACGCAATGTCCAGGTGTGACACCTCGTGCCCTTCGTCTGCCGCGTTTGCGTTAAATATCTGCAATACATGACGCTCATTATAAACCTTTTATGTACCATACTGCTTGTTGAACTCTGCATTTAATGACCGTATATCACAATTAGGTGAAGACTGAGGATGGTTTGAGGTCCTTGGATTTGGTATATGGCACATGTACTACTGGCTGTTCTGTATGGTGCACACCAGCAACAAACACAGGGCAGAAGAGTCCTCTACTGGGTGCTGCTTTGTGGAGTCCATTTATTATGACCAGCAGCTAATCGCCAGGGTAACCGTCATGTGCGGCACGGACAGCAGCTAGACTGCTGGGAATGACTCAACGAGGTGCTGGTAGGGTGGTACAGGTACATTTTAGCGGTGAGCTGCTCCGCTGTATCGTGTTGGTCGGCCCTCACACACCTTCATAGCCGACGTTCACCTCTCACGTCAATGGCACGTGGCGCTCCGCAGTTTCCACGTCGGTTATTTGCAATGGTGCCATTTGCCCAGTCACAGTACACCTTCACCGCAGCAGCACGCGGACAGTTTATAAACTGTGCTTTCATATACACTGCCACCCTTGGCTTGAGAGACGATAATCATCCCTTTTTGCAACACAGATATATCGTCCCTTTTACCCATGACAGCAACGAGTGATATGTGTGCAGACGGCCTATCGCACACCTTATATACCCACCAAGCCAGCGCAGGACATGTGACGTACTTCATGTTATACGCGCTGCCGACGTCAAATGTAGGAGCTGGTCATAATAATGTGACTCGTCCGTGTATATACACAGCGCACCCGGGTTACAGCCGTCACTAGGACACTCGTCTGGTTGGGAGTTTATTAGAGTAAGTAAACGTTGCGCTTCCTAAAGTGATTTATTGCAGCTACCGGGATAAACAGAAGCAGGTTTAAACGAGGCCTCCTTGTTGTAATTAATACGCACCCACTGAGATGATTTCTAAATGATTGTAATTTTCTCTTCTGCTGTCTTCCAGTGGGAAAGAAAAAGTTGTTTTTAAGCTATAAACTTATGTGCTGGAAATCCTGGCTGAGCGGTCTACGGGGCCTGTATAAATCTTGGCTGAGAGTGCCTAGACAGCGGTCTACGGGGCCTGTATAAATCCTGGCTGAGAGTGCCCAGACAGCGGTCTACGGGGCCTGTATAAATCCTGGCTGAGAGTGCCCCGACAGTGGTGTAACGGGGCCTGTATAAATCCTAGCTGAGAGTGCCCAGACAGCGATCTACGGGGCCTGTATAAATCCTGGCTGAGAGTGCCCCGACAGCGGTCTACGGGGCCTGTATAAATCCTGGCTGAGAGTGCCCAGACAGCGATCTACGGGGCCTGTATAAATCCTGGCTGAGAGTGCCCAGACAGCGATCTACTGGGCCTGTATAAATCCTAGCTGAGAGTGCCCAAACAGCGGTCTACGGGGCCTGTATAAATCCTGGCTGAGAGTGCCCAGACAGTGGTGTAACGGGGCCTGTATAAATCCTGGCTGAGAGTGCCCAGACAGCGATCTACGGGGCCTGTATAAATCCTGGCTGAGAGTGCCCAGACAGCGATCTACGGGGCCTGTATAAATCCTGGCTGAGAGTGCCCAGACAGCGATCTACGGGGCCTGTATAAATCCTGGCTGAGAGTGCCCCGACAGCGGTCTACGTGGCCTGTATAAATCCTGGCTGAGAGTGCCCAGACAGCGATCTACGGGGCCTGTATAAATCCTGGCTGAGAGTGCCCCGACAGCGGTCTACGGGGCCTGTATAAATCCTGGCTGAGAGTGCCCAGACAGCGATCTACGGGGCCTGTATAAATCCTGGCTGAGAGTGCCCCGACAGCGGTCTACGGGGCCTGTATAAATCCCGGCTGAGAGTGCCCAGACAGCGATCTACGGGGCCTGTATAAATCCTGGCTGAGAGTGCCCAGACAGCGATCTACGGGGCCTGTATAAATCCTGGCTGAGAGTGCCCAGACAGCGATCTACGGGGCCTGTATAAATCCTGGCTGAGAGTGCCCCGACAGCGGTCTACGGGGCCTGTATAAATCCTGGCTGAGAGTGCCCCGACAGCGATCTACGGGGCCTGTATAAATCCTGGCTGAGAGTGCCCCGACAGCGGTCTACGGGGCCTGTATAAATCCTGGCTGAGAGTGCCCAGACAGCGATCTACGGGGCCTGTATAAATCCTGGCTGAGAGTGCCCCGACAGCGGTCTACGGTGCCTGTATAAATCCTGGCTGAGAGTGCCCAGACAGCGATCTACGGGGCCTGTATAAATCCTGGCTGAGAGTGCCCCGACAGCGATCTACGGGGCCTGTATAAATACTGGCTGAGAGTGCCCAGACAGCGATCTACGGGGCCTGTATAAATCCTGGCTGAGAGTGCCCAGACAGTGGTGTAACGGGGCCTGTATAAATCCTGGCTGAGAGTGCCCAGACAGCGATCTACGGGGCCTGTATAAATCCTGGCTGAGAGTGCCCCGACAGCGATCTACGGGGCCTGTATAAATACTGGCTGAGAGTGCCCAGACAGCGATCTACGGGGCCTGTATAAATCCTGGCTGAGAGTGCCCAGACAGTGGTGTAACGGGGCCTGTATAAATCCTGGCTGAGAGTGCCCAAACAGCGGTCTACGAGGCCTGTATAAATCCTGGCTGAGAGTGCCCAGACAGTGGTGTAACGGGGCCTGTATAAATCCTGGCTGAGAGTGCCCAAACAGCGGTCTACGAGGCCTGTAACGGTTACCGTGACAATTGTATTTCTCATCAGTGATTATCTCATCTTTATCTCCTGTTCTCTGACCATGGCTTTCATTTGTTTGTATTATCATCTCCTACAGTAGATCTACGAAGCTGTGCGGCACCATGGTTAGCATTGCTGCTTTACAACTCCAGGTGGCCCTATCTGTGTGGAGAATGTATGTTCTTCTCTGTTTTTGTATCTGCCAGGGGTGCATGTGAGTTAATGAATTTAGACTGTAAGCTCCAGCACAGGGTTGGGTTTGCAGGTCACCGTACCGGCACCGGGAACCCTGATTTAAGATGGCTGATGAGGGGGGACGAGCGCAATGAATCCCCTTGCGGGCTGGCTGCGCATGCCACCCTGCGGGCTTGGTGCGGGCTTAAATGTATATATATATCTATATATATATGAGAGAGCGAGAGAGAGAAAGGGATCACGTCGCCACACTTACACTGTCATCGTCTCCGCAGTCATCAGAATACCTTGTCTCAATGTGGATGGAGAACTTAGGAAGGAAAGAACACTGTACGGAGGAGAGAATGTACTTGTTAATAACATCTAATCTCAATCCATGTAGAAAGACATACTGTACACACTGCAGGAACACACAATACGGATCTGCATACGCCTGTGGTACCAGACACAGGATGCCTTCACAGATTTCCTATTTTGAATATCCCCATGTGTTTGTCTCATGTACCCCCACTCCCCAAATCCCAGAGCGGCATGACACAGTGGGCTAGCACTGCAGGATGGGGGTGTCCATCCTCTCCCATAGCATATATACAGCTCCTGACTTTTGCGTAATGGGAGGGGTCCCCCACTGTTACTACGTAGGAGGACAAGTTAGAAATAAGCATTGAAAACCCTGGTAACGCACGATGACATCACTAAGTCCCTGTTTATTATTTATTGATTAAATAAAGATTTATTCCTGGGGCTAAGTGCGTTGATAAAACTATTATTTTTCAGCAAAGCTGCGCATTTAACAACACTGTGGGAGGCGCTCCTATGTTACCATGGCAACCCATTAGATGTCAATAGTTCTTTTTAAGGCCTGTTTAGTAAATAGAACTTGGCACCCACAGTAATGGCTCCAGTGGCAAAAAGAAAATAATACAAAAAAATGGACACATGGGGTTCACCCAGGAAACAATCTTCAGCTGCCGCCATAATGAGCACTTCATATAGAGCAGTGACGCGAGGTGAGTGAGGTGAGTGAGGTGAGGTGAGATGAGGTGAGATGAGGGGAGATGAGATGAGGTGAGGTGAGATGAGGGGAGATGAGATGAGGTGAGGTGAGGTGAGGTGAGGTGAGATGAGGTGAGATGAGGTGAGATGAGGTGAGGTGGGATGAGGTGAGGTGAGGGGAGATGAGATGAGGTGAGGTGAGTGAGATGTCCCATAATAGACAACAGAGTTCTCCAATCCATTAACAAAAAAATAAATACAATATTTAAATGAATATATGGAAAATAAGTGACCCCAGGTAGCCCCGCCCATGTGCAGACATTCCACTTACTGTGTATTCTGTGGGCCACAGGTCGCCGGCGGGAGGTGGGCAGTGTGGTGAGACAGCAAGATCAGGTGTGAGAAGGTAGAGGAGAGGAAATGAAGGACATAAGTGCTGTTAGTGGGTTAAATATGGAATACTGAAAAGAGCATTCAATAGATGAGTATTACTGTGCCTGTGATAGCAGTTGTACAAAGGTTAAGGGCCATCTCGTTAGTGGACAGGAAAACGTTGGGTCGGTGCAGTTACTGGGAGCCGCTGTGAATACGACGCATACTGGCATTTGCATTCGTTCTGGACTCAGCCACATTCTGAATGCCGCCATATCCTGACTCAGGCTCCAGTAGTTGCTTAATATTATAAAGGACAACTTGGCCTACAAGTCTTGCGCGGCACTTACAGTGTTGGGCGGTGTTCATTTAGCAATAGTCTGACAAGTCCACTTGGATTATATGTCCCCAACACAGCCTAGATAGAGTATGTGTAATAAGCTGGGAGATACCTGTCACTGTGAAAGGATAGTAGTTCCAGGCCTTCTCACATATGTAGAACATCCTGGGAACCACGGCCCGGGCCCAGCCTGGTAATTTGCTGTAAAACAGGTGGAAACAGATAAAGGCCAATGGCTGGTCGTCCCTGTCTTTGCTGCAAACACAACCAACCCCATGCCTCTTGCCTAGCCCAAATACAAGCTGAAAATGCCCAAATATATACTGTACTCAACGTATCTTCTCACGTGGTCTCCTCAGAGTGACACAAGGGTCTATTCATGAAGCAGTGAAAAGTGTGGAGAAGTGAGCCAGTGGAGAAGTTGTCCATGGCAACCAACCAGCATTAAACTAACATTAATAATTTGCATATTATACAAATGTACGAAGCAGCTGATTGGTCGCCACAGGCAACTTCTCCACAGGGTCACTTCTCCACTCTTTTCACTGCTACATGAATAAACCCCTTAGTCATCTAAAGGAGCCGTATCCTCAAAGATGAGACCCAATCTGTCCTGCGCGGGATGACCATCAACAAGTTAACCATCGAAGGTCGATGGATTTTTCCTCATCGGGAGGAAAACATCAATGGCTGAACGGTTGATCACTCCCGATGCACGGAAGACGGCCACCAGACCACAGCTGCCCTCCAATAGGGGACCTCCGCAGCCGATGTTCACCATCTGGTGAACATCCATCGATGATCAAACTATTTACCGTCGATGTTAGGTTACAAAGCATCGATGGTGGATGACCACCCCTAGCCGAAGCTGCTTTACACATCATCTGCGCTGAACATATATTTCACATACCACTGAATGAAAGAAACTAATCACATAACAACATGTAAATGTAAACATTAATCAGCTACATGGTATCTGGTCTTTAGGTCGTCAACACTCATTAGGTCGACACATGAAAAGGTCGACATGAGTTTTTCACAATTTTTTTCATTTTTTATTTTACTTTTTCATACTTTACGATCCACGTGGACTACAATTGGGAATAGTAACCTGTGCCAAATGCAGCGGTAGCGGAGCGAGGCACCGTGGCGAGCCATGCGAGGGGATACGGTGCACTACCTGGGGTTCCCGGTCACTTTTTACAAAGAAACGGCACCAAAAAAATATTAAAAAACTCATGTTGACCTTTTTCCATGTCGGCATAGTGTCCGTGACGACCTATTTCAGGTGTCGACCTAGTCACTGTTGACCAATAGTGGTCAACGTAATGACTGTCGACTTAGCTACTGTCGACCCCGTGATCCACACCCCAGGTGCACATTAAAGGTCCGTGTGAGCCAATTACATCAACCTGCCAGCAATTCTCACAGATATACTGGATGATACATTACGCATGTCTTGCGCATATTCCCGTAAATGCAATTTGGCTGCATACTGACCCTGTTTATGCAAATGCCACTAAATGACCAAATGAGATGAAAAACCATCAATATCCTCGTCCGACTTTGCTGTCGACCGGGCGTGAACATTTATCATATTCTCTATTTTCTCTGTGACCCGCACGCCCTAAGGAAAATCAATGCAAAGCAATAAAGTTCCCCAACCCCCTTCAGTCTCTAGGATTGGAGTTCAGACACTGGCTGCCGGGCCCCCTTGATGAAGGTTGTGAATGAGAAAGCAGAGGGGAGAGGAGGGGTCTGGGAGTAAGATGAGGCAGGACAGCTTGTCAGCAGGGACCCACTTACTGTTACTATATATAGAAAGTGGAGTCGTGTGAGATGGAAGAGGGATATAAATAGCCGCTCGGAGCTGTCAGCGCTCCTTCCCCCCAAACCCCCCACCACCACCACCTCACCTCCTGCCCACACCTCCCCTGTGAGTATGTGAAACTTATACCTGCTATCAATTGTGGGTACAGACACCAGCCCAGTGGGTGGGGACCAGTAGAGCAGAGAGGACGTCAGCGGCTCAACACTCCGGTCTCCTTTATCCAACATCCCAAATGTCCCTGTTTTAAAATAACTCTGTCTGTTTTGAGCCAAAGCCTTGGCGTCATCATGTTCTGCAAAGGAATCCCTGCAGCAAAACGATTCATTTTCTTAGGGGGAAAACTGAATGCATCAGCGCCACAATGCAGAGCGCTTCTCATTCACACCACTTTTAGTAATAATTTGCAGATCAGTAATATATAAACCTTGGCAGAGATCTGCAGAACGTTGCCTGGATCCGTCTAGCCTTGACAAGAGGGATATTGATGTTTTACATAATATCACACCGAGGAATCAGCAATATCTCCGTCACAAGATTTATATTAACCTCTTAGGGAAGATCTGAGGATCTTAAACGGAATCTCTGTATATTCTGACTCGCAGGACTGGCTGCGGGCATAGCGTGACGCCTATTACTGTCACTCCTTGCACATAAAATCTAGGGGAAGGCTACGATGGGGGTTAAAGTTCCATTGATGACATTTTTCATGGTTTTTGTTTCACTTACTTTAAAATCCCGGGTAGAGCTAAATGACTGCAGCGGAGGTTTGGCCAACTATGGGGGTAATTCAGACCTGATCGCTAGGCTGCGTTTTTCGTACAGCGAGCGATCAGGTCTAAAGTGCACATGCGTATGCACCGCAATGCGCAGGTGCGTCGCACGGGTACAAAGCGGATCGCCGCTCAGTGATGGGTTTGTGCAAAGGATTCATTCGCACGGGCGATCGCAAGGAGATTGACAGGAAGGCGGCATTTGTGGGTGGCAACTGACCGTTTTCAGGGAGTATTTGGGAAAAGCGCAGGCGTGTCCATGCGTTTCCAGGGCGGGTTCCTGACGTCAATTCCGGTCCCGGACAGGCTGATGTGATCGCAGCGGCTGAGTAAGTCCCGGGCTGAGCAGAGACTGCACGAGATCTGTTTGTACAGCTCTGCTACACAGGCGTTCGCACACTTGCAAAGCGAAAATACACTCCCCTGTGGGCGGTGACTAGGCGAACGCAGGACTGCAAAAAACTCCTAGCGAGCGAACAGGTCTGATTTATGCCCATAGTGCGGCACAAAATAACGGCCTCAAGCCAAAACTAAAATAAATCCGGCTGCAGAGATCCTGATCTTTGCGTTATTATCCTTTAAATATACGTGGCTGGATGGGCAGCGGATTCCTGGTATATTCACGGAGCGTAGAGATAACATGTCTTAGTGGAATGTACTAAACACTGAAAGCTTATTTATTGAGCTGTTAGAAGGCACCCATAACAATATATATCATCCAATGACTGTAGCCGATATCATGTCTCACACACGATGGAAAGATTTGGCTTTATAGCATATTAGGATTTAGTGTAATCCTCATCAGGGTAAACCAATACTGTGAACAATTCTGTGTAGTTCATGCTGCGCCGCAGGCGGGGCAGATGTAACTTGTGCAGAGAGCGTTAGATTTGGGTGGGGTGTGTCCAAACTGAAAACTCAACTGCAGTGTAAAAGCCTTTCAGCATGTTGGGGACTACATGCAATAGCAGCCAGTATTTACCCTGCATGCAAAAACCATACATATATTTGCACCCCTTGCATGGTAGTGTACGGTAGTTTGCTCCAGGTGCAGTCACTTGCTCCCGAATCAGAATCATGCCATGGGCGTCTATGATTAAGAAGCAACTGATAAACTTGGGTCCATGTTTCCTCTTTTGCAGACCCCTAATTATAGGGGACCGTGCAAATGTAGCCTCAAACGCCAACGGCTGTGCGGACATCACCCCGACTATGGTACCAAGGACACAGAACCCAGGATGAAGCCACAGAACCCACACCGTTCACATGGCGCAATAACCCATTCACATAAAATAATGGGGACAGCTGCAGAATTTTATTCTCTATTATTCACAAAGTTGCGATTCTCCCACCTCTGTGCTAAGACACCCGGCAATAAGCAACCCTAAATAATAGATGCTTATAATTCCCTGTATTCTGATACAATTTACAGCTTAATCCATCCGGAAAAATAATGGCCCATTCGTGGCCCATCATTGTGAGCTGTCCCTGGTGCTGACTCAACCAGCAATACATTATTCTCCCAGCTGCAGACGTTGGGAAAGCAAAGTGATAATCAGGAGGAAGGGAACGACGGTGTCATCCTACCCCTATATACCCTATAGAAGACGTATCACACACCATTCTGCGTTTCGGACATACCCTGCAAATGTCTGAAGAACGTAAACCAAACCACGGATTTAAGGAAGTGCTAATTAGGTATTTAGAAAGTCGTAGACGGAGATAGGCTTAGATTGCTCTAATCTTTTCATTGTAAATAGAGTTCTACGCTTTGATAAATCAGCCCCTTTAGCTCAATATTATATTTTTTTTCTCCCTTAGTCATCTCATTTAAATATTATGCCCTATACACATTGCTTAAAAAAGAATTTATGATTCAAAATGAAGTCATCGGAATGCTTCATCATGATTCAAGACGACGTGGGTAATTGGCCGCAGCTGGTGGTTTTACGTTAGATGTGCTGTAATTCTGTTAGTACCTGAAAATGCCCAGTGGCATGGGTGGGGGCGGGGGGTGGGTTTCGATAAAACTATCTTCAGCTGCTATGAGCTACGTTAAGGTTACTGAGCAGCCAATACCACCTGTATGAGGATTGCAGAGCTCTCAGACTAACAAAAATCCAGGAGCCTAAACCACTAAACATTTTACTTACGCTTGCCAGTACTTCTCCCCTGCTAGCTTGGCAGTAGAATAAACCAATGTTAGCCGACTCTGGTCCTCAAACCCCCATAAGAGGCCAAATCTGGTCTTGAAACCCCCATAAGGGGCTAAATCTGGTCTTCAAACCTCCATAAGAAACCAAATCTGGTCCTCAACTCCCCACAAGAAGCCAAATCTGGTCCTCAAACCCGCCATAAGCGGCCAAATCTGGTCCTCAAACCCCCATAAGAGGCCAAATCTGGTCCTCAAACCCCATAAGAAGCCAAATCTGGTCCCCAAAGCCCCATAAGAGGACAAATCTGGTACTCAAATTCCCGCAAGAAGCCAGATTATAAGGATGTACCTGCTGGAGTTCATTTTGATTCAAGCTGTTGTACTTTATAACCAACATTTCCAATGTAATATATTATAGCTAACCTACTACCTATATGTTGGGTGGGAACATGCTATAGATAACAATGAACTTATTCTCCCGCAATATCATCTCTTGATGTCTCTAGGAGTTTCATCTGCCATAATAACAACATGACGTACATGTATATTGTGTGTCTTTCTCCATGGGTAACAAAGATAGCAATTTCCGTCAGCCCCAGATATAGGATGGGAATACCACTGCCAAGAAGGCTACATGTCAAGTTGTTACATGCCATGGATGCTGCGAGATGTGCACATAACATGCTTGTAAAGCTGCATGCAGGGTTCGGGGCCGGCGGCAAGGGGAATGCAGAGGCTGTACTGGCAACCAGATCAATGTACCCAAAAAGGCTGCACTGCTTTCAAAAGTGATGCAAAAAGCAGCCTTGTGTGGGCGCTACCAGAGTTACTTATCCGTAATCCTATAAATACCTGCTATAAAAAAAATATTTTTGTGTAATCAGTGTATAGAACCATATACCCACAAGAAGTTGTTTGTTTTTTTGTGCATGGCATTATTAACTCAATGTCTGAGAGGCTCAGCAAGTCACGAGCTTCCCTTGAAACATGATCGTATGATGGATGAAGTATCTTGTTAAGAGGCGCTCCAACAACAATTTAAACATAATGGACTTCAGAATAATGTAGGACATATAAGCAAAGTACAGCCAGGGCTGGCTAGATCAGGTCTGATCACCGTGTACAGCCTCTCGGACACAACCGAAGCCCGTATATGGGGGGTAATTCAGAGTTGATCGCAGCAGCAAATTTGTTAGAAGTTGGGCAAAACCATGTGCACTGCAGGTGGGGGGTGGGGGGCAGATATAACATGTGCAGAGAGAGTTAGATTTGGGTGGGGGGTGCTCAATCTGAAATCTAAATTGCAGTGTAAAAATAAAGCAACCAGTATTTACCCTGCACAGAAACAAAATAACCCACCCAAATCTAACTCTCTCTGCACATGTTATATCTGCCCCACCTGCAATGCACATGGGCCCTCATTCCGAGTTGTTCGCTCGCAAGCTGCTTTTAGCAGCTTTACACACGCTAAGCCGCCGCCTACTGGGAGTGAATCTTAGCTTCTTAAAATTGCGAACGAAAGATTCTCAAAATTGCGACCACACACCTCTTAGCAGTTTCTGAGTAGCTCCAGACTTACTCGGCATCTGAGATCAGTTCAGTGCTTGTCGTTCATGGTTTGACGTCACAAACACGCCCAGCGTTCGCCCAGACACTCCTCCGTTTCTCCAGCCACTCCCGCGTTTTTCCCAGAAACGGTAGCGTTTTTTCACACACACCCATAAAACGGCCTGTTTCCGACCAGAAACACCCACTTCCTGTCAATCACATTACGATCACCAGAACGAAGAAAAAAACGTGAGTAAAAAACCTACCTGCATAGCAAATTTACTTGGCGCAGTCGCAGTGCGGATATTGCGCATGCGCACTAAGCGGAAAATCGCTGCGATGCAAAAAAATTTACCGAGCGAACAACTCGGAATGACCCCCATGGTTTTTCCCAACTGCTAACAAATTTGCTGCTGCGATCAACTCTGAATTACCCCCATGGTTTTATAGTAGCAACATCCGTAGTTTGCGTTTCTGTGTTTTATGGTAACTGTGTTGTGTGACGGCAAGATTTCATGTCTGCCCAAAAGAGGTAAAATCAGGGGGCCTTTAGACAAAAACATATATATCCCGTATGAAACTCCTTCATCTGTTGCATTATGTTACCAGAACATCCCGTCTATCAGTCATAAAGCATATAAAGTTCACTTTTATACACTTACAGAGGAAATAGTTACTCTCTCTTGACCAGTAATCCAGCGACAAAAGGTTTATTATCTTTAACTAGAAAAGTTAAGTAGCTTTAAAGCAGGGGTGGGGCACCTTCGGCCCTCCAGCTGTTGTTGAACTACACATACCAGTATGCCCTGCAACAGTTTTGCTTTTTGACCATGCTAAAACTGATGCAGGGCATGCTGTGATGTGTAGTTCAACAACAGCTGGAGGGCCGAAGGTTCCCCATTCCTGCTTTAAAGTATGCAAGCAAACATGGAAATCTCTGTAGTGGCTAGATACGTTTGGCACATGGACTCCCAGCATGTCATGTAACGTCAGAGTGGGAAGAGGAGGGGGAGGACTTTACAGTGCACACAGAGGTGTGTTACAATCTGCTCACTGCCTCATGCGCCATGCGACTGTGGCTTCCATGGTATTCAGAACTAGCTATAGTGCCTGGCCCTTCTCTCACCATCTCACCGTCTTATTGACCCGCAAGTTGATAACCAATTCCTTGATAATATGTTTTCTCTGACGTCCTAGTGGATGCTGGGAACTCCGTAAGGACCATGGGGAATAGACGGGCTCCGCAGGAGACTGGGCACTCTAAGAAAGAATTAGGACTACTGGTGTGCACTGGCTCCTCCCTCTATGCCCCTCCTCCAGACCTCAGTTAGAATCTGTGCCCGGCTCGAGCTGGTTGCACACTAGGGGCTCTCCTGAGCTTCTAGTAAAGAAAGTATTTATTAAGTTTTTTATTTTCAGTGAGATCTGCTGGCAACAGACTCACTGCTACGAGGGACTTAGGGGAGAGAAGCGAACCTACCTGCTTGCAGCTAGCTTGGGCTTCTAGGCTACTGGACACCATTAGCTCCAGAGGGATCGAACACAGGCCCAGCCTCGGTCGTCCGGTCCCGGCCCCGCGCCGCCGTCCCCCGTGCAGAGCCAGAAGCAAGAAGAACGTCCAGGAAATCGGCGGCTGAAGACTCCGGTCTTCATTAAGGTAGCGCACAGCACTGCAGCTGTGCGCCATTGCTCCCTATGCACACCACATACTCCGGTCACTGATGGGTGCAGGGCGCTGGGGGGGGGGGGGGGGGGGCGCGCCCTGGGCTGCAATTAGAGTACCTTAAATTGGCAAAAAACATATAATATAGTCTAATATACTATATATGTGTAAAAATTCCCTGCCATAATATTAATAAAAGAGCGGGAGAAGCCCGCCGAAAAAGGGGCGGGGCTATCTCCCTCAGCACACTGGCGCCATTTCCTTTTCACAGCTCCGCTGGAAGACAGCTCCCCAGGCTCTCCCCTGCAGTTTCCAGGCTCAAAGGGTAAAAAAGAGAGGGGGGGGGGGGCCTAAATTTAGGCGCAAAAACTGTATTGTATAGCTGCTACAGGGAAAATCACTTTGTGTAGTGTAAATCCCTGTTTATATAGCGCTGTGGTGTGTGCTGGCATACTCTCTCTCTGTCTCCCCAAAGGACTTTGTGGGGTCCTGTCCTCAGTCAGAGCATTCCCTGTGTGTGTGCGGTGTGTCGATACGGCTGTGTCGACATGTTTGATGAGGAGGCTTATGTGGAGGCGGAGCAGGTGCCGATAAATGTGATGTCACCCCCTGCGGGGTCGACACCAGAGTGGATGGATATGTGGAAGGTATTAACCGACAGTGTCAACTCCTTACATAAAAGGTTCGATGACATAACAGCTGTGGGACAGCCGGCTTCTCAGCCAGTGCCTGCCCAGGCGTCTCAAAAGCCATCAGGGGCTCAAAAACGCCCGCTACCTCAGATGGCAGACACAGATGTCGACACGGAGTCTGACTCCAGTGTCGACGACGACGAGACTAATGTACATTCCACTAGGGCCATCCGTTGCATGATTACGGCAATGAAAAATGTGTTGCACATTTCTGACATTAACCCAGGTACCACTAAAAGGGGTATTATGTTTGGGGAGAAAAAGCAACCAGTGGTTTTTCCCCCATCAGATGAGTTAAATGAAGTGTGTGAAGAAGCGTGGGCTTCCCCTGATAAAAAACTAGTGATTTCTAAAAAGTTACTAATGGCGTACCCTTTCCCGCCAGAGGACAGGGTATGTTGGGAGACATCCCCGAGGGTGGATAAAGCGCTCACACGCTTGTCAAAAAAGGTGGCACTACGTCTCAGGATACGGCCGCCTTAAAGGAGCCTGCGGATAGAAAGCAGGAGGCATATTAAAGACGCAGTCTTATATATGAGAGATGCACAGAGGGATATTTGTCGGCTGGCATCTAGAATAAATGCAATGTCCATTTCTGCCAGGAGAGTGTTATGGACTCGGCAGTGGACAGGTGATGCGGATTCTAAGAGGCACATGGAGGTTTTGCCTTACAAGGGTGAGGAATTGTTTGGGGATGGTCTCTCGGACCTCGTTTCCACAGCGACAGCTGGGAAGTCCACATTTTTACCTCAGGTTCCCTCTCAGTCTAAGAAAGCACCGTATTATCAGGTACAGTCCTTTCGGCCCCAGAAAGGCAAGCGGGTTAAAGGCGCGTCCTTTCTGCCCAGAGGCAGGGGTAGAGGGAAAAAGCTGCACCATACAGCCAGTTCCCAAGAACAAAAATCCTCCCCTGCTTCCACTAAATCCACCGCATGACGCTGGGGCTCCACTGGTGGAGCCAGGCGGTGGGGGCCCGTCTCCGGAACTTCAGCGACCGGTGGGTTCGCTCACAGGTGGATCCCTGGGTTCTACAAGTGGTATCTCAGGGATACAAGCTGGAATTCGAGACGTCTCCCCCTCGCCGTTACCTCAAATCAGCCTTGCCAGCTACTCCCCCGGACAGGGAGGTAGTGCTGGCAGCAATTCACAAGCTGTACCTCCAGCAGGTGATAATAAAAGTTCCCCTCCTTCAACAGGGACGGGGTTACTATTCCACAATGTTTGTGGTACCGAAACCAGACGGTTCGGTGAGACCCATTCTAAATTTGAAATCCTTGAACACTTATATAAGGAGGTTCAAGTTCAAAATGGAATCGCTCAGGGCGGTTATTGCAAGCCTGGAAGAGGGGGATTACATGGTATCACTGGACATCAAGGATGCTTACCTGCATGTCCCCATTTACCCACCTCACCAGGTGTACCTCCGTTTTGTGGTACAAGACTGCCATTACCAATTCCAGACGTTGCTGTTTGGTCTGTCCACGGCACCGAGGGTATTTACCAAGGTAATGGCCGAAATGATGATACTCCTTCGAAAGAAGGGAGTTATAATTATCCCATACTTGGACGATCTCCTTATAAAGGCGAGGTCCAGGGAGCAGTTGTTGGTCGGAGTAGCACTATCTCAGGAAGTGCTACAACAGCACGGCTGGATTCTGAATATTCCAAAGTCGCAGCTGGTTCCTACGACGCGTCTGCTGTTCCTGGGTATGATTCTGGACACAGAACAGAAGAAGGTGTTTCTCCCGGAGAAGAAGGCCAAGGAGTTGTCATCTCTGGTCAGAGATCTCCTGAAACCAAAACAGGTGTCGGTGCATCACTGCACGCGAGTCCTGGGAAAGATGGTAGCTTCTTACGAGGCAATTCCATTCGGCAGGTTCCATGCAAGGATCTTTCAGTGGGATCTGTTGGACAAGTGGTCCGGATCGCATCTTCAGATGCATCGGCTGATCACCCTGTCCCCGAGGGCCAGGGTGTCTCTGCTGTGGTGGCTGCAGAGTGCTCATCTTCTAGAGGGCCGCAGATTCGGCATACAGGACTGGGTCCTGGTGACCACGGATGCAAGCCTCCGAGGTTGGGGGGCAGTCACTCAGGGAAGAAACTTCCAGGGACAATGGTCGAGTCAGGAGGCTTCCCTACACATAAATATTCTGGAACTAAGGGCCATTTACAATGCCCTAAGTCAGGCAAGACCCCTGCTTCAAAACCAGCCGGTGCTGATTCAGTCAGACAACATCACGGCGGTCGCCCATGTAAACCGACAGGGCGGCACAAGAAGCAGGATGGCGATGGCAGAAGCCACAAGGATTCTCCGATGGGCGGAAAATCACGTGATAGCACTGTCAGCAGTGTTCATTCCGGGAGTGGACAACTGGGAAGCAGACTTCCTCAGCAGGCACAACCTCCACCCGGGAGAGTGGGGACTTCATCCAGAAGTCTTCCAACTGATTGTAAACCGTTGGGAAAGGCCACAGGTGGACATGATGGCGTCCCGCCTACACAAAAAGCTAAAAAGATATTGCGCCAGGTCAAGGGACCCTCAGGCAATAGCTGTGGACGCTCTAGTGACACCGTGGGTGTACCAGTCGGTTTATGTGTTCCCTCCTCTTCCTCTCATACCAAAGGTGCTGAGGATAATAAGAAAGAGAGGAGTAAGAACTATACTCATCGTTCCGGATTGGCCAAGAAGGACTTGGTATCCGGAACTACAAGAAATGATCTCAGAGGACCCTTGGCCTCTGCCTCTCAGACAGGACCTGCTACAGCAGGGGCCCTGTCTGTTCCAAGACTTACCGCGGCTGCGTTTGACGGCATGGCGGTTGAACGCCGGATCCTGATGGAAAAGGGCATTCCGGTTGAAGTCATTCCTACGCTGATAAAAGCTAGGAACGATGTGACAGCAAAGCATTATCACCGCATATGGCGAAAATATGTTGCTTGGTGTGAGGCTATGAAGGCCCCCACAGAAGAATTTCAGCTGGGTCGATTTCTGCACTTCCTACAGTCAGGAGTGACTATGGGCCTAAAATTGGGTTCCATTAAAGTCCAGATTTCGGCCCTGTCTATTTTCTTTCAAAAAGAACTGGCTTCACTGCCTGAAGTTCAGACGTTTGTTAAGGGAGTGCTGCATATTCAGCCCCCTTTTGTGCCCCCAGTGGCACCTTGGGATCTCAACGTTGTGTTGGATTTCCTAAAATCACATTGGTTTGAGCCGCTTCAGACCGTGGAATTAAAATATCTCACGTGGAAAGTGGTCATGCTTTTGGCCTTGGCTTCGGCTAGGCGGGTGTCAGAATTGGCGGCTTTGTCCTGTAAAAGCCCCTATCTGATCTTCCATATGGACAGAGCAGAATTGAGGACGCGTCCCCAATTCCTCCCTAAGGTGGTATCAGCGTTTCATTTGAACCAACCTATTGTGGTGCCTGCGGCTACTCGGGACTTGGAGGCCTCCAAGTTGCTGGACGTAGTCCGGGCCCTGAAAATCTATGTTTCCAGGACGGCTAGAGTCAGAAAGACTGACTCGCTGTTTATCCTGCATGCACCCAACAAGCTGGGTGCTCCTGCTTCTAGTTCTAAGCAGACCATTGCTCGCTGGATCTGCTCCACGATTCAACTTGCACATTCTGCGGCTGGACTGCCGCATCCTAAATCAGTAAAAGCCCATTCCACGAGGAAGGTGGGCTCTTCTTGGGCGGCTGCCCGAGGGGTCTCGGCTTTACAACTTTGCCGAGCTGCTACCTGGTCGGGATCAAACACGTTTGCAAAATTCTACAAGTTTGATACCCTGGCTGAGGAGGACCTTGAGTTTGCTCATTCGGTGCTGCAGAGTCATCCGCACTCTCCCGCCCGTTTGGGAGCTTTGGTATAATCCCCATGGTCCTTACGGAGTTCCCAGCATCCACTAGGACGTCAGAGAAAATAAGAATTTACTCACCGGTAATTCTATTTCTCGTAGTCCGTAGTGGATGCTGGGCGCCCATCCCAAGTGCGGATTGTCTGCAATACTTGTATATAGTGATTGCCTAACTAAAGGGTTATTGTTATGAGCCATCTGTTAGTGAGGCTCAGTTGTTATTCATACTGTTAACTGGGTATAGTATCACGAGTTGTACGGTGTGATTGGTGTGGCTGGTATGAGTCTTACCCGGGATTCCAAATCCTTTCCTTGTTGTGTCAGCTCTTCCGGGCACAGTTTCCCTAACTGAGGTCTGGAGGAGGGGCATAGAGGGAGGAGCCAGTGCACACCAGTAGTCCTAATTCTTTTTTAGAGTGCCCAGTCTCCTGCGGAGCCCATCTATTCCCCATGGTCCTTAAGGAGTTCCCAGCATCCACTACGGACTACGAGAAATAGAATTACCGGTGAGTAAATTCTTATTATTTGAGATCTTTAAAACCAAAGGGGCTCAGGCAAGTGCTGCAGTTTCTGCTGCTGATTTCCGGGAATAAGCGTGAGGGACTCTCACCTTGACAGATGGACCCGTTTTTCTGTGTACTGTCCAGCGCCGTAGACAGGGTCATGATGTGCCTGGTTCTCTACCACCTCCACTCCCTCCCCTCGCTCGCTCTCCTGGTGGCTGTGCTTGCTGATAGTGTACAGCTGCCCAATCCTGTACTGTTGGAGACACAAAGTGTTAGAGCGGACAACCTACAGATGAAGAAGAATAGACGAAAATTCAAATATACAGTAACCAACAAAAGCACAATAGTGTTCTATCAGCAGTCTTGCAAGTTGCAGTTTGGGTGCACACTTTGGATCAAGGAGGGCTCTATCTACCTTTTGCAATGTTCTATATTTTAATAATGATCAATTAAAATAAACAATTAGGGTGTAAAAAGTTACTGGAGTACTTGAAATAGGAGTTTTGCCATAAATTACCTGTTGAAAACTAGGGCACACACTCTTTGCTACCATTTGACATATTGTGGATGTTGTTTGTTTCTATGTGGCAACACATGGTTTTATTATTTGAAATGTATCTATTGAATGGCAGCAAGAGTGTGTTTCTGAGTTTACAACAGGCAATTGCAGGTAGAACTTCTATTTTAAACATTAGAAGTTATTAAACTATAAGATTTTTAATTAGGCAACTGTTTGAAATGGGGTGCGGTCAATTTACCTACAATCAAAATTCAGACGGTCAAAATCCCGACAACCATTAACAGACGGTCAAGATCCCAACAAGGTCAAAATCCCGACATGTTCAAAATATCGACATTTAAAATTCCGACATGGACAAAATACCGACATTTAAAATGTCGTCAGGTCAAAAAGTCAACATAAGTTTTTCATTGAAATCGACTTTTCATACTTTACCATCCCAGTGGACCTGGAGGGGGAATATAATAGCGTGCCGAGAGCAACAAGTCGACATACACACCAAAAAAAATAATATGAAAAACGCGTGTTGACTTTTTGATCTGTCGACATTTTAAATGTCAGTATTTTGACCTTGTCGGAATTTTGACCTTGTCTGGATTTTGACCGTCAATCAATTGTTGTCGGGATTTTGACCGTCTGGATTGTGATTGTAGGTATTTCATAATAATAAACCCGTTTGAAACAAATAGTTCACATGCAGGGCATGCTGACACCTGTTGTTCCACAACAGATCTGCTCACAACAAGCTTGGAAAAATGAGGCAGATGTGAACATGTTCTGAATTTTATCTTTTTAGGCTTATTTGCTTTGGTAATGTATTGCCATATAAAATAATGGAACATAAGAAGCATATGTATTACGGCTACGGTATCTGGACTCTAGGTTGACACCAATTAGGTCGACACCCATTGGACGACAGTGGATAGGTCGACACTAGAAATAGGTCGACACGGCCATTAGGTCGACACGCAAAAAGGTCAACATGGGTTTTAAAAAAAATGTTTTACTTTTTCATACTTTATGATCCACGTGGACTACGATTGGGAACCTGTAACTTTGCCCACAGCATGGCGAGTGAAGCGAGCCATGAAAGGGGACGCGGTGCAGTAATCGGGGTTCCCGGTCACTTGACGGAGAAAACGACACCAAAAAAACATAAAAAATTCATGCAGACCTTTTTTTATGTCGACCCAATAGATGGGTCGACCTATTTCAAGTGTCGACCAATGTGTGTCGACCTAATGGGTGTCGACCTAGAGTCCCATACCCTACGGCTACACCTGTCTCGGCTCAGCAGAAGCTACAGATTTTATCTGCGTCTGGTGCTGCGAGTAAGCGGAATAATAGATCTACCTACTGTAATTATCACAATCAATATCACAAAATGTTGCAGTTTTACTGTGTAAAAGCAAAATGTCATTTATGCACTACCACAGAAATGCGCAATACAATCAGGCATAAAATCTACATCTGACTAAATGTCACGCCATGAGACAAATGCAGGGCTTTTTTTATTATTTGCGTAAAAGTCTCGTGAAGAGGACGCAGGAGTTGGTAGGAGGGAGCGATAAGACGTCTTCTCTCACATTGAAGGCCCTTTTCTGGCCCAACACCCATGAGAATGGACGCTGCCAATTTGCAGGAACATGTGACATCACTGACACTCAACATAACGAGGCTTGGAGATTTGCAGACTGGGGTTTGGGATTTGCAAATTGGTTCTGTCGTGCTAATAAAACAAATTGTGACAGTCTGGAAGCATGACATACATTTCAGAAAACAGTCTTCAAATGCACATTTCTAGAATTCATAGGGTGAGATGTAACAAGCCTTGGAGACAGATAAAGTGGAGAAGAGGCTCAAAGCATCCAATCAACTCGTCTCTCATTTCATAAGACTGTGGTTCAAAAATGTCAGAAGCTGTTTATTTTTTGGGGGCAGATTCTCCACTTTATTAAACTATAAGATTTTTAATTAGACAACTGTTTCTCCAAGGCTTGACACGTGTCCCCCTTTATCTGTAAAGTCAAATACATTATCAAATAACGCATCACTTTTTTTTACCAGGAGAGATAATGCAGCGGTTCAATGAACAAAAAGTATCCGGACTCTGGGTCGACACCCATTAGTCGACACACTTTGGTCGACAGTGAATAGGTTGACACTAGAAATAGGTAGACACTGCCATTAGGTCGACATGAACAAGATCGACATGAAAATGGTTGACATTAGTTTTTCACATTTATTTATTTATTTTTTAAACTTTTGCATACCTTCCGATCTATGTGGACTACGATTTGGAACGGTAACCCGTGCTGAGCGCAGCGGTAGCGGAGCAAGGCACCTTGCCCGAAGTTCGCTCGCCATGTGTTAGTGCCGAATTGAATTTGTATATTTTATTTATATATATATATATATATATATATATATATATACATACATAGACGCACAGTAACAATGGTGCAGCACACAGCCTAAAAAATACTTGGGAGACCAATCAGGTAAGTCAAAGTTTCAGTGCCCTTTATGCACTATCGTCAGGATATATATATCCTGACGGTAGTGCATAAAGGGCACTGAAACGTTGACTTACCTGGTTGGTCTCCCAAGTATTTTTTAGGCTACCATTGTTACTGTATACTTATACGGCTGTATATGTGAAGGCACCAGCGTGGTATTATTGGAATCAGAGAGTGCCGGTCCTATGCTTCTCTCTCTCTCTCTCTCTCTGGGTGTAGTAATGCTGACCGGCGGTCAGGAGACCGCCGGTCAGCTTACCGACGCCGGGATCCCGGCAGCATACCGATGCCGGGATCCCGGCGGGGAGGGGCGAGTCCCTGTTGGTCGGCTTGTCGACCATCGGGATAGTGACCCGTCGGGCTGGTGGAGGAGGTCATGTTACTGTCGGTCAGCTGACCGGCGGTCACATGAATACCACCCGGTACGGATTACTCGGGCTTGCCTGGGGGGACCAGGTCAATTTAAGAGATGGAGCAATGGTCCCTGTGCAGTGTTTCACAGGGAACTGTATGCAGGATGGGTCATAGCCACACCTCCACATTTGGCCACACCCCCCCTAGTACCAGGGCCTGTCTGATATCTCGGCGGCCCTACCTGCCATGCCTCCTGATTTTCCACTGGTTGATCTTACATGGCCTTCTCTTGCACCCTGAGGACCCACTCATCCTAGATGCTTTTACTCCACCGGAGCACCACCTGAAGTCTGGGATAAATTGGTCACCCACAAACTGGCCCTGCCCACTGGTATTCTGCCCACTAAAGCCCTTACTAAATTCATCCCTCATATGAACTTGACAACTCTGAATGAGAGGGGTCACCATGATGAGGTACCAGCTCCCTCCCTCGATGAGGCACCAGCTCCCTCTCCATTCAATTACTTGTATGACCCCTACTGTTATACAGCTAGAATTTCCTTCTGGTTTCTCCTGCACCTTACCATATCACCCTAAATCTCCCTCACAAACGTAGTGGGAGATGGCCGGTCATATGGCAATATCCCACGCCTCCCATGATTGCCAATGTAGTGGCAAAGATACATTTTAATTTTGGAATGGAGACTGCAGGTGATCCCTTCCCCTCCTTGTTAAAATGGTTCAGTTAGTATGAGTGCCTCACAGGCGGAGAGAGGGATCCGCAGGTTCTCCATGACCGAAACGCCTTATGCCATTCATTCTTAATGTCCGTGAGATTTAAGTAGTATTTTATGTTTTGTTTGTACCCCGTGTGTCGTTATTGTGGACTTTTCATGGCACCTTCTTTTCTGTACCCTATAACTTGAAACTTGTTTCAATAAAGATTATTAATGGGGGAAAAAGTGACAGTGTTCATGCTAAGAATATTTAAGTTAGTGGAATTCACTTTATTGGTTGATTATTATTGTTTCCGTACATTTTTAAAGCACCCATTCGCCTTATCTATAATGGGTGCAGGGTGTGTGGTGAACACAGGCCTCTGGTTCCAGGGGGACTCACGCCGTACACCAAGATAAATGATACTTACCTCTCCGAAGTCCCGTGTTGGCCGGTGCTGCAGACAGAAACCATAGGGAAAATGGCACTGCAACCATTTTCCCGGAGAGTCAAGCATGTGCAGTAGAGGCATCTTAAAGGACATTTTCCCGGAGACCTGGGCATGCACGGTGGACTCTGGCACAAAGCCAGAGTCTACTGCGCTGCCAGAGAGGAAGGGGCTCACATGCAACCTCTCCACTCTTACACCATCTCCGGACTGTGGGGAAAACAGAACATTAAACAAAATAGGAACATGCAAGGTCATCAAAATAAAAGTCGACAGAGTAACATACAGTAGCACTGGGAATTAGACATAGGGATAACCATTGGCAGCTGATGGGTACCAAGCATAGATGGTTTGCCACCAATGGTCGAGGGTTTTGACAACGAAGGCAGAGATCTGATGGTTCTCTACCATCAATGGCACAGCAGGCAGAATCCCCCACCACCTCCCTCCCTGGGGCAGGGAATGAGGCTAAGCCCTGTGCCCAGTCCCTACACCACTAAAACCCATCCCTTCAGTGATTGGTCTGCCACCTGCCAATCCCCACAGCAGGGATATCCATCGATCGGTGCTAACCGCCAACGCTTATTTGGGTGCGGCACGGTGAGCTCCGATATACCCCACGGTCTATAAAATGTCCAGATGTCTTAACCAAGGTGCCATACTCAATCTCATTTGTGCTGGAGAAAATGTGGCAAAGCACCAGATGTACTAAGCGTTGAAAAGTGATAAAGTAGAGAGTGATACAGTTCCAGCCAACCAGCTCCTGTCATTTCTCAAACACAGCCTGTAACATGGCAGTTAGGAGCTGATTGGCTGGAGCTTTATCACTCTCTATTTGATCATTTTTCAACGCTTAGTACATCTGGCCCTTAACTATTCATACCGTCTGGACATGTCCGGTAATAGGGCCTTTTTATCTATCGATGGGTGCAAACCATTGATGGTTCCCTATCTATGGCTCCCCGTCATCGATGGTGGCCAACAATAATTAGTGCAGGAGCAGAGTGTGTGTGTGTGTGTGTGTGTGTGTGTGTGTGTGTGTGTGTGTGTGTGTGTGTCAGGGTGGAGCTGTGTATGTGTGTGTGTGTGTGTGTGTGTGTTAAGGTGAGGCTGTAAAAAAGGAGGCCATCCGTGGAGAGCGGGAAGGACATGTTGGAGAGTACAGATGTATAATAAGAATAATGGTCAAACAACACTCCAATACTGTATTTATCTTATATGAAGTGCACAACTCATATCCAAATAATTAGGGTACTTGATGACAGGAGAATGGCGAGGGGCCATATAATGAGGCCGCACTCACAAGGATTTGGCAGCCAAATAATAAACGAGACTCCGAGGCTGCATTATTAATGCCTTGTGTATTCTTTGGCAAGCTTTTTATATATATATATATATATATATATATATATATATATACATATACATACACATACACACACACACACACACACATATATACATACATATACACGTACAAGTACGTCAGGGTTGAGAAATTCTTTAAGGTGGAGGAGCTTCATCTATATATTGTTCCCTTTCCCAATCAGCTCAGAACATTTCTGCAATGCTATATTAAGCTCGTCCAGAGGGATGGATGCCTAATAAGCTATTCTGCCAGGACCCTTGTTAACCCCTTTGTTCCCGTGACAGCTGTAACTCTGAGGCATTGGCAGAGAAGCAGCTGGTGATAAAGGAATTAACCCCTGCAGAAAAGCCTGTCCCAGCCTCCGCCAAGGGTTAAGGAGCCTTGCTCCCCACGTCATCTAGTGATGTCATGCCTGCGTTAATGGTGACCTTGTCACCCTATGCTAACGACCCTCCTTTGCTTTAGAGTAATGAGGGATGGGAGCAGCAAGCTTTATTGTTACCTGCGGCTCTCACAATTAGCGCTGGATTCGTTTTGCAGTGACAGCACAGAAAGCGCCTGTCACCCCCTGGTGCGTCAGTAACTCCATCCCCATCCGATACCCCCTTCCCAAGCTGTACGCCACCGTTCCCTTCTCCTCCCAGCTGCACAGCCACCCGCTCCTGTTACTGCTAGACTGAAGCCCCCCACCCTGCTCGCTTCATGGTATTTGGGGGTCTATTATTCAGAAGTTCCCATTATCTTCTATGGTGCTGATATTTACAGACACTGGGAGTGATTCAGACCTGATCGCTGTGCTGCTAATTTTGCTGCCCTGCGATCAGATAGCCGCCGCATGAGGGGAGTGGAAATTCGCCCGTGCACGTATGCGATCGCATGTGTACGCCGAGCTGCAAATGTCCCTCAGTCACCGGACAGCTGCAAATCTGTTCGCACTACACTCACCATCAAATGTTTTTCCCAGTGTGTGCAGTGCGTGCGCAGCCCAGGACTTTCTCCTAGAGTGCGAAACAAACAGGCTGATCGGGGCCGCAGCTGATGTCACACTCCCGCCCTGAAAACGCCTGCGTTTTTCCTGACACTCCCAGAAAGCGGCCAGTTTGGGCTACAAAGGCAGGGGACATCCACACTTGCTGCAACTGCAATGCAATTGCGGCGCAATCGCAACTGCATTGCGGTCGCAGCCGCTGGTCAGCATGCTGGGCGGCCCCCAGCATGCGATAGAAACGATTGCAGATGCTGTGTTTTAGCAGAATTTGCAATCCAACCTGAATCGGGTCCGTAGAACGAGAAGTTGCAGTTGTTTGTGCAAACAGAAAAAATAGCAGATATTGAGAATTGCACCCTGTGTACAGAACAAGAGAAGTGGCACTGTGCATGTATACAGAATAAAAGCAGATACTGAGAACGACATGCAATATACAAGAGAAGTGGCACTGTGCAGTTGTCCATGTATACAGGATAAAAGCAGATACTGAGAATGACGTAATATACAGGAGAAGTGGCACTGTGCAGTTGTCCATGTATGCAGAATAAAAGCAGATACTGAGAACGACATGCAATATACAAGAGAAGTGGCACTGTGCAGTTGTCCATGTATGCAGAATAAAAGCAGATACTGAGAACGACATGCAATATACAAGAGAAGTGGCACTGTGCAGTTGTCCATGTATACAGGATAAAAGCAGATACTGAGAATGACGTAATATACAGGAGAAGTGGCACTGTGCAGTTGTCCATGTATGCAGAATAAAAGCAGATACTGAGAACGACATGCAATATACAAGAGAAGTGGCACTGTGCATGTATACAGGATAAAAGCAGATACTGAGAATAACATGCAATATACAAGAGAAGTGGCACTGTGCAGTTGCCTATGTATACAGGATAAAAGCAGATACTGAGAATGACATGCAATATACAGGAGAAGTGGCACTGTGCAGTTGTCCATGTATACAGGATAAAAGCAGATACTGAGAATGACGTAATATACAGGAGAAGTGGCACTGTGCAGTTGTCCATGTATACAGGATAAAAGCAGATACTGAGAATGACGTAATATACAGGAGAAGTGGCACTGTGCAGTTGTCCATGTATGCAGAATAAAAGCAGATACTGAGAACGACATGCAATATACAAGAGAAGTGGCACTGTGCAGTTGTCCATGTATGCAGAATAAAAGCAGATACTGAGAACGACATGCAATATACAAGAGAAGTGGCACTGTGCAGTTGTCCATGTATACAGGATAAAAGCAGATACTGAGAATGACGTAATATACAGGAGAAGTGGCACTGTGCAGTTGTCCATGTATGCAGAATAAAAGCAGATACTGAGAACGACATGCAATATACAAGAGAAGTGGCACTGTGCATGTATACAGGATAAAAGCAGATACTGAGAATAACATGCAATATACAAGAGAAGTGGCACTGTGCAGTTGCCTATGTATACAGGATAAAAGCAGATACTGAGAATGACATGCAATATACAGGAGAAGTGGCACTGTGCAGTTGTCCATGTATACAGGATAAAAGCAGATACTGAGAATGACGTAATATACAGGAGAAGTGGCACTGTGCAGTTGTCCATGTATACAGGATAAAAGCAGATACTGAGAATGACGTAATATACAGGAGAAGTGGCACTGTGCAGTTGTCCATGTATGCAGAATAAAAGCAGATACTGAGAACGACATGCAATATACAAGAGAAGTGGCACTGTGCAGTTGTCCATGTATGCAGAATAAAAGCAGATACTGAGAACGACATGCAATATACAAGAGAAGTGGCACTGTGCAGTTGTCCATGTATACAGGATAAAAGCAGATACTGAGAATGACGTAATATACAGGAGAAGTGGCACTGTGCAGTTGTCCATGTATGCAGAATAAAAGCAGATACTGAGAACGACATGCAATATACAAGAGAAGTGGCACTGTGCATGTATACAGGATAAAAGCAGATACTGAGAATAACATGCAATATACAAGAGAAGTGGCACTGTGCAGTTGCCTATGTATACAGGATAAAAGCAGATACTGAGAATGACATGCAATATACAGGAGAAGTGGCACTGTGCAGTTGTCCATGTATACAGGATAAAAGCAGATACTGAGAATGACGTAATATACAGGAGAAGTGGCACTGTGCAGTTGTCCATGTATACAGGATAAAAGCAGATACTGAGAATGACGTAATATACAGGAGAAGTGGCACTGTGCAGTTGTCCATGTATGCAGAATAAAAGCAGATACTGAGAACGACATGCAATATACAAGAGAAGTGGCACTGTGCAGTTGTCCATGTATGCAGAATAAAAGCAGATACTGAGAACGACATGCAATATACAAGAGAAGTGGCACTGTGCAGTTGTCCATGTATACAGGATAAAAGCAGATACTGAGAATGACGTAATATACAGGAGAAGTGGCACTGTGCAGTTGTCCATGTATGCAGAATAAAAGCAGATACTGAGAACGACATGCAATATACAAGAGAAGTGGCACTGTGCATGTATACAGGATAAAAGCAGATACTGAGAATAACATGCAATATACAAGAGAAGTGGCACTGTGCAGTTGCCTATGTATACAGGATAAAAGCAGATACTGAGAATGACATGCAATATACAGGAGAAGTGGCACTGTGCAGTTGTCCATGTATACAGGATAAAAGCAGATACTGAGAATGACGTAATATACAGGAGAAGTGGCACTGTGCAGTTGTCCATGTATACAGGATAAAAGCAGATACTGAGAATGACGTAATATACAGGAGAAGTGGCACTGTGCAGTTGTCCATGTATGCAGAATAAAAGCAGATACTGAGAACGACATGCAATATACAAGAGAAGTGGCACTGTGCAGTTGTCCATGTATGCAGAATAAAAGCAGATACTGAGAACGACATGCAATATACAAGAGAAGTGGCACTGTGCAGTTGTCCATGTATACAGGATAAAAGCAGATACTGAGAATGACGTAATATACAGGAGAAGTGGCACTGTGCAGTTGTCCATGTATGCAGAATAAAAGCAGATACTGAGAACGACATGCAATATACAAGAGAAGTGGCACTGTGCATGTATACAGGATAAAAGCAGATACTGAGAATAACATGCAATATACAAGAGAAGTGGCACTGTGCAGTTGCCTATGTATACAGGATAAAAGCAGATACTGAGAATGACATGCAATATACAGGAGAAGTGGCACTGTGCAGTTGTCCATGTATACAGGATAAAAGCAGATACTGAGAATGACGTAATATACAGGAGAAGTGGCACTGTGCAGTTGTCCATGTATGCAGAATAAAAGCAGATACTGAGAACGACATGCAATATACAAGAGAAGTGGCACTGTGCATGTATACAGAATAAAAGCAGATACTGAGAACGACATGCAATAAGAGAAGTGGCACTGTGCAATTGTCCATGTATACAGGATAAAAGCAGATACTGAGAATGACGTAATATACAGGAGAAGTGGCACTGTGCAGTTGTCCATGTATACAGGATAAAAGCAGATACTAAGAATGACGTAATATACAGAAGTGGCACTGTGCAGTTGTCCATGTATGTAGAATAAAAGCAGATACTGAGAACGACATGCAATATACAAGAGAAGTGGCACTGTGCATGTATACAGAATAAAAGCAGATACTGAGAACGACATGCAATAAGAGAAGTGGCACTGTGCAATTGTCCATGTATACAGGATAAAAGCAGATACTGAGAATGACGTAATATACAGGAGAAGTGGCACTGTGCAGTTGTCCACGTATACAGGATAAAACCAGATACTGAGAATGACATGCAATATACAAGAGAAGTGGCACTTTGCAGTTGCCCATGTATACAGGATAAAAGCAGATACTGAGAATAACATGCAATATACAAGAGAAGTGGCACTGTGCATGTATACAGAATAAAAGCAGATACTGAGAACGACATGCAATATACAAGAGAAGTGGCACTGTGCAGTTGTCCACGTATACAGGATAAAAGCAGATACTGAGAATGACATGCAATATACAAGAGTAGTGGCACTTTGCAGTTGCCCATGTATACAGGATAAAAGCAGATACTGAGAACGACATGCAATATACAAGAGAAGTGGCACTGTGCAGTTGTCCATGTATACAGGATAAAAGCAGATACTGAGAATGACGTAATATACAGGAGAAGTGGCACTGTGCAGTTGTCCATGTATGCAGAATAAAAGCAGATACTGAGAACGACATGCAATATACAAGAGAAGTGGCACTGTGCAGTTGTCCATGTATGCAGAATAAAAGCAGATACTGAGAACGACATGCAATATACAAGAGAAGTGGCACTGTGCAGTTGTCCATGTATACAGGATAAAAGCAGATACTGAGAATGACGTAATATACAGGAGAAGTGGCACTGTGCAGTTGTCCATGTATGCAGAATAAAAGCAGATACTGAGAACGACATGCAATATACAAGAGAAGTGGCACTGTGCATGTATACAGGATAAAAGCAGATACTGAGAATAACATGCAATATACAAGAGAAGTGGCACTGTGCAGTTGCCTATGTATACAGGATAAAAGCAGATACTGAGAATGACATGCAATATACAGGAGAAGTGGCACTGTGCAGTTGTCCATGTATACAGGATAAAAGCAGATACTGAGAATGACGTAATATACAGGAGAAGTGGCACTGTGCAGTTGTCCATGTATGCAGAATAAAAGCAGATACTGAGAACGACATGCAATATACAAGAGAAGTGGCACTGTGCATGTATACAGAATAAAAGCAGATACTGAGAACGACATGCAATAAGAGAAGTGGCACTGTGCAATTGTCCATGTATACAGGATAAAAGCAGATACTGAGAATGACGTAATATACAGGAGAAGTGGCACTGTGCAGTTGTCCATGTATACAGGATAAAAGCAGATACTAAGAATGACGTAATATACAGAAGTGGCACTGTGCAGTTGTCCATGTATGTAGAATAAAAGCAGATACTGAGAACGACATGCAATATACAAGAGAAGTGGCACTGTGCATGTATACAGAATAAAAGCAGATACTGAGAACGACATGCAATAAGAGAAGTGGCACTGTGCAATTGTCCATGTATACAGGATAAAAGCAGATACTGAGAATGACGTAATATACAGGAGAAGTGGCACTGTGCAGTTGTCCACGTATACAGGATAAAACCAGATACTGAGAATGACATGCAATATACAAGAGAAGTGGCACTTTGCAGTTGCCCATGTATACAGGATAAAAGCAGATACTGAGAATAACATGCAATATACAAGAGAAGTGGCACTGTGCATGTATACAGAATAAAAGCAGATACTGAGAACGACATGCAATATACAAGAGAAGTGGCACTGTGCAGTTGTCCACGTATACAGGATAAAAGCAGATACTGAGAATGACATGCAATATACAAGAGTAGTGGCACTTTGCAGTTGCCCATGTATACAGGATAAAAGCAGATACTGAGAATAACATGCAATATACAGGAGAAGTGGCACTGTGCAGTTGTCCATGTATACAGGATAAAAGCAGATACTGAGAATGACGTAATATACAGGAGAAGTGGCACTGTGCAGTTGTCCATGTATGCAGAATAAAAGCAGATACTGAGAACGACATGCAATATACAAGAGAAGTGGCACTGTGCATGTATACAGAATAAAAGCAGATACTGAGAATGACATGCAATATACAAGAGAAGTGGCACTGTGCAGTTGTCCATGTATACAGGATAAAAGCAGATACTGAGAATGACGTAATATACAGGAGAAGTGGCACTGTGCAGTTGTCCATGTATGCAGAATAAAAGCAGATACTGAGAACGACATGCAATATACAAGAGAAGTGGCACTGTGCATGTATACAGGATAAAAGCAGATACTGAGAATAACATGCAATATACAAGAGAAGTGGCACTGTGCAGTTGCCTATGTATACAGGATAAAAGCAGATACTGAGAATGACATGCAATATACAGGAGAAGTGGCACTGTGCAGTTGTCCATGTATACAGGATAAAAGCAGATACTGAGAATGACGTAATATACAGGAGAAGTGGCACTGTGCAGTTGTCCATGTATGCAGAATAAAAGCAGATACTGAGAACGACATGCAATATACAAGAGAAGTGGCACTGTGCATGTATACAGAATAAAAGCAGATACTGAGAACGACATGCAATAAGAGAAGTGGCACTGTGCAATTGTCCATGTATACAGGATAAAAGCAGATACTGAGAATGACGTAATATACAGGAGAAGTGGCACTGTGCAGTTGTCCATGTATACAGGATAAAAGCAGATACTAAGAATGACGTAATATACAGAAGTGGCACTGTGCAGTTGTCCATGTATGTAGAATAAAAGCAGATACTGAGAACGACATGCAATATACAAGAGAAGTGGCACTGTGCATGTATACAGAATAAAAGCAGATACTGAGAACGACATGCAATAAGAGAAGTGGCACTGTGCAATTGTCCATGTATACAGGATAAAAGCAGATACTGAGAATGACGTAATATACAGGAGAAGTGGCACTGTGCAGTTGTCCACGTATACAGGATAAAACCAGATACTGAGAATGACATGCAATATACAAGAGAAGTGGCACTTTGCAGTTGCCCATGTATACAGGATAAAAGCAGATACTGAGAATAACATGCAATATACAAGAGAAGTGGCACTGTGCATGTATACAGAATAAAAGCAGATACTGAGAACGACATGCAATATACAAGAGAAGTGGCACTGTGCAGTTGTCCACGTATACAGGATAAAAGCAGATACTGAGAATGACATGCAATATACAAGAGTAGTGGCACTTTGCAGTTGCCCATGTATACAGGATAAAAGCAGATACTGAGAATAACATGCAATATACAGGAGAAGTGGCACTGTGCAGTTGCCCCTGTATACAGGATAAAAGTAGATACTGAGAATGCTATGCAACATACAAGAGAAGTGGCACTGTGCAGTTGTCCATGTATACAGGATAAAAGCAGATACTGAGAATGACATGCAATATACAAGAGAAGTGGCACTGTGCAGTTGCCTATGTATACAGGATAAAAGCAGATACTGAGAATGACATGCAATATACAGGAGAAGTGGCACTGTGCAGTTGTCCATGTATACAGAATAAAAGCAGATACTGAGAATTACATACAGTATAAAGAACAAGAGAAGTGGCACTGTGTATGTGCCACTGCACATGACTGACCATACAAAATGAAAAAAGATACCAAGAATAGCATCCAATATACAGAACACGAGAAGTAACACTGTGCAGTGGTTCATTCAACCAAAATAAAACGTTATGACCTTTTACTCTTATATCCACCTATTAGACTATTACATTTGTAAGTGACATTCCTGTGTGTGGCAGTACATGTTAGACGTGCTCCCTGTTTTATAGGTGCCATGTAAGGCACAAACATTCACTAACTGTATGAGAACCACTCCGGCGGCTTATTCTTGGTGCACACAGGGGCTATTTAAGCATCTGTCTCTCTTGCTGCTACTTCCCAGTTAATGAAGGGTTAATGGCACGGTAATAAAGTACAAACCAATCAGCTCCTAACTGTCATTTTTCAAACACAGCCTGTAACATGACAGTTTGGAGCTGATTGGCTGGTACTTTATCACCGTGCAATTTATCACTCTCCAAGGCTTGATAAATCCAGCCTAAGGGGCTAATTCAGTAAGGATAGCAAATTCTACTAATCAGCAGAATCTGCTATCCTTTTGCACGCATGCTGGGGGCCGCCCAGCATGCTGACCGGCGCCCCCCCTGCAACAAGCAGAAATTGCGATTGCCTCGCAATTTCTGCTTGTCAGCAGAAACTAAGGTTGACTCCTGCCGGCGCAGCTTAGCTGCGGCCGCAGGAGTCCCGGCAACATCTTACCTGTTGCGGCCGCTTCTGCCTGAGCCCTGACACGCCCCTGTTCGCGCCACACTGCCCACTGTTCGGGACGCCCCGCCCCCGCAATGCTCCGTTTCCTCCCTAAAAATGGAGCGTTGCCGCCCCCCTCCCGCCTCTGCCTGATTGACAGGCAGAGGCGAACGCATTTTCTGCGGCCTCCCACAGAAAGTGCGGACGCATGTGCAGTATGGCCCGCTGCGCATGCGCCCGCACCACCACCGCAAAAAATTCCGGTTGGATCGCGATTTGCTATCCAACCTGAATTAGCCCCTAAATCTGGACCAACCAAGCATGAAGACATTTTTGGACCGCTATAATGTAGCACTGGGACCTGCACATTTTCTCGCTTACTTCATGGACCCACGTTAAGTTAGAAGCTCTTAAGTTTGCCAAAGAAAAATATCCACATTCCAATCCCCTTCTACCAACACAAGTCCCACGGATAAGCACCCCTGTTTAATGACCTCTTATTTGACCATGATGTTGTGTCACCAGGTTTATAAAAATCCGATATTAATAAATAAAAAAATTCCGATTTCAATAAAAAAAATTATATACATTTTTTCTTTTCTTTTAAATCATACTTTTTTTTTCACCCCTGGTTAATGGGTTGTGGAAAAAAAAGTATGATTTTAAAGAAAAGAAAAAAATTTTGATTTTTTTTTTTTTTTTTTTTATTGAAATCGGATTTTTTTTATTTATTAATATCGTATTTTTATAAACCAGTGTGCATTTTCCACCAATCTAGAACTCTGATAGAATGGAGGCATGGTCATTTTAATAAGCAGCAAAAGCATGGTTAAATAGAAATAATCTGAAAGTAAAAATCAGAGCACTTCCACACTGCGCACAGTACCGAACATCAGTACCGTTATTCCATACAAGAAAAGATTGTAGTGCAACATTGTATTTTTGGATCATGTAATAAAAATAATAATATAATAATAATAATAATATAAATTATAATTACCCATAAAACAGAATGAGCACATCACACAAAATAAATCCTGAAAAACGGTATCTCCCGCCAGATAAAAGAAGGTTAGAGGCGCATCAAAAAAAGTCTATGGTTCCTTCCCAGGACTCCCCAAGTCTTCAAAGACAAAAACGCTAATTTTTCTCTTTCTGGCATTGATGTAATATTTCTCTCACACCACTGACTATACTTGACGCGTTTCGATATTTAATATATTTCTCTAACGTCCTAAGTGGATGCTGGGGACTCCGTAAGGACCACGGGGATTAGCGGCTCCGCAGGAGACTGGGCACAACTAAAGAAAGCTTTAGGACTACCTGGTGTGCACTGGCTCCTCCCACTAAGACCCTCCTCCAGACCTCAGTTAGATTCTTGTGCCCGGCTGAGCTGGATGCACACTAGGGGCTCTCCTGAGCTCCTAGAAAGAAAGTATATTTAGGTTTTTTATTTTCAGTGAGACCTGCTGGCAACAGACTCACTGCAGCGAGGGACTAAGGGGAGAAGAAGCGAACCTACCTGACTGGTGGTAGCTTGGGCTTCTTAGGCTACTGGACACCATTAGCTCCAGAGGGGTTGATTGACAATATGCTTTGTGCTACTCCCACTCTACGGATTCTTGAAAAAGATGTTAAAGCGTGATACATTTACCACATAGTATTATCACAGCATGGAGAGAGATAACGTGGAGAGAGATAAAGCACTCACCAATCAGCTACTGTCATTGTTCAAACACAGCCTGTAACATGGCAGTTAGGAGCTGATTGGCTGCTACTTTATCTCTATCCATGCTTTGATAAATAGCCCCCATTAGGGACAGATTGGGGTTCTAGATCTGCACCGGCATATCACTGTGCGGGCACGAAAAGGGGGTGTGGTCATGGCTCAGGGGGGCGTGCCACGAGTCACAGGAGCCTGGCCTTGCGACACGGCCCATCTCTCTTATACGCCAGGTGGCCAAGCAGAGAATCAGGAGGCGGAGCTGTGTGGCCACATCGGCCCATTAGGCCATCGCCCCTTCTGGTATTTGCTAGTCCGGCCCCGCTCCCCATTATGTTACCTCATAGTGAAATATCTACATGGATAGTAACATAGGAACATAGTATCTAAGGTTGAAAAAAGGCAATTTGTCCATCGAGTTCAACCTATTTGTGGTCTCCTATGCAGGATTATTTGGTCTAAAATTTTGACTGATGCTGATGTCTGCCATTGCGTTTTATCCCTCTTTTTATAGTAACTATAGTGCGTGACTATGCACCATAACCCTGGATATCCTTATCCATTAGGAATTTATCTAACCCATTCTTAAAGGTGTTGAGGTCTTAAAGGTCCGCCATTACAACTCCCTCAGGCAGGGAATTCCAAACACATATTGTCCTTACCGTGAAAAATAAGATTTTACTCACCGGTAAATCTATTTCTCGTAGTCCGTAGTGGATGCTGGGGACTCCGTAAGGACCATGGGGAATAGACGGCTCCGCAGGAGACTGGGCACTCTAAAGAAAGATTTAGGACTATCTGGTGTGCACTGGCTCCTCCCCCTATGACCCTCCTCCAAGCATCAGTTAGGAACTGTGCCCGGAAGAGCTGACACAATAAGGAAGGATTTTTGAATCCCGGGTAAGACTCATACCAGCCACACCAATCACACCATATAACACGTGATAGGAACCCCGGTTAACAGTATGATAACAAATGGAGCCTCTGAAGAGATGGCTCACAACAAAACCCGATTTTTGTAACAATAACTATGTACAGGTATTGCAGACAATCCGCACTTGGGATGGGCGCCCAGCATCCACTACGGACTACGAGAAATAGATTTACCGGTGAGTAAAATCTTATTTTCTCTGACGTCCTAGTGGATGCTGGGGACTCCGTAAGGACCATGGGGATTATACCAAAGCTCCCAAACGGGCGGGAGAGTGCGGATGACTCTGCAGCACCGAATGAGAGAACTCCAGGTCCTCCTCAGCCAGGGAATCAATTTTGTAGAATTTAGCAAACGTGTTTGCCCCTGACCAAGTAGCTGCTCGGCAAAGTTGTAAAGCCGAGACCCCTCGGGCAGCCGCCCAAGATGAGCCCACCTTCCTTGTGGAATGGGCTTTTATTGATTTAGGCTGCGGTAATCCTACCGCAGAATGCGCCAGCTGAATAGTGCTACAAATCCAGCGCGCAATAGACTGCTTAGAAGCAGGAGCACCCAGCTTGTTGGGTGCATACAGGATAAACAGCGAGTCAGTTTTTCTGACTCCAGCCGTCCTGGAAACATAAATTTTCAGGGCCCTGACTACGTCCAGCAACTTGGAATCCTCCAAGTCCCTAGTAGCCGCAGGCACCACAATAGGTTGGTTCAAGTGAAAAGCTGAGACCACCTTCGGGAGAAACTGAGGACGAGTCCTCAATTCTGCCCTATCCATCTGGAAAATCAGATAAGGGCTTTTTCAAGACAAAGCCGCCAATTCTGAAACCCGCCTGGCCGAAGCCAGGGCCAACAGTATGACCACTTTCCACATGAGATATTTTAATTCCACAGTCTTAAGTGGTTCAAACCAATGTGATTTCAGGAATGCCAAAATCACATTGAGATCCCAAGGTGCCACTGGGGGCACAAAAGGAGGCTGAATATGCAGAACTCCTTTGACAAAAGTCTGAACTTTAGGCAGTGAAGCCAGTTCTTTCTGGAAGAAAATCGACAGAGCCGAAATCTGGACCTTGATGGACCCCAATTTGAGGCCCAACGTCACCCCTGCTTGCAGGAAGTGTAGGAATCGACCCAATTGAAATTCCTCCTTCGGGGCCTTCATGGCCTCACACCAAGCAACATATTTCCGCCAAATGCGGTAATAATGTCTTGCGGTGACATCCTTCCTGGCTTTGATCAGGGTAGGGATGACTTCCTCCGGAATACCCTTTTTCTTTAGGATCCGGTGTTCAACCGCCATGCCGTCAAACGCAGCCGCGGTAAGTCTTGGAACAGACAGGGTCCCTGCTGCAGCAGGTCTTGTCTGAGCGGCAGAGGCCAAGGGTCCTCTGCCAGCATCTCTTGAAGTTCCGGGTACCAAGCTCTTCTTGGCCAATCCGGAACCACGAGTATGGTTTTCACTCCTCGCATTCTTATTATTCTCAGTACCTAGGGTATGAGAGGTAGAGGAGGAAACACATAAACCGACTGGTACACCCACGGTGTCACTAGAGCGTCCACAGCGATCGCCTGAGGGTCCCTTGACCTGGCGCAATATCTTTTCAACTTTTTGTTGAGGCGGGACGCCATCATGTCCACCCGTGGTCATCCCCAACGGTTTACCCGCATTTGGAAAACTTCTGGAAGAAGTCCCCATTCTCCCGAGTGTAGGTCGCCCATCGGAGAATCCTTGTGGCTTCTGCCATCGCCATCCTGCTTCTTGTGCCGCCCTGTCTGTTTACATGGGCGACCGCCGTGATGTTGTCTGATTGGATCAGTACTGGCTGGTTCTGAAGCAGGGGCCTTGCTTGGCTTAGGGCATTGTAAATGGCCCTTAGCTCCAGAATATTTATGTGAAGCGAAATCTCCTTGGAAATTTCTTCCCTGTGTGACTGCACCCCAGCCCCGAAGGCTGGCCTCCGTGGTCACCAGGACCCAGTCCTGTATTCCGAATCTGCGGCCCTCTAGTAGATGAGCCCTCTGCAGCCACCACAGCAGCGACACCCTGTTTCTTGCCGACAGGGTTATCCGCTGTTGTATCTGTAGATGGGACCCGGACCATTTGTCCCACAGGTCCCACTGGAACGTCCTTGCGTGGAACCTTCCGAATGGAATTATGCTTCGTACGAAGCTACCATTTTTTCCAGGACTCGTGTGCTTCCACTGGAAGAAACACTCTTTTCTGGTCTGTGTCCAGAATCATTCCCAGGAACAGAAGACGTGTCGTCGGGACCAGCTGTGACTTTGGAATATTGAGAATCCAGTCGTGTTGTTGTAGCACTTCCCGAGAGAGTGCTACCCCCACTACCAACTGTTCTTTGGACCTCGCCTTTATCAGGAGATCGTCCAAGTACGGGATAATAAAAACTTCCTTCTTGCGAAGGAGTATCATCATTTCGGCCATTACCTTGGTAAAGACCTTCGGTGCCGTGGACAACTCCAACGGCCGCGTCTGGAACTGATAGTGACAGTCCTGTACCACACATCTGAGGTACTCCTGGTGCGGAGGGTAAATGGGGACATGCAGGTACGCATCCTTGATGTCCAGGGAGACCCTGTAATCCCCCTCGTCCAGGCTCGTAATAACCGCCCTGAGCGATTCCATCTTGAACTTGAATCTTCTGATATAAAAGTTCAAGTATTTTAATTTTAAGATGGGTCTCACCGAACCGTTCTGTTTCGGTACCACAACCATTGTGGAATAGTAACCCCTTCCTTGCTGAAGGAGGGGCACCTTGACAATCACTTGTTGTGATTATAGTGTTGAATAGCCACCAACACCGCCTCCCTGGCAGAGGGAGGTGCCGGTAAGGCAGATTTTAGGAAACGGCGGGGGGAAGAACGTCTCGAACTCCAGCCTGTACCCCTGAGATACTACTTGAAGGACCCAGGGATCCATGTGAGAGAGCCAACTGGGCGCTGAAATTTCTGAGACGGGCCCCAACCGTACCCGGGTCCGCCTGAGCAGCCCCAGCGTCATGCTGTGGACTTACCGGACGCAGGGAGGACTTCTGCTCTTGGGAACTAGCTGTGTGCTGCAGCTTTTTCCTCTACCTTTGCCTCTCGGCAGAAAGGATGAGCCTCTAGCCCTCTTGCTTTTCTGGGGCCGAAAGGACTGTACTTGATGATACGGTGCTTTCTTTTGTTGTGGGGTAGCCTGTGGCAAAAAAGTCGATTTCCCAGCAGTAGCTGTGGAAACGAGGTCTGAAAGACCATCCCCAAACAGTTTTACCCCCTTATAGGGCAAAACTTCCATGTGCCGATTCGAGTCGGCATCGCCTGACCATTGCCAAGTCCATAACCCCCGTCTGGCGGCAATGGACCTAGCGCTTATTTTTGATGCCAGCCGGAAAATATCCCTCTGTGCATCACGCATGTATAAGACCACGTCTTTAATATGCTCTATTGTCAGCAAAATATTGTCCCTATCCATAGTTATTTTCCGACAGGGAATCTGACCACGCAGCGGGAGCACTGCACAAACATGCCGAAGCAATGGCTGGTCGCAATATAATGCCCGAGTGTGTGACTATATCTTTCAGGATAACCCCCTGCTTTTTATCAGCAGGTTCCTTCAGGGCGGCCGTATCCGGAGACGGTAGTGCCACCTTTTCTGATAAGCGTGTAAGCGCTGTATCTACCCTATGGGGTGTTTCCCAACGTGACCTATCCTCTGGCGGGAAAGGGTACGCTGCCAATAACCGTTTAGAAATTATCAATTTCTTACCGGGGGAAGACCACGCTTCCTCACACACCTCATTTAATTTCTCAGATGCAGGAAAAACTACTGGTAGTTTTCTCTCACCAAACATAATACCCTTTTATGTGGTACCTGGGGTATTATCATAAATGTGTAATACATTTTTCATTGCCTCAATCATGTAACGGGTGGACCTATTCGGAGGGTACACTAGTCTCATCGTCGTCGACACTGGAGTCGGTATCCGTGTCGACATCTGTTTCTGCCATCTGAGGTAGCGGGCGTTTTTAGAGCCCCCCATGACATTTGAGACGCTGGAACAGGCACAAGCTGAGTAGCCGGCTGTTCTGTGTCGTCGACCTTTTGTGTAAGGAGTTGACACTTTCACGTAATCCTTCCATAAGTCCAACCACACCGGTGTCGATCCCGCAGGGGGTGACATCACATTTACAGGCATTCGCTCCGCCTCCACCTCATTATCCTCCTCATACATGTCGACACAGCCGTACCGACACACAGCACACACACAGGGAATGCTCTGACAGAGGACAGGACCCCACAAAGCCCTTTGGGGAGACAGAGGGAGAGTATGCCAGCACACACCAGGGCGCTATATATCACAGGGATATCACATATAAAGAGTGTTTTCCCTTATAGCTGCCTATATATATTGTATACTGCGCCTAAATTGTGCCCCCCCCCTCTCTTTTTAACCTTTTCTGTAGTGTATTGACTGCAGGGGAGAGCCAGGGAGCTTCCCTCCAACGGAGCTGTGAGGGAAAATGGCGCCAGTGTGCTGAAGGAGATAGCTCCGCCCCTTTTTCGCAGACTTTCTCCCGCATTTTTATGGATTCTGGCAGGGGTTAAAAAGCACCTATATAGCCTCTGGGGCTATATATGGTGCCAGTTTGCCAGCCAAGGTGTCAGTATTGCTGCTCAGGGCGCCCCCCCCCAGCGCCCTGCACCCATCAGTGACCGGAGTGTGAGGTGTGCATGAGGAGCAATGGCGCACAGCTGCAGTGCTGTGCGCTACCTTGGAGAAGACAGAAGTCTTCAGCCGCCGATTTTCCGGACCACCTTCTTGCTTCTGGCTCTGTAAGGGGGACGGCGGCGCGGCTCCGGGAACGGACGACGAGGTCGGGTCCTGTGTTCGATCCCTCTGGAGCTAATGGTGTCCAGTAGCCTAAGAAGCCCAAGCTACCACCACTTAGGTAGGTTCGCTTCTTCTCCCCTTAGTCCCTCGATGCAGTGAGCCTGTTGCCAGCAGGTCTCACTGAAAATAAAAAACCTAACAAACACTTTCTTCCTAGGAGCTCAGGAGAGCCCCTAGTGTGCATCCAGCTCAGCCGGGCACAGAAATCTAACTGAGGCTTGGAGGAGGGTCATAGGGGGAGGAGCCAGTGCACACCAGATAGTCCTAAATCTTTCTTTAGAGTGCCCAGTCTCCTGCGGAGCCGTCTATTCCCCATGGTCCTTACGGAGTCCCCAGCATCCACTAGGACGTCAGAGAAAAGCCTTTACGCCGTATTGTGCAGAATCTCCTCTCCTCTAACCTGAACGAGTGTCCACGAGTCATCTGTGTTGATCTAACCAAAAACAGGTCCTGCGCAAGATCTGTGTATTATCCCCTTATATATTTGTAGATGTTGATCATGTCCCCTCTTAGTCTCCTCTTTTCCAGTGTAAACATGCCTAGTCTTGCAAGCCTTTCCTCGTATTCCAGCGTCTCCATGCCCTTAATTGGCTCCATGATATCCTTTTTGTAGTATGGTGCCCAGAATTGTACACAGTATTCAAGGTGTGGCCTCACTAGTGATTTATATAACGGGAGTATAACACTCTCGTCCCTTGCATCAATTCCCCGTTTTATGCATGCTAATATCTTATTAGCCTTCTTTGCTGCAATCCTTCTTTGGGTACTGCTGCTTAGTTTGTTATCTATGAGGACACCTAAGTCCTTTTCCAGTAGAGAATCCCCTTAGTTTACCCCATTTAGTATGTAGGTGTTATTTTTGTTCTTGTTAACACAGTGCATTACCTTACACTTGTCTGTATTGAAGCGCATTCTCCATTTCGCTGCCCATGCTTCTAATTTAACAAAGTCGTTCTGAAGCGACTCAGCATCCTCCTCCGTATTTATAGCCTTACACAATTTGGTATCATCTGCAAAAATTGACACCATGCTCTCTAGACCTTCTGTTAGGTCGTTAATGAAAATATTGAACAATAGTGGTCCTAATACTGAGCCTTGTGGCACACCGCTTAGCACTTCAGTCCAATTTGAAAAAGATCCATTAACCATTAACAGTGTCGAAAGCTTTGGCAAAGTCTAAAAAGATTACATCCACCTCTTTACCCTGATCGAGGTTTGCACTTACTGTTTCATAAACGCCAAGTAAGTTGGTTTGACAGGATCTGTCCTTCACAAATCCATGTTGATTCCTTTTAATTACTTTATTGACTTCAAGGAACTTCTGAATACTATCCCTTAGAATACCTTCCAATACTTTCCCCACTATAGATGTAAGACTAACTGGTCTATAATTACCTGGTTCAGCTTTACTTCCCTTTTTGAATATAGGCACTACTTCGCTATACGCCAGTCTTTGGGAACCATTCCTGATATTACTGAATCCTTAAAGATCAAAAATAGCGGTTTTGCAAGTTCAGAGTGAAGCTCCATTAGAACCCTTGGGTGAATTCCATCGGGACCCAGTGACTTATTAATCTTTAAATGTTTTAATCGGTCATAGACTACCTCCTCACTTAAATAAGTACCTAACGGTGGGATATTCTCATTATTGAGATTGTGTGCTAGTCCCTGAATTTGGTCCTCTCTAGTAAATACTGTTGAAAAAAAAACTAATTTAGTGTGTCCTCTATGTAATTATCATTTTTGCTTAAGACTCCCAACTTGTCTTTTACAGGGCCTATACTCTCCTTCTTTAATCATACAAATGATCTCAGCAGATGGACCAAGATGTTGACATTATCCTATTATTATTGCTTTATAAATGTCCCCCATTGTCAGCTTAATTACGGTTACCAACAAAATAGGAATGACCCACTCAGAGTTCCGCATCACGAAAGGTCACATTGTGAAATGAACTCTGCACTCTGTGGTAGGGAATGTTTACTGCAAGTTCCACAGCGCCAGGGCCCAACGAGCATGATTAAATATTTTCCGTGGAGCGCGTTGTGATATGCAGGGGCCATACAAATAATTGTTAATAATGATAATATATATTTTGCTTTCTGCCGGTGACGACCCAGCGTATCTCATTATACACAGAGCCCAGTGTACTGAATAAACAACCATTTGCTTTAATCATTGCTGAAATGTACACTATGGAGGCACGGCAACGTGCAAAGCAAAAGTGTGTTCCGAATACTTTGCCACCACATCCTGCTGATCAAAGCAAGAGTCTGCCTCGTTACCGGGACCCCTCCAAGGTGGGTTATAGGGCATAAATTTAGTAGGTGCTAGTCTGTCTATAAATCCCCCTCCTCATAAGCAACGTGTCCCTACAATATGGATTTTAATTGGAGTAAACATCCCTACGAAGCAGCAACGTTCTTATACTGGATCACAACAGATGTGCTCCTATCACTTAGATCAGCAGTCATCACGGCAACCGGTTTAGGAACCATTGTCTCAGGTATACCGGAGGTCGCCATTTTGTGGGCAAAATATAAAAAATAGAAACATAGAATTTGACGGCAGATAAGAACCACTTGGCCCATCTAGTCTGCCCATTTTTTTTTATTATCCTTTAGGTAATCGCAATCCTTTTTGAACCTTAATTCTTTGTAAGGATATTCATATGCCTATCCCAAGCATGTTTAAATTGCTCTACAGTCTTAGCCTCTACCACCTCTGATGGGAGGCTATTCCACTTATCCACTACCCTTTCTGTGAAATAATTTTTCCTTAAATTTCCCCTGAACCTGCCTCCCTCCAGTTTCAGTGTATGTCCTCGAGTTCTAATACTTCTCTTCCTTTGAAAAATGTTTCCCTCCTGAACTTTGTTAAAACCTTTGGTATATTTGAAAGTTTCTATCATGTCTCCCCTTTCCCTTCTCTCCTCCATACTATACATGTTAAGATCTTTTAGCCTTTCCGGGTAAGTTTTGTGATGTAGGCCATGCACCATTTTAGTTGCCCTTCTTTGTACACTCTCTAATGTATTTATATCCTTCTGGAGATATGGTCTCCAGAACTGGACACAGTATTCCAGATGAGGCCGCACCAATGACCTATACAGTGGCATTATTACTTCTCTTTTCCTGCTACTGATTCCTCTCCCTATGCAACCAAGCATCTGACTTGCCTTTCTCATTGCTTTGTTGCATTGCTTTCCTGCCTTTAAGTCACTTGAAATAGTGACTCCTAAATCCATTTCCTCCTCAGTAGTTTCCATTATAGTACCCTTGATACTATATTTAGCCTTTGGATTTTTGAGACCCAAGTGCATGATTTTGCATTTTTTAGCATTAAACTGTAGTTGCCATGTTCTTGACCATTTTTTAAGCCTAGCAAGGTCATCAATCATTTGTTTTACCCCTCCTGGTGTGTCTACCCTGTTGCATATCTTTGTATCATCTGCAAAAAGGCATACTTTCCCTTCAATACCATTTGCAATGTCACCAACAAAGATATTAAAGAGAACTGGTCTGAGTACAGTTCCCTGGGGTACTCCACTGGTAACATTTCCCTCCATTTACTACAACTGTCTGTTTCCTATCCTGCAACCAGGTTCTTATCCATTTAACTATTCTATAATCCACCCCCACACTTTCAAGTTTATTTAGCAGTCTGCGATGTAGGACAGTGTCAAATGCCTTACTAAAGTCTAAATATGCTACATCTACAGCTCCCCCTTGATCTATTATTTTCATCACAGAGTCAAAAAAATAGATTTGTTTGGCATGATCTCCCACCAGTAAATCCATGCTGTTTTGGATCCTGTAAGTTGTTTGATTTAAGATATTCCACAACTCTTTCTTTTAGTAGTTTTTCCATTACTTTCCCTACTATCGATGTAAGGCTTACTGGTCTGTAGTTACTTGCTTCTTCTTTGCTTCCACTTTTGTACAATGGAACTACATTTGCTCTTTTCCAGTCCTCTGGAATGGCACCTGTATTTAGTGACTGGTTAAATAATTCTGTTAATGGTGCCACCAGCACATCTTTTAGCTCTTTTAGTATCCTTGGGTGTATCCCATCTGGCCCCATTGATTTATCCAATTTTAGTTTTGAAAGTTCAGTTAGGACCTTCTCCTCTGTAAATGTACTTTCATCTATCTTATTTTTATGAATGTCCTTGCAACATAACTGGGGCCCCTTCCCTTCTTCTGTAGTAAATACTGAGCAAAAATAATTATTTAGGTGATCTGCTATTGCCTTGTCTGTCTCCCTCCACCAAATTCTCACTCTGTCTTAAGTCTTATTATTCCTCCATTTGATTTTCTCCTTTCATTTATATACTTAAAAAAAGTTTTGCCCCCTTTATCTACCGACTGGGCCATTGTCTCCTCAGCTTCTGCCTTTGCACGTCTGATCACTTTCTTAGCATCCTTTCCGTCTGTCAAGATACACCTCTTTGTCATTATTATTTTGAGTCTGTTTGTATTTCCTAAAAGCCATCTTTTTTGCTTTCACACTAGTTGATACTTCTTTTGTGAACCACATTGGCTTCCTTTGCCTGGTGCTTTTCCTAACCATTTTGATACAAAGGTCTGTTGCCCTTAGTATTGCACTTTTCAGTTTTTCCCATCTCTCCTGCACCCCTTCTAAGTTCTTCCAGTCCGCCAATGAATCACTTAAACATCTCCCCATTTTTGCAAAGTCAGCATTTCTAAAATCCAACACCTTTGTTTTTGTGTGACAGGAGTTGGATCCTGTCTTTATACTAAACCATACTGCTTGATGATCACTGGATCCCAGGTGCTCACCCACATATATGTCTGATATCCTGTCACCATTTGTAAGAATCAAATCTAATATTGAGTCTTTGCGAGTGGGCTCCCTCACCAATTGCTTGAGAGATGCTCCCTGTAAGGAATTTAGAAATTTGCCACTTGTAGCTGAACTTGCAAAAGACCCCTCCCAATTTTCATAAGGTAAATTAAAGTCTCCCATGATTATAACTTCTCCCTTTAAAGCCATTTTAGAGATGTCCAACAATAGGTTCCTGTCCAAATCCTGCCCCTGGCCTGGTGGTCTATAGATCACCCCAATGCGAATAATGTCCTTCTCCCCAGTTTCCGTGGTGACCCAAAGGGCCTCAGTTTTGTCCTCAACATTTTGTATTAAAGTAGCATTTATGCTTTTTTTCACATACATTGCTACCCCTCCTCCTATTCTTCCCATTATATCCTTCCTAAATAAATTGTATCCTGGTATAGCTATGTCCCAGTCATGAGTCTCATTGCACCATGACTCAGTAGTTGCGACAATATCCAGGTTATCCCTTGTCATTATCGCAATTAGCTCTGGAATTTTGTCTCCTAAGCTCCTAGCATTTGCACACATAGCTTTAAGAATTTTGTCTGTGCATCTGTTATTAGTAGCCATGTCCAGACAGTACAAAAAATAACAAGTTTAATGTTGAAATTACCTGTTTGGTGATGTTGTTCAGTGTTTGTTTGTTTGTTCCCCCCCCCCCCTCCCAATCAGGAATCATACTCTGTCCTTTACAGCACGACTACACCTCACTAAATGAAAAGATATAGTACACCTGTCCACAAATGGCCAAATGGTCAAAGGAGGTAAATACCAGACTGCTTGCAGTAATAAAATGTTTCACTGAACAACTTCCCCACACATGCAATGGCAATTACAAGCAATTCATTACATCAAGAACATACATGAGTTTGCATAATAGAAAACTGTAGTGAGCAGATTGGGGATGTCTTTTCTTAGTTTAAAAGACAGATAATATGCATAAGATGAATTACATAGACCACCTTTCCAGAGATAATCACCCTGGGGGTACCTGCCTTGAGCCGCACTCCTCCGGGCAGGGGAGCAAATGATGGGGTGAGTATCTTTGGAATGATCCCACTTTTCTGGGGGGAAGGTTTGAGGTAAAATATCTAGTTTTCCTTGAGTGTTTCTTTAATACCTGGTGTCTAATTTGGGATGGTATAGGGATATCGGCACGCACTTGGGATGCCAGATGTTAGGAGACCGTCAGCTGCCTCCCCGATGGTCAGGATCCCGACACCTTTAGGTAAGTATTCTAACCCTCCCCCCTAACCCTAACTATCTGCAGCCTAACCCTTATCCCACCCCCCGCCTGCAGCCTAACCCTTCCCCTTAGTTCCTAACTCTAACCCTCCCTTCTTAGTGCCTAACCCACATAGCCTAACCTTGACCCTTAACCTTCATCAGAAACGATGCCAATGCGAGCACATGCATAGTGGCCACTATCTTAAGATGCGTGCTGGTGTACAGCGGCAGCACAAGCGCCTGGTGTAAGCCAGTCACGCGTCACACACACTTATGTCAAACTGGCGCCTATATTTTTAACTTTTTATTTTATTTCTCAGGCGTATAAGGGTTTTGTCCTTGTCGGCAACCAATCAGCTTCGATGTATACATTTATAGAATGCACTTGATAAACATTACGTCAGTGCTGATTGGTTGCCATGGGCAACTACTCCACTGGCTCACTTCCCGACTCTTTTCACTGCTTCATGAATAGACCCCGGTGTTGGCATGTCTATCCTGCATGGACATCATTGACGGAGTGATCTTCTGATCCCGGTGATGGCTCAGCCTGAATCTGTGTGCAATTGCAGCTGCCGTCTACCTAAGCTATGCTACCATTCAGGTATAAAGAATGTAGTTGCGCTCGGAATGTGGCTGCTCTGCGCTAAGGCAATGATGCTGTCTATTCAGCTCACGTATGGTCACACAGGCATATTTATATGTTCTCCAAGCTCGTTAGCAGCAGAGAGTCAGCCAGGTGTTACACTAGGTGTGATGTCATGGTAATCTGTGTGACAGTGCGGTGAGGGCTGGCAGGATGCAGACGTTGTCCTCGTTCAGAGTGGGGACTTCCTGAGTTTGCTCTGTATTTCCTGTGTTCATTGTTCTGTCGCTCAGAGACATAAGCAGATACTTGTCACCGGCACTGAGGCACAAAACCCTAAGGCCTGATTCAAAGCTTCTTTTGGCGCAGCATGGCTACATCTTTATGCTAATGTCGCAGGTGATGGGTTTCCTAATGAGAGGCCCGCCATCTGAGGTGCTAATCCGTAGATGCTGCGCACAGAAACGCACCATTGGACATTGCAGCGGCCCTATGGAAGTGCAGAATGTCTGTCATGGCCGCCGAGGTCAGTGCAGCTGCGTCTTTGGACACAGTTGCTGACTGTGACAGGCCCGCTTCTGGTTAGCCCACCCCCTGCCACCAAAAATGGGCACATATATTGCATGGCTCTGTGTCTCAGTAACCATGCCCATGCTGGAAATATCGGCCGCTGGCACCAGATCCAGCCCCTGCATCAGGCCCTACGTGTGCACGAGCGGAATGCTGGATCGCCTGCACGGCCCAGATTTTGAGCGTTCAGTTGAAGTCATAAAGTCATTTAAGGCAAAGTTGACATGAAAGTTTACGCCAGAGGTTCCTAAATGCACCCTAATGCATGAAGTGGAGGGAAAGCAGTGCGGGGCAGCACGTCGCATCATAGGGGGCGGAGCAAATCATAGGAGGCGGTATAGGGGCGTGGTGGCTCCGACTGCATCATGGTAGCTACGCCCTGGCTATACAATGCTGAGATTACAGGCACTGTAAAGCGGTGGGTGGTTGGGGGGGGGGGGGTCATTGCTCGCTGGACCGTCCACTTCACTCGGTTAGTGGATAGTTAACTAGAGGCAGTGGCTGGATCCGGGAGGCTTGGCCACTTTTCCGGGTAGGCCGCCAGCGCCATATGATTATCGGGAGCTTCCCGGCCATTCCGAGACAGTAGGCAAGTACGCCCTTACGGTCCAGTGTTTACGTATATCCATGACTCAGCATAGATGGTTAAATCAAATTGACTGAGGTACTAATTAAGTCACCTGTAGCCGAGCATGGATAAACCTACCACCTGGGCCATTGTGGTGCCCTGAGGGCCGCGTTTGGGAACCTCTGTTTTACGCAATAATTATGTCTCATTTTGACATGGAGTTAACAGAGCAGTTACCGCGGTGATGCTTGATAAGCGGGCCTCCTTTTCCTCTGCTGACGGTAACCCACATCATGTGACGGGTGATGTCACAATGAGTCCTATCTGGTGGTCCCTGGCGGCAGGCCTTTTCCCGCTCTGATAAATAGGCCCCACATTTTCAAAATGGAATACCCTTATAATTGCATTAGAACATTAACAGCATACGCTAGGCTTGCACCTGGCTCGGATAGCCGCCAACTCAGAAAGGGCACTATGGGAAAAATAACAGTGCCTATATACTGCAGTGCCTATATAATCTATCTACGTTTCCCCCTGGGTCAGTCACCATTACAAGAGAATTCTTTAGACAATCACCAAGAAACAAAGGCTCATTTAGCGCAAGTTATGCATCAGGCCACACACTTGGGACGGGCGAAAATAGAGGCTGATGTTCAGCAACAAAAAGCACAAATATTACATGACGCAGGCTCACGCCTTCTGTTTAGCTTTCTGCGATATAACCTATTCCCCATGGTTGCTCGTTAAGTCCTAACATTTTATCCTCATTGTTTAATTATCCTGTGTGTACAGGCCTACAAGGATACACACACCTGTAACACAAAAGCATACACGCACAGTAATATATCAAATGCATTCATATTAATATAGAAACTATAGCGGAAAGATCAGTATATGGCGCTGGTCTTTATGACCAAGATAGATCTTATAACAGATCATAAGATAATAGAGCTTTAGCCCATGCAATACACACACTCTCCCCTGATAATGCGATCGGCTGCCGTCCTTGAGCTGCCTGTGGTTCGTGCAGTTCTTAGAAAATCTCTACGAGAAGAGACATAGGAAGGACACAAGGACAAAGGCACCCAAAACTGCCGTATACAGGAGTGCAAAAGATACTCCTTTTATACAATATAAATATATATAAATATATATATATATATATATATATATATATTTCTCTGACGTCCTAGTGGATGCTGGGGACTCCGTAAGGACCATGGGGAATAGCGGCTCCGCAGGAGACTGGGCACAAAAGTAAAGCTTTAGAACTACCTGGTGTGCACTGGCTCCTCCCCCTATGACCCTCCTCCAAGCCTCAGTTAGATTTTTGTGCCCGAACGAGAAGGGTGCACACTAGGTGGCTCTCCTGAGCTGCTTAGTGAAAAGTTTAGTTTTAGGTTTTTTATCTTCAGTGAGACCTGCTGGCAACAGGCTCACTGCATCGAGGGACTAAGGGGGCGAACTCACCTGCGTGCAGAGTGGATTGGGCTTCTTAGGCTACTGGACATTAGCTCCAGAGGGACCGATCACAGGCCCAGCCATGGATAGGTCCCAGAGCCGCGCCGCCGGCCCCCTTACAGAGCCAAAAGACAGAAGAGGTCCGGAAAATCGGCGGCAGAAGACGTCCTGTCTTCAACAAGGTAGCGCACAGCACTGCAGCTGTGCGCCATTGCTCTCAGCACACTTCACACTCCGGTCACTGAGGGTGCAGGGCGCTGGGGGGGGGGCGCCCTGAGACGCAATAAAAACACCTTGGATGGCAAAAAATGCATCACATATAGCTCCTGGGCTATATGGATGAATTTAACCCCTGCCAGAATACACAGAAAAACGGGAGATAAGGCCGCCGAGAAGGGGGCGGAGCCTATCTCCTCAGCACACTGGCGCCATTTTCCCTCACAGCTCCGTTGGAGGGAAGCTCCCTGGCTCTCCCCTGCAGTCACTACACTACAGAAAGGGTTAAAAAAGAGAGGGGGGCACTAATTACGCGCAGTATTAAAAATACAGCAGCTATAAGGGGAAAAACACTTATATAAGGTTATCCCTGTATATATATAGCGCTCTGGTGTGTGCTGGCAAACTCTCCCTCTGTCTCCCCAAAGGGCTAGTGGGGTCCTGTCCTCTATCAGAGCATTCCCTGTGTGTGTGCTGTGTGTCGGTACGTTTGTGTCGACATGTATGAGGAGAAAAATGATGTGGAGACGGAGCAGATTGCCTGTAATAGTGATGTCACCCCCTAGGGGGTCGACACCTGAGTGGATGAACTGTTGGAAGGAATTACGTGACAGTGTCAGCTCTGTATAAAAGACAGTGGTTGACATGAGACAGCCGGCTACTCAGCTTGTGCCTGTCCAGACGTCTCATAGGCCGTCAGGGGCTCTAAAGCGCCCGTTACCTCAGATGGCAGATATAGACGCCGACACGGATACTGACTCCAGTGTCGACGGTGAAGAGACAAATGTGACTTCCAGTAGGGCCACACGTTACATGATTGAGGCAATGAAAAATGTTTTACACATTTCTGATAATACGAGTACCACCAAAAAGGGGTATTATGTTCGGTGAGGAAAAACTACCTGTAGTTTTCCTGAATCTGAGAAATTAAATGAGGTGTGTGATGATGCGTGGGTTTCCCCCGATAACAACTGATAATTTCTAAAATGTTATTGGCATTATATCCTTTCCCGCCAGAGGTTAGGGTGCGTTGGGAAACACCCCCTAGGGTGGATAAAGCGCTCACACGCTTGTAAGAACAAGGGCTCTACCCTCTCCTGAGATGGCCGCCCTTAAGGATCCGGCTGATAGAAAGCAGGAGGGTATCCTAAAATGTATTTACACACATACTGGTGTTATACTGCGACCAGCAATCGCCTCAGCCTGGATGTGCAGTGCTGGTTTGGCGTGGTCGGATTCCCTGACTGAAAATATTGATACCCTAGATAGGGACAGTATATTATTGCCTATAGAGCATTTAAAAGATGCATTTCTATATATGCGTGATGCACAGCGGAATATTTGCCGACTGGCATCAAGTCTAAGTGCGTTGTCCATTTCTGCCAGTAGAGGGTTATGGACACGACAGTGGTCAGGTGATGCGGATTCCAAACGGCATTTGGAAGAAGGGGAGGAGTTATTTGGGGTCGGTCTTTCAGACCTGGTGGCCACGGCAACAGCTGTGAAATCCACGTTTGTACCCCAGGCCGCCTCTCAACATAAGAAGACGCCGTATTATCAGGCGCAGTCCTTTCGTGGGCAAGCGGGCAAAAGGTTCCTCATTTCTGCCCCGTGACAGAGAGAGAGGAAAAAGGCTGCAGAAATCAGCCAGTTCCCAGGAACAGAAGCCCTCTCCCGCCTCTGCCAAGCCCTCAGTATGACGCTGGGGCTTTACAAGCAGAATCAGGCACGGTGGGGGCCCGTCTCAATGAATTTCAGCGTGCAGTGGGCTCACTCGCAATTAGACCCCTGGATCCTTCAGGTGATATCTCAGGGGTACAAATTGGAATTCGAGACGTCTCCCCCTCGCCGTTTCCTAAAGTCGGCTTTACCGATGTCTCCCTCTGACAGGGAGGCAGTTTTGGAAGCCATTCACAAGCTGTATTCCCAGCAGGTGATAATCAAGGTACCCCTCCTGCAACAGGGAACGGGGTATTATTCCACACTGTTGTGGTACCGAAGCCGGACGGCTCGGTGAGACCGATTCTAAATCTAAAATCTTGAACACTTACATACGGAGGTTCAAATTCAAGATTGAGTCACTCAGAGCAGTGATTGCGAACCTGGAAGAAGGGGACTACATGATGTCTCGGGACATCAAGGATGCTTACCTTCATGTCCCAATTTACCCTTCTCACCAAGGGTACCTCAGGTTTGTGGTACAGAACTGTCACTATCAGTTTCAGACGCTGCCGTATGGATGGTCCACGGCACCCCGGGTCTTTACCAAGGTAATGGCCGAAATGATGATACTCTTTCGAAGGAAGGGAATTTTAGTTATCCCTTACTTGGACGATTCCCTGATAAGGGTAAGATCCAGGGAACAGTTGGAGGTCGGTGTAGCACTATCTCAGGGAGTGTTGCGGCAGCACGATTGGATTCTCAATATTCCAAAATCGCAGCTGATTCCGACGACTCGTCTTCTGTTCCTAGGGATGATCCTGGACACAGTCCAGAAAAAGGTGTTTCTCCCGGAGGAGAAAGTCAGGGAGTTATCCGAGCTAGTCGGGAACCTCCTATAACCGAGCCAAGTCTCAGTACATCAATGAAAGGGTTCTGGGAAAAATGGTGGCTTCCTACGAAGCAATCCCATTCGGCAGATTCCACGCAAGAACTTTCCAGTGGGACCTGCTGGACAAATGGTCCGGGTCGCATCTTCAGATGCATCAGCGGATAACCCTGTCACCAAGCACAAGGGTGTCTCTCCTGTGGTGGTTGCAGAGTGCTCATCTTCTAGAGGGCCGCAGATTCGACATTCAGGACTGGGTCCTGGTGACCACGGATGCCAGCCTGCGAGGCTGGGGAGCAGTCACACAGGGAAGGAATTTCCAGAGCTTATGGTCAAGCCTGGAGACATCACTTCACATAAATATCCTGAAGCTAAGGGCCATTTACAATGCTCTAAGCTCAGCAAGACCTCTGCTTCAAGGTCACCCGGAGTTGATCCATTCGGACAACATCACGGCAGTCACCCACGTAAACAGACAGGGTGACACAAGAAGCAGGAGGGCAAGGCAGAAGCTGCAAGGATTCTTCGCTGGGCGGAAAATCATGTAATAGCACTGTCAGCAGTATTCATTCCGGGAGTGGACAACTGGGAAGCAGACTTCCTCAGCAGACACGACCCCCACCCGGGAGAGTGGGGACTTCACCCAGAAGTCTTCCACATGTTTATAAAACTCGACAAGTATTGCGCCAGGTCAAGGGACCCTCAGGCAATAGCTGTAGACGCTCTGGTAACACAGTGGGTGTACCAGTCAGTGTATGTGTTCCCTCCTCTGCCTCTCATACCCAAGGTACTGAGAATTATAAGATGGAGAGGAGTAAGCACTATTTTCGTGGCTCCGGATTGGCCAAGAAGGACTTGGTAACCGGAACTTCAAGAGATGCTCACGGAGGATCCGTGGCCTCTACCTCTAAGAAGGGACCTGCTCCAGCAAGGACCCTGTCTGTTCCAAGACTTACCGCGGCTGCGTTTGACGGCATGGCGGTTGAACGCCGGATCCTGAAGGAGAAAGGCATTCCGGATGAAGTCATTCCTATCCTGATCAAAGCCAGGAAAGATTTAACCGCAAAACATTATCACCGAATTTGGCGAAAATATGTTGCGTGGTGCGAGGCCAGTAAGGCCCCGACGGAGGAATTTTCAACTAGGTCGATTCCTACATTTCCTGCAAACAGGAGTGTCTATGGGCCTGAAATGGGGGTCCATTAAGGTTCAAATTTCGGCCCTGTCAATTTTCTTCCAAAAAGAACTAGCTTCAGTCCCTGAAGTTCAGACGTTGTGAAAGGGGTACTGTATATACAGCCTCCTTTTGTGCCTCCAGCGGCACCTTGGGATCTAAATGTAGTTTTTGGGTTCCAAAAGTCACATTGGTTTGAACCACTTAAATATGTGGAGTTAAAATATCTCACATGGAAAGTGGTCATGCTGTTGGCCCTGGCCTGGGCCAGGTGCGTGTCAGAATTGGCGGCTTTATCCTGTAAAAGCCCTCATCTGATTTTCCATTCGGACAGGGTGGAATTGAGGACTTGTCCTCAGTTTCTCCCTAAGGTGGTTTTCAGTGTTTTCACCTGAATCAACCTATTGTGGTGCCTGCGGCTACTAGGGACTTGGAGGACTCCAAGTTGCTAGACGTTGTCAGGGCCCTGGAAATATAGGTTTCCAGGACGGCTGGAGTCAGAAAATCTGACTCGTTGTTTATTCTGTATGCACCCAACAAGCTGGGTGCTCCTGCTTCTAAGCAGACGATTGCTCGTTGGATTTGTAGTACAATTCAGCTTGCACATTCTGTGGCAGGCCTGCCACAGCCAAAATCTGTAAATGCCCACTCCACAAGGAAGGTGGGCTCATCTTGGGCGGCTGCCCGAGGGGTCTCGGCTTTACAACTTTGCCGAGCAGCTACTTGGTCAGGAGCAAATACGTTTGTAAAATTCTACAAATTTGATACCCTGGCGGAGGAGGACCTGGAGTTCTCTCATTCGGTGCTGCAGAGTCATCCGCACTCTCCCGCCCGTTTGGGAGCTTTGGTATAATCCCCATGGTCCTTACGGAGTCCCCAGCATCCACTAGGACGTCAGAGAAAATAAGAATTTACTTACCGATAATTCTATTTCTCGTAGTCCGTAGTGGATGCTGGGCGCCCATCCCAAGTGCGGATTGTCTGCAATACTGGTACATAGTTATTGTTACCAAAAAATCGGGTTATTGCTGTAGTGAGCCATCTTTTCTAGAGGCTCCTCTGTTATCATACTGTTAACTGGGTTTAGATCACAAGTTATACGGTGTGATTGGTGTGGCTGGTATGAGTCTTACCCGGGATTCAAAATCCTTCCTTATTGTGTACGCTCGTCCGGGCACAGTATCCTAACTGAGGCTTGGAGGAGGGTCATAGGGGGAGGAGCCAGTGCACACCAGATAGTCCTAAAGCTTTCTTTAGATGTGCCCAGTCTCCTGCGGAGCCGCTATTCCCCATGGTCCTTGCGGAGTCCCCAGCATCCACTACGGACTACGAGAAATAGAATTATCGGTAAGTAAATTCTTATTATATACTAGATTCATAGCACCAAGCACTCATCATCACCAACTGAGACACGCTCGGTTTCACCGGTCTCTGTATCCACACACAGTATTTCTCCACGCGATCCCCGGGAGTAATAGTACAGGGAGAACAAGACACAATAGTGCAATAGCTTTGGCAGCGCATGCCCATATAACACCTTTACAGTGACTGCGTACCTCAGCAAAGAGTATTCAATGTAAAAATAAACAACAGCGTAATACAGTGCACTCAAAATCACTGCTTTAGGGGCATATGTATTTGCGTCCAGCCCCCTGATATTAAAGAGTCCGTATGGCTGCAAGTCGCAACAATAAGGAATCTTAGTTCTCCAGAATGTTAGAACCCTGAGTCCCCAGGACTGGGCCTCCAACAGGAGCCTGTTCCGGCGATCAGTAAGAAGTAAAGTGATCGCATATGTGATCAGTTTACTTCAGCTACAGCCCACTTCTGCGCTACTGTACACGCACAGATGTTTGGTGGCACATGTGGGCATACACTCCTGAAAAAATCTGTGCAGTGTAGCCTCTAGGATGGGGTTCACTACGATATGCCGGCGGTCGGGCTCCTGGCGACCAGCATACCGGCGCCGGGAGCCCGACCGCCGGCTTACCAACAGTGTGGCGAGCGCAAATGAGCCCCTTGCGGGCTCGCTGCGTTTGCCACGCTACGGGCACGGTGGCGCGCTACGCGCGCCACACTATTTTATTCTCCCTCCAGGAGGGTCGTGGACCCCCACGAGGGAGAATAAGTGTCGGTATGCCGGCTGTCGGGATCCCGGCGCCGGTATACTGTGCGCCGGGATCCCGTCAGTCGGCATACTGAAGACCACCGCTAGGATGCAATGACTAACGTAGTCTGAAGATGGCGTTAGCTACAGGCCAAGGTCTGGAATGCAAAGTAGATTTGGGAAATGTCAAACTCGCAGCCCACGTGCCGCATGCGGTCCCTACTGCATGATTTTGTGGCCCACGGGCAGGGGTCAGTTTGCGGCCCATTGGCAGGTTGGTACGGGGCAGAACTGCGCCCCTGGTGTTCCACCTCCGTACGCCTACGGTGATGTTGCCCCACTGTCCGCACCTTCCACCGGCACCCATGTGGTGGTATGAAGCAGCCAGCAGGGAGCCCTGAAAGACAGCCACAACCCTGACCGCAAGAGCGCTTAAAGCCACAGCCCTGAACCCTGAAGCCGCAGCCCTGACCCCTGAAGCAGCATGCCCATGAAGAAGCATCCTGCTAATGTAAGTCTCTGGGGAATGCTGCACAGGGGGATGGGGGTGTAATGGGGACATTATGTGTATCAGGCACTATACTGAGGGACATTATGTGTAACTGGCACTATACTGGGAGACATTATGTGTAACTGGCACTATACTGAGGGACATTATGTGTAACTGGCACTATACTGGGAGACATTATGTGTAACTGGCACTATACTGGGATACATTATGTGTAACTGGCACTATACTGGGGGACATTACATGTAACTGGCACTATACTGGGATACATTATATGTAACTAGCACTATACTGGGAGACATTATGTGTAACTGGCACTATACTGGGAGACATTATGTGTAACTGGCACTATACTGGGAGACATTATGTGTAACTGGCACTATACTGGGGGACATTACATGTAACTGGCACTATACTGGGGGACATTATATGTAACTAGCACTATACTGGGGGACATTACATGTAACTGGCACTATACTGGGGGACATTACATGTAACTGGCACTATACTGGGATACATTATATGTAACTAGCACTATACTGGGAGACATTATGTGTAACTGGCACTATACTGGGAGACATTATGTGTAACTGGCACTATACTGGGAGACATTATGTGTAACTGGCACTATACTGGGGGACATTATGTGTAACTGGAACTATACTGGGATACATTATATGTAACTAGCACTATACTGGGATACATTATGTGTAACTGGCACTATACTGGGGGACATTACATGTAACTGGCACTATACTGGGATACATTATATGTAACTAGCACTATACTGGGAGACATTATGTGTAACTGGCACTATACTGGGAGACATTATGTGTATCAGGCACTATACTGGGAGACATTATGTGTAACTGGCACTATACTGGGGGACGTTACATGTAACTGGCACTATACTGGGGGACATTATATGTAACTAGCACTATACTGGGGGACATTACATGTAACTGGCACTATACTGGGGGACATTATATGTAACTAGCACTATACTGGGATACATTGGGGGTCATTCCGAGTTGTTCGCTCGGTAAAAATCTTCGCATCGCAGCGATTTTCCGCTTAGTGCGCATGCGCAATGTTCGCACTGCGACTGCGCCAAGTAAATTTGCTATGCAGTTAGGAATTTTACTCACGGCTTTTTCATCGTTCTGGCGATCGTAATGTGATTGACAGGAAGTGGGTGTTACTGGGCGGAAACAGGCCGTTTTATGGGCGTGTGGGGAAAAACGCTACCGTTTCCGGAAAAAACGCAGGAGTGGCCGGAGAAACGGAGGAGTGTCTGGGCGAACGCTGGGTGTGTTTGTGACGTCAAACCAGGAACGACAAGCACTGAACTGATCGCAGATGCCGAGTAAGTCTGGAGCTACTCAGAAACTGCTACGAGGTGTGTAATCGCAATATTGCGAATACATCGTTCGCAATTTTAAGAAGCTAAGATTCACTCCCAGTAGGCGGCGGCTTAGCGTGAGCAAATCTGCAAAAATCAGCTTGCAAGCGAACAACTCGGAATGACCCCCATTATATGTAACTAGCACTATACTGGGGGACATTATGTGTAACTGGAACTATACTGGGGGACATTATATGTAACTGGCACTATACTGGGATACATTATATGTAACTAGCACTATACTGGGGGATATTATGTGTAACTGGAACTATACTGGGGACATTGGGGGTCATTCCGAGTTGTTCGCTCGTCATTTTTTTCCGCTACGGAGCGATTAGTCGCAGACTGCGCATGCGCAATGTTCGCAGTGCGCCTGCGCCAAGTAAATTAGCAAAAAAGTTTGGTATTTTACTCACGGTGTAACGAAGTTTTTTCATCGTTCTGGTGATCGGAGTGTGATTGACAGGAAGTGGGTGTTTCTGGGTGGAAACTGACCGTTTTCTGGGAGTGTGCGGAAAAAAACGCAGGCGTTTCAGGGAAACACGCGGGAGTGGCTGGAGAAACGGGGGAGTGTCTGGCCAAACGCTGGGTGTGTTTGTGACGTCAAACCAGGAACGAAACTGACTGAACTGATCGCAATGTAGGAGTAAGTCTGGAGCTACTCAGAAACTGCTAAGAATTTTCTATTCGCAATTCTGCTAATCTTTCGTTCGCTATTCTGCTATGCTAAGATACACTCCAGAGGGCGGCGGCTTAGCGTGTGCAATGCTGCTAAAATCTGCTAGCGAGCGATCAACTCGGAATGAGGGCCATTATGTGTATCTGGCACTATACTGGGAGACATTACTTGTATCTGCTACTATACTGGGGTCATCATGTGTAACTGACACTATAGCAGGAGTATAAAAATATTCCAAAACACGAAATAATCTGCTATCCAAAATGCTTCTGGTCCCAAGCATTTTGGATAAGGAATACTATAATATATATATATATATATATATATATATATATTCACACACATATACATATATATATATATATATATATATATATATATATACTTATTTCTATGATTTTTTTTTTTCTTGCGGCCCACGCAAGACATAGTCCTTGATAATACGGCCCAGTTGGGATTTTGAGTTTAAAATGCACGTTCTATAGAGTCAGTACTGATTAACATCAAGCTAGAATTTATAGAGACAATCTTCCAGTATTTAAACTATTATCCTCGGTTACTGATTTGCCGTAGGCGCCCTACACATTAGGCGATGTGCCGCCGAGGTGCCCGACGGGCGACCCGGCGGCGGGGGGGCAGTGACGGGGGGAGTGAAGTTTCTTCACTCCCCCCGTCACCCGGCTCCATAGACGTGCAGGCAAATATGGACGATCTCGTCCATATTGGCCTGCATGCACAGCCGACATGTCACCAGCGATGAACGAGTGCGGGGCCGCGCATCGTTCATCGCTGGTGACTCCACACTGCACGATATGAACGTTATCTCGTTCATTAATGAACGAGATCGTTCATATCGTGCAGTGAGTGATATCGGCATGTGTGTAGGGCCTTTAATAGTTCACCAAGGCTTACATTAATTGTGAAGCAATTGCAACTAT